>NC_092335.1:625360833-625711666 GCF_046630445.1 Rutidosis leptorrhynchoides
CGGAAGGTGACAGGCTTTTCCATAGATCATGCGGTAGGGTGTAGTTCCTAGACGATTCTTGTAAGCATTCCGGAATGCCCACAGAGCATCATCTAGTTTCTCGGCCCATTTATTTCCATGATGGCCGATAGTTCGTTCTAAGATTCTTTTGAGTGCTCTGTTCATGACCTCTGCTTGTCCGTTAGTTTGCGGATGATAGGCAGTGGACATTTTGTGGGTAACTCCGTATTGTTGCATCACTTTCATCAACTGGGTGTTACAAAAGTGTGTGCCCCTATCGCTTATTATAGCACGGGGAGCTCCAAATCTGTAAAAGAGTCTCTTCAGGAATTTGGTGACAACTTTGGCATTTTTAGTAGGAAATGCTTGGGCTTCGAACCATCTGGAGATGTAATCTACTGCTACGAGGACATATTATTTCCCATTAGACTTTGGGAATGGGCCCATGAAGTCTTATCCCCATATATCGAAGATCTCGCAAGCTTGGATATTAGTCCGAGGCATCTCATTCTTCATAGAGATAATACCTTGCCTTTGGCATGCGTCGCAATGCTTTACAAGCTCTTGCACATCTCGAAATATAGACGGCCAATAGAATCCTGATTCGTAGACTTTTCTTGCGGTTAAATTTGCTCCATGATGACCTCCAGTTGGTCTATGGTGACATTGGTGAAGGATCCCTGCTGCTTGTTTCTCATCTACGCACCTCATGATTATCTGATCAGGGCAAATTCTAAACAGGTAAGGGTCTTCCCAGTAGTAGTACTTGGCATCCCTGAAGAACTTCCTTCTTCGGGAGGTACTCATTCCTTTTTGTACCACTCCGGCAACTAGGTAGTTGGCCATGTCGGCATACCAAGGAGTGTCAGTAAATTGTGATCCTATGTGATTTTGTCCTAAACTCATAAGCCGTTCTTCCGAAATTTGTCTCGGATATCTTGTTCAGCAAGTTGTTCCATCGCTGGGTTCTCCAAGCGACTAAGATGATCTGCTGCGACGTTCTCTGCTCCTTTCTTATCTTTAATTTCAATATCGAATTGTTGTAGGAGTAAGATCCACCGTAGGAGTCTTGGTTTCGCGTCTTGCTTAGTGAATAGATATTTGAGGGCTGAGTGATCTGTGTAACCGTAGTTTTGGATAGGATGAGATAGGAACAGAATTTGTCGAAGGCGAATACTACGGCTAGCAGCTCCTTTTGCGTGGTAGTGTAATTCTCTTGAGCTCCGGTTAAGGTTTTGCTTTCGTAATAGATTGGATGAAAGTGCTTATCTACCCGTTATCCAAGCACAGATCCAACTGCGAAGTCACTCGCATCACACATGATTTCAAAGGGTAGACTCCAATCAGGAGCAATCATGATAGGCGCATGTGTTAGCTGTTCCTTCAGATAGTTGAATGCTTTTCGACATTCTGCATCGAAGACAAATGGGACTTCCTTTCATAGGAGATGAGTGAGAGGTCGTGTGACCTTTGAAAAATCCTTAATGAAGCGTCTGTAAAAATCGGCGTGTCCTAGAAAACTCCTTACCGCTCTTACTGTGGTAGGTTCTGGAAGCTTAGTAATGGTCTCAATCTTAGCCTTATCAACTTCTATTCCTGCTTTTGAAATCTTATGTCCTAAAACTATCCCTTCTTTTACCATGAAGTGACATTTTTCCCAATTCAGAACTAAATTTGACTCTTCACACCGGGTGAGCATCTTGTCAAGGTTAGAAAGGCACGAATCAAAGGTACTACCAAAAAATGAAAAGTCATCCATGAAGACTTCCATACAACATTCAATCATGTCATCGAATATTGCTACCATGTATCGCTGGAATGTAGCTGGTGCATTGCATAACCCAAAGGGCATGCATCAATAGGCAAATGTTCCACAAGGACAGGTAAAGGTTGTTTTCTCTTGGTCCTTTGGATCGAGGGGAATTTGAAAGTAGCCGGAAAAACCATCAAGGAAATAGTAGAATTCATTTCCTGATAGACGTTCCAACATTTGATCGATGAAAGGTAATGGAAAATGATCTTTTCGGGTTGCATCGTTTAGTTTACGATAGTCTATGCAAACCCTCCAACCGATGACTTTCCGAGTTGGAATAAGTTCATTATTCTCATTTTGAATTACTGTTGTCCCTCCCTTTTTGGGTACCACTTGAACAGGACTAACCCATGGTGAATTGGAAATAGGATAGATCAGACCGGCGTCCAGAAGTTTGATTACTTCTTTCTTGACGACTTCTTGAATCATAGGATTGACCCTTCTTTGCCTCTGAACTGTTGGTTTGAAATCGTCTTCCATAAAGATCTTATGAGTGCAATAATTGGGACTGATTCCTTTTATGTCGAAAATATTCCAAGCAATTGCCTTCTTATGTGATTTCAAAACTTGAATCAATTTTGCCTTCTCTTGTGGCGTGAGGTCTTTCGAGATGATTACAGGGAGTTGTGACTCTTCTTCTAAGAATGCATACTCCAAATTGTCGGGTAACTTCTTCAATTCCAATTCTGGAGGCTCCTCGATAGATGGCTTCATTCTTGCTATTTCCGCTATGTCTAACGAGTCATACCTCTCTTGGAATTCTGATTCTTCATCATTAGTAGCGGTCACTGATGCTATTTGTTCTTCATTTCTAGAAACCGTCCTTCTTAATGCTTCCTCTTCAGAAACTTCTTCTTTAGTTTCGAAGGTTGGTTCGGGAAACTCCTCACAGTCCTCTTTTGACTGGGGTTCCTGATATACTGAAATGAAATCTGTTTCTTCATTCGGTCTTCTCCTTAGTAGAGGTAAAGGAATGCCTTGTCCTAGCGGTGCTATTTGAATAGTCTTGCCAAGAAAGTTACTTTCAAAGAGGGGAGATATGTGTTGACTAAGGTCTATGGCTGAATGGTTATCAAGATTTCCTTTAGGAGGTGTAAATAACAGATCCTTAGAAATTTGATCTTGACTACATATAGCCATAGTCTCTTCCAGGTATTCGTTGACGAGTTCTTGAAAAGAATCAGAGAGATTGATATCTTATTTGCGGGGGTGGCTCATGAGTCAATCGACATTAAATGTGACTTCCTCACTGCCAACTCTTAGTTTCAATGATTTGTCATGAACATCGATTACAGCCTTGGTAGTATTTAGGAATGGTCTACCAAGTATGAGTGGGACCTTCGTGTCTTCCTCAATATCCATAATGATGAAATCGACGGGAAATGTGAACTTATCCACTCTGACTAGGACATCTTCAGCTATTCCCCGAGGAATCTTAACTGATCTGTTCGCGAGTTGGATAGTCATTCTGGTGGGCCTTAAGTCATTTAATCCTAGCTTTTTGAATAACGAATAGGGCATTAGGTTTACACTGGCTCCTAAGTCTGCTAACGCATTGCTAATTTGGACATCTTGCAGGTTGCAAGGTACCGTAAATCTTCCTGTATCTCCTAACTTAGGGAGAATTCCATGTTGTAACACTAATGAGCATTCTTCACTTAAGGGCAAGCTAACTATCTCTCTTAATCTCTCTTTGTTTGAAAGCAATTCTTTGAAAAATTTAGCGCAGTTTGGCATTTCTACTAAAGCAACTACTATTCGCACATTCAAATGTAAATTCTTAATAATATCCCAATACTTAGCGAATTGCGCTTCTTGTTTTTCCTTCCTAAGCCTACCTGGGAAAGGTATGCGGGCGCGTGGAATAATTTTCGGGGCCTTAGGAGAGATAGGTTCCGGTGGATTGACAACTGGGTCAATTGGCACAGGTTCCTTATCGAGAAAAATTTTGTATGGGTATATTAACAGTTGTTTCCTTCCCTCCTCTAGTAATTACTAGGGCATCAAACTCACTACTCTCTAATTCAGCTTTAGCGGTTAACCGTTTAAGTGTAAGCTGAAAATTAGTGATTAATTCTTCAAAAGTCTTTATCAAGGTATCAAATTTATTCTGGCATTCTATGACTTGAAGGTTTATTGTGTACTGCTTTTTCATAAATTCAACTAAAGCTTCTTTAGAGAGGGTAGCAGGTTTGTGCAACGGGAGGAGTATATTAAAGTTCGAGCTATTCTGCTGTTTATATGCCTATCTAGGGTAAGGATACCTTAGATTGGTTCTAGTAGCATCGGTACTTTTAGGATTTGATAAACCTTGAAGAGTGAGGGTGAGATCTTGTAACCTGGTTTCCAGCATTTGTACCGTATGAGCGAAGATGTCATCCTTCTCAGCAGCTTCATTGTTCCAATCCTCCTGCTGTTCAGCTATTGTGTCCAAGAGATCCCATGCTTCGTCTGCTGTTCGTGACATGAAATTGCCTTGCGAGGCCATGTCTAGGAGAGACTTATCATCCTTGGTCAAACCATTGTAAAGCGTGCAGATTATGTCTGCCCGACTTAACGAGTGATTCGGACATCTTTTAAGAATCACTTTTACTCTATTCCATGCTATACACAATGACTCGTTTTCTTTTTGAGAAAAGTTGGTGATATCATTTCTTAAACAGGTTTGCAAGAAATGTGGATAAAATTTGTTCAAAAGTTTAGTGGTTAATTCTTTCCATGAATGAATTGAATTCGGGTTAAGACCATCAAACCATGCTAAAGCGTGTGAAGACGGAGAATATTGGAAAAGATGAAGTTTCAAAAGGTTTTTCTCGTTTGCTTCCTTCTTAAAAGAGTCAAACAGACTGATAAATTTGTTTATGTGAAATTTGGATCGTCAGTCGGTAATCCTTGAAATTTACAGATCATATTGACTAGTTTAATCATGTGTGAAATGATTTCAGGAATTCCTTCAGTTCCTAAGGTGATTGGTCCTCCTCTTTCTTCTAAGCATGACTTATGCATAGAAGCAAGGGTGTTTTGTTGTTCCATTTTTATGATTTTCTGTTTAAAAAGACTTAAAAGTAACTTTTAGAAAATATTAATTTACTAAAAGGATCGATAATAAAAAAAACAATTATTCTTGAAATTCGGTCGCTAACCAGATCGGATATCTTAACTGATAGGTCTTTTCACAGATTACTTGTATCTAGGTGGCCAGGCCGACTACGGAGAGGCAGGATCCTTTTGGTTCTAATATAATTGGAGACTGTTCGGAAAATCCAACAATCAAGTCCGTGTATAATTGTCTTTCTTAGACACCACCAAATAATACTTTGTCTATTTAAAATCTTTCTCGATCAAAATATTCGATCCCCGGCAGCGGCGTCAGAAAACTTGTTACTACTATGATATGGCCGAAACGGATGGTTTTATTTGTGCGGTGTCGTTAGGCCGCAGGACATCTAATTCGGTTGATCAAGGTAGCACGCAGTGGTTTTGTTTATTTATATTTTGCGGGGCCTAAATTTACTTTTACTTTCTAAGGTGTAGAAGGTGTAAGTTAACCTAGTATCGTATTTTTTTGCTGATTAACGAATTAAAGATCAAGTGGATAATTGTCTTTTAGTTAAATTACCTAGATAAAAGATAGTAGTTGATTTTAGCTAAGGGACCTAAATGCAGAAAAGTAAATAAAGTGGAAGGATATCCGAAGTATGCAGATCAGGGAAATGTTGACCAAGATATCAGTATTGGGTTAGGGAAAGGTAATTATGCTTATGTTAAAATTATGCTTGGAATGATGTAGATCTAGTTGGATGAGCCAATTACACAGACCTACTTGTTCTGAACTCTCGGAGTTCTCTTTGAGCAGTGAGAAGTATGTCACTTGGTCGTATAATTGAAAGGTAACAATACCTCGAAGGTTATCCTTAGTAAAGCACTAGGTTTGTTAGTGAGTTAAGCTCTAATCCTAACCCTCGTTATCAGTTTAGGTAACTGAATAACCACATGCCGTGTTGATTGAACACTGATCACAAACGGAAGGAGTCCGTCGGTTTAAGTTGGCAAAACCTTAAATGAAAACTAACAACTATTCCATCATACTAATGAGATCATATCAATTCAAGCATTATACAGCATCACAGTTAATATACTGGTAGTAAAGCAGATAGAAACCTAATGAATACCTAAACAGTTGATATGACTAAGACCTAAGACAACAATCAAACAAGAACATGCAATACGCTTGGGTCAAACAGTGTAGGCACTAACTAGATCTTAACAGCTCCTAAGAGGTCTCTTCGGAATAGTCAATAGGCATACTAGGTCATTCATGTCTCAATTCCTAAGTTTCGTGTCCTAAAAGTGCATTAGATGCCTCTCGGGAACTCCGGCCATACCGAGTTCATAGAATCTTCAGATACAGTATAACCAGGGGTCTTAATCCTATGAAGTAGCTAATTTCATATAGGTGGACAAGTCCAGATCACAACCTAGGTTGGTCAATCCTTAAGATGCTAGCATACAAATCTATCAGACTTCCTAGTTCAGCATTATAACAGTAACCGTACTAAATTAACATAATTACGCTAACCCAAACTTTTATCATGGCAACATACAAATTAATTAAGTTATCATGCCAATATCAGAACGCATTATTAAACATAAAAAGTAAGAACACATGTTTAATACAAAAGACAAGCGTTTCGGATAAAAACCTGAAAAGGCCGAAGAAATCTGCCCGAGATCGCAGGGACTCGCCGGGATATCCTCTGGAAAATAAAAGCTAAGCTAACTACTACTAAAAACTAACTAAAAGCTTGAAAATATAAAATGAATTACAAATTGAGTGTGTGTTGAAATGGATGGAGAAAGCCCTTTAAATAGACTTGAAATTTGCCTGCAAATGTCTGGCAGGCCGTTTGGCAACCCGTTTGGCAGGCCGTTTGGCCAGCCCGTTTGCTGAGGCAGGCCGTTTGCTTGGCCCATTTGCTGAAGCCGTATGGCAGGCCGTTTCTGAGCCTGGCAAGCCGTTTGGCAGGCCGTTTGGCTTGCCAGGTCAGCCTAATTTCCTGGATCGTAACTCGTTTTCTTGTCTTTCACCATTTTCGCTCAAGATTCTTCGTTTTAGCTCTGTTTTACTTGATTCTTCTTGCATCGCCTTTGTAATTACTTAATCTACAAAATCAACCGACAAAGCGATTATTTTTACGATAAAGTTTGGAACTTTATGGTTTTTAGGGCTCAATATTGGGGGTAAAAACGTGACTTTTTGCCCGATATCAACGACAATGTCTTTAAACTCGTATGCTTTTTGTGTAAATGACAATACGCTTCACACAAGACTCACCTTGACAAATTCAAGTCATGATAGCCTAATTCTGCAAGAGATATTAAGTATTGTGCCCCAACAATACCCTTCGAAGTGACCTCAATTCTCTCTTACATAAGTGATTCACCATCGAATGGCTAGTGATTAACCACACCAGGTTATCTCAGCTGAATCATTAAAAGCCATAGGCATAGCCTCGTACTAGTCACGTTAAGGAATGGACTAGGAAGTCTACTCTTAATTAGTAAACTCCATTTAAAAGGTGCAGATTTTGCTAGTTTAGTAATTAACTCCCTACAGTGACTTCAATAGTTCATACAAGTAGGTTGTCATATTGAACTCAGATCTTGGGATCTCCAGTCAACTGAGTTAATTTTTCCTTCATATAAACTTTATTTAGGGCATGCTTGATTGGGGGAATGGACCATGAGGAATGATTATGATAATAATTGAAGTTGGTTGGTACTTTGTAACGGGAATCCCCATTACCTTAAACTAGCTAATGAGTCATTACCCCCAAAAATGTGGGGAATCCTCATTCCACACGCTCTTCTCTCCTTCTCTCCTTTTTCTGCTCTTTCCTTGTTTCCCTCTTTTTTTTTTTTTTTTTTTTATCTCCTAACTTCTCATCCTTTTAATCTCATTAATCCTCATCTATAACTTGAAGATTAACTTCAAAATTCGTTCTCCATTATTCTCTTTTTTATTTATTATCAGAATTACTATTAAAAATATAACCGGTCTACCCAGTTCATTCAGGTATTAATTAATATCTCTTGTTGTTGTTATTATCTTATAGCTTTTACTATGTTACGTTTTTTTTTTAATTCTGAAAAACAATAATTAGGTTTGTTTATGTTGGTTAGTATAAAATACGTAACAGTGATGAACCATGAATGTATTTTTCTATTATTTGTGATTTATGATTTTTGTTATATAATGTTTCTCTCTATTATTTTGATGGACCATGAATGTATATAACGTTTAAGAGTGGGTATTATTAGTTCATAGTTGTTATTGTTGAGCATTCATGATTGTTAGAAAAATCATGGCTGAGGTAGATTTTTCAATTTGGGGATTTTTCCGGGGTAGAGGGTAACGACTAACATCAATAATAATGATGTTTGATATTGCTTAGATCATACACGTTTATTATCGCAATATCGGTCTCGTTTTTAGCGGCTATAAATAACGAACACCATCGACGCTAATCAAAAGACTTTGAGTTTCGCTCTTGGTCTCGAGATGGTGACCTGAAACCCTTGCGAGCGCTATGGTATGTGATTTAGTTTGGCAACTTACGTTTTGTCATATGTTGAATTGTATTTCTTAATCAGTCGGATTTGGATTAATTTGTTTACGATTGATTTGTTTTCTAAATCTGGTTGTATTCCAAAAAGTTGTCGTCTTTAGGGGAATTCACATACCTGATGAACTGGATGATGTAGTGGATGATGAAGACCATGAAGAGTGGAATGAATGGGGGTGTAAAAAGAAAAGTGACGGAGTAAACGTTTGATCCGCCATATGATGAAACATGAATTTAGTTTGAGCGTTCGTCGAACTACGGTAAGTCGCTAACTTAATTATGCTTTTATGTTACATAATTTTATGATTTGGTTAACCCTAATTGTAATTGTCTTTAAGAAGTCAAATGTAAATTTCCATTTGATATATTTGTATCATAATTTTTTTTGGACATCAGTTTGGGATCATCCAAGGGGACTTAACCACCTACGCGTTCATCTCACGTAGTTGCATAACCCGCCCCTAACTACTGCCCTGGAGGAAATCCGGACCAATCTGAGGGAATGGCCGGTAAAACCCCCCCTCCCCGATGCCCCCGCACCAAGCGAAAGGCGACCTGGGTGGATACTTCAGGTTAAGGGATAACATTGAGTGTAATGTTGCACCCCAGCGGAGTCGAACTCCTGACCTCTCACTAAGAGAGGCATGCCACTACCAGCTGAGCTGCAACTCAATGTTATTTGTAGCATAATTGATTATTTTAATTAGGCGTTCTACGTGATATTTGTGATTTGGTTAAGTGCATTTTTTATGATTTGTTATTTGGATTTAGAATACTAAAATTTAAACTAAATAGAGTTGACTTATAGAGGTTAAAATGCGGCTCTGCAGTTTGGATTTAGTTTTGAAATTGTTGAAACAGAATGTTAGTCCAAATTAGTATATTGAAGGCACTATTAACATGAGATTATAGTAAAAAAAATATTGTATTATATCAATGTGTATTTGTTAAAGTGACAATCTAAACATTTTGCATTGTATTTTCTCTCTTTCCCGATGATTGTTTGGTTGATTAACAGGTGTGTAGAAGTTGTTGTTGTTGGTGGTTGCAGTCTTGGATCATGGGTGTAGTCATGGTTGCAGTCAAGGTTCAAGTTGCAGCTGTTGCTTCTAGTTGTTGTTTAGTGAAGGCTTAAACACTATGCAAATCATGTACTGTCTATTATTGGATAATGCACTTGGTGTGGGGTTCAAGATATATGGTACACAGATGGGACGTAGTTGTGTTTAAGTATCCAATTCTATTATGCAAAAAGAAACTACAGGGACCATTTATGTCATTTATTCAAAGTTGTAATAGTCAGGGGTCTGGTTGTAGTTTTTTTATTCTAGTCTTCCTAGTTATGTTATAAAGTCAGGCTAGGGCTTTCTACAGTATTCATTTGTTCAGTTCATCCTTGTATTCATTTTTTTGGTTGAAGAGATAAACTCTTTATTTATGGTTTCTTTGGTTATAATCTGAAAAGTTTAGTGGTTTGTGGTGATTTTCTGGATCATTCACTTGTTTGTTCATGGTATCAGAGCAATTGCTCGATATGTGTTGGTTCGATTGATTCCTTTTAGGGTTTCGTGAAATTGGTGTTCGTACGATCATATTAGGGTTTATTTGGGATCTCTAGTCTCAAGTGAATCTGTGTTTGTGGTTTGTCTTATCGGGCTAGATCTGAGGACGTGGTTCTTGTGGTTTAGGGTTTGTAATTCGAACCCTAATTGGTGTTTCTGGTTTGTTCTTGAATATTATTCATGAAGTTGCTTCCGCTGGCATCTGTAAAGAAGATTAAGAAGGAATACTTTGTAAGGATATTTTTTCCTACCTGTGATTTGTAGCAAGTTCCTACACGTAGGAGTTTTCGTGCTTACAGGAATCAACTGCCCCTACGTGTTATACTTGGCCTATAGCCAGGACAATTTTCCGTGTATTTGCTATCTGTTTTCTTTTTGTTATCTGTTTGTTATCTGCTATCTGTTTGTTAATTTTCTATCAAAATGAGTCTTAGTGGTGATTCTATAACCATGATAAGTAAATTGGATTTTGGTGATCCACTTTACCTTCATGCTAGAGACATCAACATTACACCTTTAATAAATTCAAACTTAAAGGAATAGAGAATTATAAATCTTGGGCATGTGCAATGGAATTAGCTTTACAAACTAAAAATAAGATTGGTTTTATAAAAGGTACAATTGAAAAAGATGAGGAAGATGAAGTTTTAGCAGGTCAATGGGAAAGGTGTAATGTTGTTGTCCTTTCTTGGATTTTAGGGCTGTGTTTCTGATGAATTGTATTATGGTCAAATATATTCTAAATATGCTTGTGTTGTTTGGGATGAGTTAAAAGAAACATATGATAAAGTTGATGGCTTTATGATGTTTAATTTGGAATAAAAAATTGCACAATTAACACAAAAGGTATTCATGTATCAGATTATTATCACAAACTTAACTCTCTTTGGAAACAATATGATATTCTGTGTAAATTGCCATCTTGTGATTGTGCTGCTGATAAGGAAAGAAAAGAACATTATAACCAGAGAAAATTAATGAAGTTCTTGATAGGACTGGATGAAAGGACCACTATATTAACTAGTGATCCTTTACCATCTGTTAAAAATGCATTCTCTATTGTCTCTAGAGAAGAGTCACATAGAGGTGTTCATGACAAGAAGCCTGTTAGTGAATCATCTGCTTTCTTTGCTAATACTGGTAAACCAAGAATTGGAAACACAAGTTCTAATTCAAAAGTTGAGTGTAAAAAATGTGGTAGGATTGGTCATACAATTGAAAAATG
The DNA here is from genome assembly GCF_046630445.1 of Rutidosis leptorrhynchoides. Classification (NCBI taxonomy): domain Eukaryota; kingdom Viridiplantae; phylum Streptophyta; class Magnoliopsida; order Asterales; family Asteraceae; genus Rutidosis; species Rutidosis leptorrhynchoides. Next base: position 625,372,060 of record NC_092335.1, read on the forward strand.
TTATGAAATTGTTGGATATCCTTCAAGAAACAATAACTTAAAGTGTACCAAGTGTGGTATGACTAATCACACTGTAGATAGATGCTTTGAGGTTGTTGGATATCCACCAAACTTTAAAAGGAAAAATTTCAATAATTCATCTTGTGTGTCTAATTCTAATTTTAGTAACAATGTAACAAATAACGGTGACAGCAAGTCTGGATCTACTTCTCTCACTTTGTCAAATGAGTAGATTACTAAGCTTGTTAGCTTTCTTGATGGAAAAAGTGCACCTGCACATTCTTTTTCCAACATGACAGATGAGTTTATGAATTTAAATGTATTCTTTAATGAAAATTTTAGTAAATTCTTTGTCTCTCATAATATGAATGATAAAACCAATGTTAACTTTGGCTGGATAATAGACTCATGTGCTAATCACCACATGACAAATTCTGATAAAGGTTTTGAATCTGTTTGCGATGTTTCCAATCTAAAGTTAACTGTTGGTCATCCCAGTGGGACTAGAGCCAAGGTTAAAATGATTGGAAACTTAAAAATATATGATAATTTGGTTCTTTATGATGTGCTTGTTGTTCCTGAATATTGTGTGAGTCTTTTGTTTGTATATTGTTTGGTCAGGGATAACAACTTATTTGTTGGTTTTGATCCCTATGCTTGTTATTTTCAGGAACTGGTCTCAAGGAAGACCATTGTGACTGGTAGTTTGTGTGAAGGTCTTTATATCTTCAATAATGATTGTATTGGTGAGTGTAGTAAAACAAATCATAGTTTCAGTTTTTTTATCTAAGTCTGTTTGGCATTGCAGACTTGGTCATCCTGCAGACCAAGTCTTGGGTGTTTTAAGTAGTGATTTGCATTTTGCTAATGATAAAAATAATGATCCTTGTGATGTTTGCCATAAGGCAAAACAGACAAGAGAACCATTCCCTCTTAGTTATCATAAAACCACATATTTAGGTGAACTGGTTCACTTAGATGTGTGGGGTCCATACACGGTTACTAGCAGAGATGGTTTTAGGTTATTTATGACTGTTGTTGATGACTGTACAAGAGCTGTTTGGATTTTTTTGTTAAAGTCAAAAGATGAAGTCAGTTATTATGTTGAATTATGTAAGACCCTTAACGCAAGTGTACATGTGTACATAAACGTCGAATAATCAAACTGAAGTAAACTGAAACTGACAGACTGTGGGTGAGCTTGTGCACGCCGCGCACAGGCAGTGGTGCGCGCCACACACCTAACCTGCGACAGAATTCTGCTTTTTGCTATTTTGAGTTAAATGAAGGGCATTTTGGTCTTTTCACTTGAGGCTGGATGTGTAGCCATATTATCAGTTTGGGATCCAATTTTCGATCATATTTCACATCCACAAACACTCCCATTTTATCTAGAGAGAGGGAGAGAGATTTCTAGAGTGAGATTTGGAGATTTGGGGAAGAAGGAGCTTGAATCGACCAAAATCGCGAGTGTTAAAGTTGTTTATCTCGCTCCTAGCTACGTTGTGGTAGTATTGGTAAGTTTTAACTCCGAGTTTTCATAGTTTGATTATTGTTCATAATTGGGGTTTTGATTTGGGTGTTCTTGAGTAAATCCACTAGTTGATAAATGGGTGATTAAGCTAGTAAATGGTGTTGATAACCATTATTGGTGAGTTTTAGGTTAGATGATGAAATTGATTAGTTGATAATCATGTTTGGGTGTTAATATCACTAGTTAACTTAGGTTATAAGTGATTAATTGTGTAAGCTTGCAAAATGGGTGTTTTGACTTGAGATTAGGCCTGTGTATATTGATGCAAGTAATATGTTTTGATGATGAAACCTTGAGTAAAATGAGTTGTTGGAACATAATCACTAGTCGATTGTGATTATGGGGGTTTTCGGGTGAGATTTGACTTAGTTAAAGTGGAAGTAAGTGCTAATGGGTCGAAATTGCACTTATGGTGTTTTGGGCATAAGCTAGAGTGTTTACCTTATTTGTTTGTGAATTACTTAGGTGATTTGCATTTGGACGTTTAGGAGCTCAAGCGGGATTGCTTTTCAAGTAATCGAGGTGAATGGAATATTTATACGCGTATGTATATAATTTGGTTGCTTGCGTGCAGTGTGGCAAGTGTTATCCGGTAGGATACACTTTTCGTGGGCCATATTTGGGTTGGGAAAATATAGTGAGTGATATCCGTATGGATAGCTCTTCGTTGGCTATATTTGGTTTGCGTTATGTGGTGAGTGATATCCGAAAGGAATGACTCTTTGTCGACCACGATTGGAGGTGAGGCATGTGGCGAGTGATTAATGTTTGACCTATCACTCTTCGTCGGTCACATGTGTGAGTTTGGTTATGTGACGAGTGGTTAATGTTTGACCTATCACTCTTTGTCGGTCACATGTGTGTGTTGGGGTAAGTGGTGAGTGTTACCCGTTTGGGGATTCGCTCTTCGTTGGCCACTTATCGTAGGATGGTAAGCGGTTTCACTTTTCTCGGCCATCCTTGTGATTGAGGTAAGTGTTAACGTTTCGGTTGCATTTTTCGTCGGCCTCATGGTGCGTAGTAGTGAGTGGTTAATGATTTTGAGCTACCGCTCTTCGTCGGCCACATACGCGTTGTGATGGGTTGTGAGTGGTTAACGTATTTGACCTACCGCTCTTCGTCGGCCACCATCGAGTCGAATGTGGACATTGAGTATATTGGGTTGTGTAAGTGTTATTAACGTTGTACGTATGATTATTCGATTATTGCGGTTTGCTAATGATATTGCGTTGTTTGTGTAGGTGTACGCGAGTGATTGATTTATGTATGTATGCGTATAAGTATTGCATTCACTAAGCATTATCTTACCCTCTCGTTGTTTATATTTTTAGGTTCGGAGGCGGACGTTGCAAGGGTATGCTCGGGATTAGATGATTTTCCCCTTTTGATGCTTGCTTGGATTACATTTGGATTCGACTTAGGATTGTGTAGTTTATCCTCAAACATCATGCTCATAGTTTTGTTTGGAACTTAAACTCATGTAGTCGAAAACTTGTATTTTGTACGAAAGTCATAAAACGGCCGATGAGGGCCTGGTGTCGTAATACTCATTTTATTATTGGAACGTGTTAGTTTTACCTAATATAAAATTTTGTGAAAAGCTTTTAGTCTAAAAGTGTCGGGAAGTGGGAGATCTTTAAACGAAAATTGGAAAAATTAGACAGCGGGCTGCCAGGCCTTGTGCCCGCCGCGCACAGCAACGGTCGCGCGCCACGCACTTTTCTGTTATATATATATATATAAAATATTTTTTCGTAATCGGTCGGATAACGGGTTGGGTTGTTACAAGTGGTATCAGAGCATGGTCTAAGGGATTTAGGTGACTTGAGATAGGCGCCTAGACTTAGACTTTGGTGTGTGCTTATTTGTTGCGGAACTTGTAGGATTACGGGTCGGTTCGGGTTTTAGCTAGCGCCTTAGAGAATAGGTGAACTAGCTATGTGTTGATTATGTTGTTACTAATCATGTTGTTTTGTGTTGAACATCTAACGAGATAGTTATTGTATTCATGAGCTCGGCATGGCGTGTGAGCGTAATAATTATTAGCGACCATTATTACGGTTGCAAGCCAAGTCAAGCAAGTGACGTACAACAAGTATTGAACTAGATGGGATGTACGAACGGTGGCAAATTTATATGATAGTGAATATATTTAGGGGCGGTGTATGTAATTCACTTGTGTTGCATTCCTAACCGAGTTCATTTCTTAGAATGAACACGAGGAACGGACATGATAATGATGATCAAGGCGAAGACTCCGAGTTCACGGCCAAGGTTGAGGCTATTATACAAAGGCATCGTGCGGCCTTTCTTGAGGACGTTAGGAAGATGTTCCTAGATTCGATTGACGAGCAAGTAGTTGATCTAGTTAAGGAACAAGTTAAGATTGTCCTTCACGAAGCTAATATAGGAAGGCGAGACTTCTACTACAAAAACTTCAAGGACGCTCAACCTCTCACTTTTGATGGCAAATGAGACCCACTCAAGAGTGCTCGATGGATCTCCGATATGGAGGGGGCCTTTCGTACTAGTGAGTGCCCTCTCGATAAGAAGACGAGGTATGGTAGTAGTATGTTAAGGGGTGACGCCAAGTTGTGGTGGGATGCAAAAAATCCAATTGTATGGTGAGGAACAATGTATGGAGTTCACATGGGACGAGTTTAAGGCAGAATTTTTCAAGGAATACCGAACTTCGGCTGATCTTTCTAAGCTTAAGGACAAGCTACGTGCTTTGAGGCAAGGGTCAATGGATTTAAACACTCTCAAATCCGTTTTCTTATCGAAGACTCAATTTTTCTCGGAGTATGTCGGGAATGATCACATGTTGAAGGAAGACTTTTACCGAACCTTAGATGACCACTACCAAGAGAAGATTAGTAGGAACTCGGTGAAAACTTTTGATGAGTTGTTTGACATGGCAAAGGGTTTTGAGACGCTTGTCCTTAAGAGAAGTAGTTCCGATGTTAGTAAGCGGAAGTCCGAAACTACGATGCAATCGAACAAAAAGAGTAAGAGTATTTTCGAGGGTGTCGGAAGCATGAAGAAGAGTGGTACCGGTGGTTTTATACCCACGTGTTATAATTGCGGACAACGGGGACATTTATCGCGTGAATGTACGGATGCGACTTCTAACAAGGTTGTATGTTTTAACTGCCGGAAGGAGGGACACCGAAAGTAGGCGTGCCCGGAATTAGTTGGTGATGCATGAGAACCTAACGACGATGTTCAGGTACTTTTCGATATTTCTGTTGAAACGTACTTATGATTTTGTTTGATGCATTTGTGTTTGTGCGTAGTGTAATGAAGGGTGGCGTTCCTTATGGAATTACCCTATGATGATGGTCGGATTGACGGGCGAAGGGCGTAAAACTTAGTGCTTCCAAGCATTCCTTAGTGTTGGGTGAAAGATTTTACCAAGCCATGATAATGGGCTTTAGTGTTGTTTTGGTAGCGCGTAGTCGCTTTTGTGTCGTGATTGATGAAACATAAGTTTCGTCGGGTACGGATGACTTAAGGTCACTTTCGTGTTGTGATGGGTAAATCAGGTGAATGGAACCCACGAAGTCGAGTCTTTCGGTCTCGATGAATGTTGGTAGTGGAGTCTATGCGACGCATGGTTAGGTGCCTCTTTCATACCTGCAAGCGTATTGTTCGACACCGATGATGTTTTGGTTACATTGTACTTAGGGTACCGGAGAGAAACCCTTAGGTACATGAGTGACTAGGTGGAACTTTAACAATCTACGACAATCGGAGGATTGCAAGAATAAAGTTTGTGTAATTTGTGAAGAACTCTTCATTCGAAGTGATCAAGGATATGTTAAGATCTTTTGTATGCTCAAGGTTGGAGCAAGATGTGGTGATGGGTCGTGTGAACCCAATTGTTGGAAAAGTCTACCTTTCGGTAGCATTGTACGGTTGTACAAGGTGCGTGTTGTGTTGGTTTTATGCCGTTGCTTAAATAACGCCAACGGGTGACGGTGAGCATCAATTTCTAGTGTGCGAAATGAATTCTTAGGAATTCGAGTGCTATATATATATATATATATATATATATATATATATATATATATACATATATATATATATATATCTGATTAGTATTAGTATTATATATAAAATAGATATTAATTTGTTGTATACGTATATTTATGTAAAAGTCATTACTATCATCAGTACATACTTATATGTATTGTTACTTATAAATGTTTTTATATACATAAAGTTTATTTGGTAAAATAATATTAATAATAGTAATGAAAATTGTATCTGATTATAATGATAATATCAATAATAACAATACTAATAATAATAATATTTATAGCAAATTTTATTACTAATAATAGTTAGGATAATAATTTTTAATAATATAATAATAATGATACTCATAATATTGATAATATTGATAATAATGATAATAATAATAATAATAATAATAATAATAATAATAATAATAATAATAATAATAATAATAATAATAATAATAATAATAATAATAATAATAATAATAATAATAATAATAATAATAATAATAATAATAATAATACATAATGATAATACTAATACTTATAGAATGTTACTATACTAATATTTATGAAAACGATAATAACTTATATTAATAATACCTATAATAATAATACGAATAATGATTATCATTATGATAATAATAACAATTATAATACTAATAATAATAACAATAATAATAATAGTAAATGTTAATACTTTGTAATAATAATATTAGTAATAATAATATTAGGAGTAATTTACTTACTTTAGTCATAATAATATTAATATGTGTTAAATAATACTACTAATAATTATAATACTAATTATAATAATAATACAAATAATAACAATAATAATAATAATCATAATAACAATAATAATGATTTTTAATATGTAAAACTACCTTAAAATCCCATGTTAAAAAAAATGCACCAAGCAGGGATCGAACCCAAGACCTCCTTGATACCCGCTAACACCCATAACCATTCCTCCAATGCTTGTTTTTCTGATATACTTCCAAACCCAAAAATACATAACTCGTAATATTCTGTGTTCATATTCATCTTCTTCAAAAACTCTTACGATCCAAATCTGTTCACAACCAAATATTAAGTTACTCAGTTAAATATGGGTTTTAAAATCGAAACAGAATCCTTTATTTGTAATTAGTTGGATAAAAATATATATATATAACTATAAATACAGAGTGCTGCTGTTCGACGATAATGAAAAAAATTAAAAAAATAAAATTGATTTCGAGATCGTTTTAGACAAAACTCACAACATGAAATATGTTTCCATACACTTCTAAAATCTTTCCCAACTATCAATTTATTCAAAAACATTCACACCATTATGAATTTCCTGATGAACATAAGGTTTGACTTTTTGAAAATTAAATTTGACTCTTAAAATTCGAAATCAATAGAAGAAATTGGATCCTAAAAACTTACAGATAGTTTTAATAGATAGTTCCTAACGACTCTGCATTATTACAATTTGAAGATTGATGCTAAATCGATCATTTGATAAAAAGTTAAGCAACGGGGGTGTCGAGCTGTGAAAAGAAAAAAAAAGAAAAAAAAACCGTTTGCTATTGAATTGCAGCAGTGTCGATATATTGTAGATGATTACATGATTTAATAGATACGTCTAAATATAATTGATTCGAATTGATTCTTTGAAGTGGATGCGTAACGATAGTCAACAAGAACAAAAAATATATCAATAAATAAATAAGTACGATCGTGATGTTTATCAGAATTTAATCATATATATGCTATAATTGTTATTATATATTTTATATATAATATTAATAATAAATAAATATAAATACATTAATAATAATAATTCAGTTATCAATATTAGAATTAATAAAAATACTAATAATAGTAATAATAATAATAATAATAATTATATAAATAATAATAAATGATAATAATGATTATTTATAACAATAAAAATGATATTATTAATGATGATATTATAGTATTAATAATGATTTTTGTGATAATGAGTATTATAAAAATAATAATAATAATAATCTTAATAATAACTAAAATAATAACTTTACCACTAATTATAATAATAATGATATATTAATAATTAAATGTATCCAATTTCATATTTATATTATATATATATATATATATATAATAATAATATTGATATTAATATTAATATTAATATTAATAATGAAAGTAATAACATTAACATTAATATAACAATTATATCTTTAATTTATAATTTCATATTTTAATATTTCATATTACTAATTATTTAATAATTTAATATCTAATAGTTATATTATATATATATATATATATATATATATATATATATATATATATATATATATATATATATATATATATATATATATATATATGTCTTTATATTTACACCAATATACATAACATAATACTTTTTTTTATAGAAATCTTATATATATATATATATATATATATATATATATATATATATATATATATATATATATATATATATATATATATATATATATATATATATATATATATATATATATATTAATAGTTACTTAATTATTCTATTTATTATTTTACATCATTAATTTTAATTTATTAAAGTGTATCTTATTTATTCTAAATACTATATATACACTTATATTTATATTTATATTCATATATATTTACACACAATTGTTCGTGAATCATCGAGAGCAGTCGAAGGTCAATTGAATATATCAAACAGTTCAAAATTTTTGAGACTTAGTCGAACAGACTTTGCTTATCGTCTCGAAATCAAACAAAGATCAAATTTAAATTTGGTCGGAAATTTTCGGGTCATCACAGTACCTACCCGTTAAAGAAATTTCGTCCCGAAATTTGATTGGGATGGTCATGATTGACATTAAGTATATTTTCATGACTCATATGAGCTGGAATTTAGAGTTTTATCATCAGTGAGTGATATGGATAAAATAATTTGTTTATGTGAAGAGTACGAGTGAAGCTATCACAAGATAGTGGAATGAGGAAAATAAGTTTCGTCATAACTTTTGACGTAGTCTTGGTTGAATTTAGAATTTAAGGTGCGTCTTAACTTTTGACGTTGTATTGGTTGAATTCCAGAATTCAAGGGATTTAAAGAAAATCGTTGAAATCTAAAAGATTTGATTCTTCGGCGAGTAAGGAAATTAAGATCTCTATAATTAAATACGGTGATCTGCCTCGATTACTCTGTCTGATATTTCTATTATAAATTAAGCTCTTCCGTTTCATTACTTTTATCACTCCTATGCTCAATTCCCAAATTCTAAAGATTGTGAAAATGCTTAATCCAGTTCTGATCCTTGTCCTTATCCTTACTATCGCAACAATCATTCTCCTTTTCCAACTTTCACCGGAGGAATCTGTTTTCTTCTACTTCGTCCTTGGGGTTATAGTGTTTTTAATTCTCCCTTGTCTTTATGTTGCGATAAACATTGATATGCACGGTTTGTAATATCCGTGTTGTTATTGGGCTTTATATTTTCTCTTATATTTTGAAGCTCTTTGCCTTTTTATTATCTTCTCGACCTCTATTAAAGCGAGTAACGGTCCAGAATTCGTAAGTATGGAGCTTCGAATGAACTTAATGTTCTAAACAAGAATAAACGTAATAGCACGATTTGATTTGTCAATTTACCAGAATTACTAAGGATAGAACTATCAAGAATATACTTTCTTGATATGTTCAGGAATTAATTAGAATGAAAGAGTTATGTAACATGGCACGTGATGACGGTATGATCTGTGGATTATCACGTTCCATTAGAAACTCAGCATGACTTACTGTAATATAATCACGTTGATCAAGTGTCATTATATTATACTAACTCATGCTTCAGTTCCCAACACTACTTCAAAAACATTCATATTTAAACTCGAAGTTTAAAGAAATTTTGAAACTAAAGTAGTTTCCTTTATGATGTAATATAGATAGTACGAAAAGATAAATAATTTCGGACAAGAATATTTATGAAAATATATTCAGAAATATCGAATATATTTATGATGATATTTTGGAATTTCTAAGTTCGATGGTTGATGAAGAAAGATTTTTCGCAAGATTTTTAACATGACTTCGGAGCAGGATATTCTCTAAAGATTTCATCTGATTCAGAATTACCTGGATTCTTTGAATATAGGGTTTGGTCCTTGTATTTATCCTTGGTCTCCTTCATAGTTTGCTCAATCTGTTTTTCAGTACCAAATTTTCTACCGAGCGTTCCCAATATTCCCTTCTTTATTATCAAACTTTTGGCCGTTTAGACCATCTACGATTTTCCTGTTTCCTCTACATTTAATGCTACCATATCTGAATCATCAGTTATCAATCCGAGGTGGTTTCAAGAGAACTGTGTTTTTAGATGATTAAACACTGATGGCAATATGGTGGAATATAAAAGGTTCTCCGATAACAATAAAAGAGCACGCGTATATATCAAGGTTATAATAAGGTTGTTTCGAACGAAAAATCGAAGTTGACTTGCTGGAGCTGTGACAAAATTTGCTACTTTGAAAGGAATCACTAAGTTATTTTGGGTAATAATAACACTAAAGGAATTAGCACAGATACGTGTTAAACTTTTACTCAGGTTCTGAGTGTTTTCAGGTGCATAACTATATGCATCAATCTTTTCTTTGTAGATGAAATGCGGTTAGTTCATCCTCTCGATTGAGGTGTTTTCAAAAATCATGAAAGGTTTGAACGCAGATTGTAATCGTCAAGATACAAATGAGGTTTAAGATGAAATCAAGTGGCAACTTGAAGAATTGTTTAGTTTCATATGTTATAATCAATATTTTAATTCATTTTAATTGTCCAATGTTGGTAGTTCTCAGTTGATAGTCCACAGTTAACAATTCAATAATTCATATATAGTTTAATATATAATATTCGAATTAATTAATACGTGTCGTGACCCGTTATATACATGTCTCAGACTCGATCACAACTCAAAGTATATATATATTATTGTAGAATCAACCTCAACCCTGTATAGCGAACTCTAGCATTACAGCATATAGAGTGTTTATGGTGATTCCAAATAATATATATAGATGCATCGATATGATATGTCAAAACATTGTATATGTGTCCCGATAAAGTGCGTAAAATAAATAACATAAATTAAATGACGATAAATAAAATTGCAAGAATTAAAATTGCGATAATTAAATTGCGATAATTAAAATGTAACAGGGAATTAGGAACAGTTAGCTGGGAACAGTTAGCTAGGAATAGTTAGTGTGGATTCTTAACAAAATTTCTCATAGTTAATTTGTTTGTTTCTAACAAATTTTATTTTGTCCAATGTTTTCTTCATTATGTCACTTGTTGGATTCTGATAGGTCAAAAATCCAAATATGAAATTGAATGAAAATGGTTATTCTGTGGTGAACGGATTCGTATAACTGTGGATGTAAGTAGAATAGTAAATGACTGTTGAATCAGATTCGAAGAATGTACAGTGTAACTTATTAACGTGAAATCTAAATATACCTCGGGTATTACCTACCCGTTAAAATATTTTCATCATTAACAGTTTGTACGAAAGAATTTTCAATTACAATCTTTATGAAAATATATATACATATATATTTTCTTCAGAGGTAATTATGGATTTAATGAGTCAATATGATATTAAACTCATTTGATTTTTGGTTTGAGCTAGAATAAATAATCTCTAAAACTTTTAGAAACCACTTATCCTTCGCAGAATATTTCTTCAATGAAGTTATGAATTAATACTTCATCGTTCATTGTTGTTGGTACTCCTTGGTATCTATGGTGCGTATGACGTTGATGTTCGTGTGACAGATTGTGAAGTTGAGGTTTGCGATGCGGTTGTTGTTGGTGGTGGTAATGATACTGTTGGCATTGATGATGGTGGTACTGGTTATGCTGCTGGTGCTGCTGCTGATGTTTGTAACCTTTGCACCATATTCTCCAAAGCCACTACCCGAGCGCGAAGCTCGTTGACTTCTTCTATTACACTGGGGTGATTGTCGGTTCTGATGAGCGGATAAATATGATCTAGAATTTGGTGTAGTATATAATCGTGACGAGATACTCTGGAAATAAGAGAGAAAATGGTATTACGAACAGGTTCGCCGGTAAGTGCTTCAGGTTCATTGCCAAGAGGGCAATGTGGTGGATAAAAAGGATCACCTTCTTCTTGTCTCCAATGATTGAGGAGGCTACGAACCCAGCCCTAATTCATCTAGAATAGATGATGGCTAATTGGTTGATCCATTCCGGTTACACTGCTTTCGGAGCTCGAGTGAAAATCCATATCGGAATAGTTATCGGAATCCGACGAACTTGAACTGGTTACGGAATTCATCTTGTACGATCAGATGAAGGATTTTCGATAAGAAATAGATTATAGGATGTAGATTAGTACCCTACAATACATAATTTACATATGCATATATAATACTAAAATCCCATAAGTTACGGAGGAATCTACGGAAGCTGTCAGGCAAAGGTAACAATAACAGATACGCTAAGATATGAATTTATCTATACACTGTCTATGCAATAGAGGCAGTAAGACGTGTCTAAACATTAAGAATTATAAGCAAATAATTTTCGACACTAAATGATAAGCAAAACTTTTGACATGCAGACACGGTCGAAGTCCAGACTCTTTAATGCATCTAATCAACTATCAGTTAGACGCACTAATGCAAGATCTGGTTTGCTAAGACCATCGCTTTGATACCAACTGAAGGGACCCGTTCATATACATTATAAACGATTCACAATAGCTGATTACATCGCTAGGTATTTGACCTCTATATGATACATTTTACAAACATTGCATTCGTTTTTAAAAGATAAACCTTCTTTACATCGAAAATTGACAGGCATGCATACCATTTCATAATACCCACTATCCAACTATAATTGACTTAATAATAATCTTGATGAACTCAATGACTCGAATGCAACGTCTTTCAAAATATATGCCATGAATGACTCCAAGTAATATCTTTAAAATGAGGAAATGCACAGCAGAAGATTTCTTTAATACCTGAGAATAGACATGCTTTAAAGTGTCAACCAAAAGGTTGGTGAGTTCATTAGTTTTTCATAATCAATCATTTTCAATAATATAATAGACCACAAGATACTCATAATTAGAAAACAATCTGTGCAGGTCTATTCCTGCTGTAAAATCATTCATATGAAGAATACCGGAACCTTTCAAACAACTCACCAACGGTAGCTAATGCGTAGTGCAATGACAAAATCATCTCACCATGGTAGTTAATACAATATAATTCTTACAACGGGGGCTAATGCGTACGCAATGCAAATTCATCCCTCCGAGGGTAGCTGAAACGGGGGCTAATGCGTACGCAATACAAAATCATCCCTCCGTTACCAACTACAAAGTCAACTATAATACAATACAATACATCGGGGGCTAGTGCGTGCGTGCAATGCAAAATCATCCCGCCGATGGTAGTTAAAACGGGAGCTAATGCGTAAGCAATGCAAAATCATCTCTCCGTTAACTACTAAATCGAACCTCTGAATCCAAATAATTCTATCATAGAATGTAGTTTTGAATATTTGTGTCTATTTCGTCAATCATTTATAAAAGCAGTTCATGTATTCTCAGTTCAAAAATATATCTCAAAAGCATTTAGGAAACAGTTATAAAAACAGCGCATGTATTCTCAGTCCCAAAATGTAAAGAGTAAAAGGGAATCAAATGAACTCACCATACTGTATTTTGTAATAAAAATACATATGATTAAATTGACAATGCAGGGTTGGCCTCGGATTCACGAACCTATATCATTTGTATATATATATATTAAAACATATATTTGTAATTGGACAATTTCATATTTTTTATTTTATTTATCTTTTGTATATATATATATATATATATATATATATATATATATATATATATATATATATATTCAATTTGTGTATATAATCAAATTTCTTATTATCTATATAGTTACATTAATATATATATATATATATATATATATATATATATATATATATATATATATATATATATATATATATATATATCTGATTAGTATTATATGTAAAATAGATATTAATTTATTGTATATGTATATTTATGTAAAAGTCATTACTATCATCAGTACATACTTATATGTATTGTTACTTATAAATGTTTTTATATACATAAAGTTTATTTGGTAAAATAATATTAATAATAGTAATGAAAATTGTATCTGATTATAATGATAATATCAATAATAACAATAATAACAATAATAATATTTATAGCAAATTTTATTACTAATAATAGTTAGGATAATAATTTTTAATAATATAATAATAATGATACTCATAATATTGATAATAATAATAATAATAATAATAATAATAATAATAGTAATAATAATAATAATAATAATAATAATAATAATAATAATAATAATAATAATAATAATAATAATAATAATAATAATAATAATACATAATGTTAATACTAATACTTATAGAATGTTACTATACTAATATTCATGAAAACGATAATAACTTATATTAATAATAGATATAATAATAATACGAATAATGATTATCATTATGATAATAATAACAATTATAATACTAATAATAATAACAATAATAATAATAATAATAATAATAATACTACTAAATGTTAATACTTTGTAATAATAATATTAGTAATAATAATATTAGGAGTAATTTACTTACTTTACTCATAATAATATTAATATGTGTTACATAATACTACTAATAATTATAATACTAATTATAATAATAATACAAATAATAACAATAATAATAATAATCATAATAACAATAATAATGATTTTTAATATGTAAAACTACCTTAAAATCCCATGTTAAAAAAAATGCACCAAGCAGGGATCGAACCCAAGACCTCCTTGATACCTGCTAACACCCATAACCATTCCTCCAATGCTTGTTTTTCTGATATACTCCCAAACCCAAAAATACATAACCCGTAATATTCTGTGTTCATATTCATCTTCTTCAAAAACTCTTACGATCCAAATCTGTTCACAACCAAATATTAAATTACTCAGTTAAATATGGGTTTTAAAATCGAAACAGAATCCTTTATTTGTAATTAGTTGGATAAAAATATATATATATATATATATATAACTATAAATAAAGAGTGCTGCTGTTCGACGATAATGAAAAAAATTAAAAAAATAAAATTGATTTCGAGATCGTTTTAGACAAAACTCACAACATGAAATAGGTTTCCTTACACTTCTAAAATCTTTCCCAACCATCAATTTATTCAAAAACATTCACACCCTTACGAATTTCCTGATGAACATAAGGTTTGACTTTTTGAAAATTAAGTTTGACTCTTAAAATTCGAAATCAATAGAAGAAATTGGATCCTGAAAACTTACAGATAGTATTAATAGATATTTCCTAATGACTCTGCGTTATTACAATTTGAAGATTGATGCTAAATCGATCGTTTGATAAAAAGTTAAGTAACAGGGGTGTCGAGCTGTGAAAAGAAAAAAAAAAGAAAAAAAATCGTTTGCTATTGAATTGCAGCAGTGTCGATATATTGTAGATGATTACATGATTTAACAGATACGTCTGATTATAATTGATTCGAATTGATTCTTTGAAGTGGATGCGTAACGATAGTCAACAAGAACAAAAAATATATCAATAAATAAATAAGTACGATCGTGATGTTTATCAGAATTTAATCATATATATGCTATAATTATTATTATGTATTTTATATATAATATTAATAATAAATAAATATAAATACATTAATAATAATAATAATTCAGTTATTAATATTAGAATTAATAAAAATACTAATAATAGTAATAATAATAATAATAATAATTATATAAATAATAATAAATGATAATATTAACAACAATGATAATAATGATTATTTATAACAATAAAAATGATATTATTAATGATGATATTATAGTATTAATAATGATTTTTGTGATAATGAGTATTATAAAAATAATAATAATAATCTTAATAATAACTAAAATAATAACTTTACCACTAATTATAATAATAATGATATATTAATAATTAAATGTATCCAATTTCATATTTATATTATATATATATATATATATATATATATATATATATATATATATATATATATAATATTGATATTAATATTAATATTAATAATGAAAGTAATAACATTAACATTAATTTAACAATTATATCTTTAATTTATAATTTCATATTTTAATATTTCATATTACTAATTATTTAATATCTAATAGTTATATTATATATATATATATATATATATATATATATATATATATATATATATATATATATATTTATATATATATATATATATGTCTTTATATATACACCAATATACATAACATAATACTTTTTTTATAGAAATCTTATATATATATATATATATATATATATATATATATTAATAGTTACTTAATTATTCTATTTATTATTTTACATTATTAATTTTAATTTATTAAAGTGTATCTTATTTATTCTAAATACTATATATACACTTATATTTATATTTATATTCATATATATTTACACACAATTGTTCGTGAATCGTCGAGAGCAGTCGAAGGTCAATTGAATATATCAAACAATTCAAAATTTTTGAGACTTAGTCGAACAGACTTTGCTTATCGTCTCGAAATCAAACAAAGATCAAATTTAAATTTGGTCGGAAATTTCCGGGTCGTCACAAAATCTAGTGGTGAAATTGACATATATAAACCAAGATTAGTTGCTAAGGGTTATAACCAGAGAGAGGGCATAGATTTTGATGAAACTTTTTCTTCAGTGGTTAAAATGACCACTGTTCAATGCTTGTTAAATATTGCTGTTGTTAATAATTGGGATTTATATCAACTTGATGTAAATAATGCTTTTCTCTATGGTGATTTAGATGAAGATGTGTATATGTCATTACCTTTATGGTATTTTGATGAATCAGAAAAAAGGGTTTGTAAGTTGAAAAAAAGTTTATATGGTTTAAAGCAAGCCCCAAGGAAGTGGAATGAAAAATTAACCTCTGCATTTGTTGAGCATGGCTTTAAACAAAGTAAAAATGATTATTCCTTATTTGCTAAATCTGAAAGTGATGTTTTTATTGCTTTGCTTGTCTATGTGGATGACATCGTTGTTACAGGGTTAATATTGTGGAAGAAATTGATAAGTTTAAATTGTTTTTAAGCTCAAAATTCTTAATAAAAGATTTAGGAATTTTGAAGTATTTTTTGGGAATAGAGGTTTTAAGAACTCAATATGGTATTTGCTTGTCAGAAAGAAAGCACTGTTTGGAATTGTTGGCTAAATTTGGTGTTTTAGGATGTAAACATGCACAAACTCCATTGGAAGCAGGTTTTGTTTTAAACACTGAATGCACTCAATCTGATAAAGCACTTGAAAATATTAATAAATATCAGAAGTTAATTGGTAAACTTATATATCTTACATTGACAAGGCCTGACATTGCATATTCTGTCCATTTGTTGAGTCAATTCATGCATTCACCTCTACAGTCACATTTGAAATGTGCATTGAGGTTGTTAAGATATCTAAAAGGTGCTCCTGGGTTGGGTGTACACAATTCAAAGACTTGTGATGTTGAGTTAAAAGCATATGTTGATTCTGATTGGGGTAAAGCTAGCATGATTAGGAAATCTGTCACTGGTTACTGTGTTTTTTTAAATGGCTCTTTGGTTTCATGGAAAAGCAAAAAACAGGCTACTATCTCTAGATCTTCAGTTGAAGCTGAGTATAGAGCCCTTGCAGATGTTACTTGTGAGATTATTTGGATTTTGAAGTTGCTTGTTGAATTAGAATATAAAGTAGTGTTACCTGTGGAAGTGTTTGTTGATAACAAAGCTGCTATTAAAATTGCTTCTAATCCAGTTTTCCATGAAAAGACTAAGCATTTTGAAATAGATCTTCATTTTGTAAGAGAGAAATTGTCTGCAGGTGTTATAGATGTTTTGAAAATAGAGTCTGCAAATAATGTTGCAGACCTATTCACAAAACGTCTAAGTGGTCCACAACATAGGGTATTGTGTGATCATTTGTGTTTTTTAAACCTCTTCAAATGATTAGATTCCCGCGGAGGGGGGGGGGGGGGGTTAAAATGATAATCTAAACATTTGGCATTGTATTTTCTCTCTTTCCTGATGATTGTTTGGTTGAGTAACAGGTGTGTAGAAGTTGTTGTTGGTGGTTGCAGTCTTGGATCATGGGTGCATTCATGGTTGCAGTCAAGGTTCAGGTTGCAACTGTTGCTTCTAGTTGTTGTTTAGTGAAGGCTTAAACACTTTGCGAATAATGTACTGTCTATTATTGGATAGTGCACCTAGTGTGGGATTCAAGATAGATGGTGTGACGACCCGTCCTAATCCACCTGGACAAAGTCATCAACATTTGGTCCCATTGCGATGATCGACTCCAAGTGATGTCCTTAAATTGAGCAAATGCACAGCGGAAGACTTAATTCGTACCTGAGAATAAACATGCTTAAAAGTGTCAACCAAAAAGTTGGTGAGTTCATAGGTTTATCATGATAATCATTTCAATATATTAATAGACCACAAGATTTCCGTCATCATAAACATAATACACTCGCAAGTGTATGTAAAGCATTCTAAGTGGTTGAGCACTTGGTAACCATACTTAACATTTAATCAACGTCGCATATTCCCTTTATTATGAAATCTCCCTACACTGTACCAAGTGTAGTAACGAAACGAAGTACTGTGCAACCGTTGAATACTGGTCGTCCAGTCCGGTTGGGGTTGTCAGGCCCGATAGATCTATCAACAGGATTCGCGTTTACAATACCCATGTAAATAGTAGTTACCAAGCTACAGGAAAATATGCCAGTGGTACAACTCAACGTAGAATATATTTTTAAGTACTTGTGTCTATTTTGTAAACATTTATAAAAGCAGCGCATGTATTCTCAGCCCAAAAATATATATTGCAAAAGCAATTAAAAAGGGAGCAAATGAAACTCACAATACGATATTTTGTAGTAAAAATATGCATACGACGGAACTGAACAATGCAGGGTTGGCCTCGGATTCACGAACCTATATCAATTATATATATATATTAACACACATTATTGTAATCGAACAAATTTAGGTATTATTATTATTAATTGTTATTTTAGTAACTTATACGTTTCATGAATAACTAAATTAACTATATTTATTTTTATATACCTTGAATAGATAATTAATATTTATTACCAACATATTAATATAGTTATATAATATATTTTTATGTATAGAAAATCTTTATTTGTTATATTAATAATACTAATAATAATAATAATAAAAAAAATATTATTAGTGTTAAAAATAATAAAAATAATAATGATACCTTTTAACTATAATGATAACATCAAATAATATTAATGATAATAATAATAATAATAATAAGAGTGTATACCCTCTAAGAAGTTTTTCCCTAAAAAGAAATGCCTTGGACCGGGCTCGAACTCACAACCTCTCGCTAACCATCACAACACCTTAACCATTCAACTGTCCATGTTTTCTTTGTTTAAACTCAACTTGATTAGTTATAACCCGTCTCCTCTTATTGTCTTGCCCAAATCCTACGGTCCAACACAATAATACCTTCGGCCCAAACTTAAAACTTCGGCCCAACAACTGCTTCATAAACCCGATTTGAATTTCTCAGTCCAATATCTCCCATTAGTCCACTAGGTTTAATTGTATATGTTATTTATTATAGTGGTATACAGCCGTGATAAAGATTTCAATCATAAAACACAACAGCTAAACTTTACAGCTATTTATCAATTACGACATCAACCTAATCTCTATCATCACTTTTACGTTTCTTCTTCATTGTTAAATCTCCATTTTATTTGATCACTTCGTTTAAACAAAAAAATGTCACAGAATAATAGTTACAGCAGATGAAACGGTGGTTTAATGGTTGTTTTGTTCTGCAGCTGAGAATTGAACAAGAAATAGTTGTAGGTTGATCTTGAGTGGTGAGGGTTTTATAGAGATCGTATGAAGGAGTTAAAGAAGGTGTACGTGTTGGTTCTTCTTCTTCTCGAGTAGCAGCTGAGGTGTAATTAAAATGGAAACAGAATAGCTGATAAAGATGAACGTGGGTGTTGGTTTATTGAAGAAGAAAAGGAAGAGAGAGAGTAGAGAGAGACGGATGGTGTTCTTTATTGCATTTCGATTAGTAATCGTTCCGGGTTTGTGGTTACTCGAAGGTGGGTAGCAGGAACAGAAAAGTGGTAAGTTTAAAATGATAGTTTGGTGTTGGTTTTGGTGTTCGTAGGAAACAAAGCAGAAACAACCGGGGTATCAGTTTTAGTAAACAGAAACTTGGCAGCTGCTGTGGTGGTGTTTGTGTATCGAAAGATGAGGTTTATGGTGACAATGGTGGGTTATAGTGAGATTGGAGGTTATATCGAAAAGTAGAAAAATAATAGTAGTAAATCAAACGGATCAATAGTTGGCCGTTGAGTTCGTTTAAAACAAGAAGCAAAGAGGTAGCAGCAACTTTTTGGATTGGGTTTGTGTTGATATTTTCACAATACAAACAGAAGTATAACAGCAGGAGTAGAAGCAATATTAATAGCGATTAGATAAATGGGTTTGTGAGTGGTTCGAATATAGAAACAAGAAGTAATAAGTAGCAGTCATGGTTCGATGGTGGTTAATAGTAGTTTACGGTGGTCGGTGATAGTGTATATGTGTATGGTTTGTCTCGGTTGAACTAAAGAGGAGATAAGTGAGTTTTAATAGTGGTTCACGTAGGGAGGTGAGGTGATGGAGAGAGGAAGAAGAGAGAGAGAGGTGGTGGTGTAGGGTGGCTCACGGTGGAGTTAGGAGATTGTGGGTGTTGAGGTGGTTTGTAAAGTGGTGGATGGGTTGTATCTTGGTGTTGCTTGAACAAAAAAGTAGTAGTAAGATGATAGTTGATGGTTAGTGGTGGTGATTATCTTAAGATTAGAGAGATATAAGATGAGAGACAGAGAGTATTTCCAGTGGGTTTTATATAATTAGATGCTATATATAAGTATATATTTATATATGAAGTTTAGTGTGAAAACAGGAACGAAACAGGATTGAATGATATAGATGGGAAAATGTCGACCATAGTTCACATGACAAACAGATAGATAAGAAAGAAATAAAAACATATACTGGTATCCAATGTTAAGCATATTTATTTATATTATGTTTTAATCTTAATAATTAATAATTAATAAATGTATTAAATATAATAATATGTTAATAATAATTACTAAGGATAATAATAGTATTAGTCATAGTAATAATCATATAACACATTAATTGTGTTTAATTTCACATCTATATTATTTATAATAGAGCATCTAGTACTTACATTATTATTAACATTAGTGTTAATAATAATGATGAAAGTAATAATAACATTACTATAACTATCATATTCTTTACTTATAATTACATAGAATATATTAACTTTATATTTAATATACTTTACATATATATATATATATATATATATATATATATATATATATATATATATATATATATATATATATATATATATATTTACAATTTATGGTTCGTGAATCATCAAGAACGGTCGAAGTTACATGAATATATGAAATAGTTCAAAATTTTTGAGACTCAACCTATCAGACTTTGTTTATCGTGTTGAGACTACAAAATCGTATCGAGAGTTTGGTTTAAAATTAGTCGAAATTTTCCGGGTTGTGACAGTATCTACCCGTTAAAGAAATTTCGTCCCGAAATTTGATCGTGGTCGTCATGGCTAACAATAAAAAAATGTTTCCATGACTGATATGAGTTAATAATTAGAGTTTTATCATTTTTGATTAATATAGATAAAACGATTCGATCATGTGAAGCGTACGAGTGAAGCTATCACAAAAGAGTGAAATTAGGAATCAAAGATTCGTCTTAACTTTTGACGTTGTCTCGATTGAATTCCGGAATTCAAGGGATTAAAGAAAATCTTTAAAATCTAAAAGATTTGCCTCTTCGGCGAATAAGGAAATTATGATCTCTCCAATTAAATGCGGAAATCTGTCTTGATTTCTTTGTCTAGTATTTTCACTATAAATGGACTTCTTTCGTTCCATTATTTTCACCACTTCAATTCTTTCTTCTCGATCCATACTTTCAAACAATTGTGAAAATGCTTAATCCAGTTTTGATCGTTGTCCTCATCCTTACTATCGCAACATTCATTCTCCTTTTTCAACTTCCACCAGAGGAATCTACTTTCTTCTACTTCGCCTTTGGGGTTATATTGTTTTTAATTCTCCCGTGTCTTTATGTTGCGATAAACATTGACATACACGGTTTGTAATTTATGTGTTGTTATCGGGCTTTATATTCTCCCTTATATTTCGAAGCTCTATGCTTTTGTTTTCTCTTCCCGACTTCAAGTCAAGCGAATAATGGTCCAGAATTCGTAAATATAGAAGTTCGAATGATTATAATGTTCTAGGCAAGAAGGAACGTGATAACACGATTTGATTTTCAAATTTATCAAAATTACTGAAGATAGAATTATCAAGAATATATTCTTCTTGATAAGTTCGGAGGTTATGTAGAATGAAAGAGTTATGTAACATGACACATGATGATGGTGTAATCTATTGTGAACCATCATCACATTTCATTAGAAACTCAGCATGATTTACTGTAATATAATCACGTTGGCCAAGCGCATTATATTATACTAACTCATGCTTCAGTTCCCAACATTTCTCCACAATTCATTCATAATTTATACTTGGATTTTACCGAAATTTCCAATATAATGGGATACTGGAAACACGAAGAGGTAGATAATTTCGGACAAGAATATTTATGTAAATATCCTAAGAAATATCAAAGATATTTATGATGATATTTTGAAATTTCTAAGTTCGAAGGTGAATGAAGAAAGATTTTCCGCAAGATTTTAACACGACTTTGGAGCAAGATATTCTCTAAAGATTTCATCGGATCCAGAATTACCTGGATTCTTTGAATATAGGGTTTGGTATTTGTATTTGTTCTTTGTTTCCTTCACGGTGTGCTCAATCCGATTTTTAGTACCAAATTTTCTATCGAGCGTTCCCAACACTTCCTTCTTTATCATCAACTATTGGCCATTAAGACCATCTACAACATGCTACTTTATCAGTATTTTCAAAGTTAACGGATCTGGGTCATCGGGTATCAAACTGAGGTGGTTTCAGGAGAATTGTGTTTTTAGATGATTAAACGCTGATGGTAATATGGTGAAATATAAAAGGTTCTCCAGTAACAATAAAGAGTACGCATATATATCAAGGTTATAATAAGGTTGTTTCGGATGAAAAGTCGGAGTTGACTTGCTGGAGCTGTGATAAAATTTGCTACTTTGAAAGGGATTACCAAATCATTTTGGGTAATAATAACACTAAAGGAATTAGTACAGCTACGTGTTAAATGTTTACTCAGTTTCCGAGGGTTTTTCAGGTGCATAACTATATGCATCAACCTTTTCTTCCGTAGATGAAATGCGGCTGGTTCATCCTCTCGATCGAGGTGTTTTCAAGAATCATGAAAGATTTGAACGCAGATTGTAATCGTCAAGATACAAATGAGGTTTAAAATGAGATCAAGTGGCAAACTTGAAGAAATATTTAGTTTCATATGTTACAATCAATATTTTAATTCATTTTAATTGTCCAATATTATTAGTCCACAGTCGATAGTCCACAGTTAACAATCCAATAATTCATATATAGTTTAATATATAATATTCGAATTAATTAATACGTTTCGTGACCCGTATACGTCTCAGACTCGATCACAACTCAAACTATATATATTATTGTAGAATCAACCTCAACCCTGTATAGCTAACTCCAGCATTACTGCATATAGAGTGTCTATGGTTATTCCAAATAATATATATAGATGCGTCGATATGATATGTCAAAACCTTGTATACGTGTCCCGATATTAAAAATGCGTAAAAATAAATAACAGAATTTAAATGACGATAAATAAAGTGCGTAAAGTAAATAACAGAAATTAAATGACGATAAGTAAAATTGCGAGAATGTAAATTGCGATAAATAAAATGTAACCAGTTAGCTAGGAACAGTTAACTAGGAACAGTTAGCATGGATTCTTAACAATATTTCAATTAGTTAGTTCGTTTGTTTCTAACAAATTTTACTTTGTCCGATGTTTTCTTCATTATGCCACTTGTTGGATTCTGATAGATCAAAATCCAAATATGAAATTGAATGAAAATGGTTATTCTGTGGTGAACGGATACGTATATCGGTGGATGTAAGTAGGATAGTAAACGACTGTTGAATCAGCTTCGAAGAATGTACATTGTAACTTATTAATGTGAAATCTGAATATTCCTCGGGTATTACCTACCCGTTAAAATATTTTCACAATTAACACTTTGTACTAAAGAATTTTTAATTACAATCTTTATGAAAACATATATACATATATATTTTCTTCAGATACAATCATGGATTTAATGAGTTAATATGATATTAACTCATCTGATTTACCGTTAGAACAAGAATATATAATCTCTAATACATTAGAGGTTACATAATCACTATGTCGAACTAAGATAAATGATGTAGAACGTCATGTAGAACGATGATTATACTCGAGGTACAGAATGAAATGTCGAAGCTGGTGACACGGATGTTGTTCTTGGTGGTACTAGTGCTGTTGGTGCTGAGGCTGGTGATGTTACTGGTGTTGATGATACTGCTAGTGCTTGCAAATTGTGTACCGTGCTCTCTAAAGTTAACACCCGAGCTCGGAGTTCTTTAACTTCTTCTACTAACCCTGGTTGGTTATCAATGTGAGGTAGAGGTTGGATATCTTCTCTAGTTCCGTTAATGGTAGCCTCAAGACGAAAAATTCTTGCAAAAAGGGTATAAACGGTGTTGCGAACAGGTTCGCCGGTGAGGGGGTCGAGCACTCCGACGTTAGGTGGTAAGTTCGGCTCGTGATATGGAGTATCTTCTTCCCTTCTCCATAGGGTAAGTATTTCGCGAACCCATCCCCACTTTCTAAAGAAATCACGGTAGTTGATCGGTTGGTGCGCTCCCGTCACGCTATCTTCAGAGTCAGAAGAACTTGGTCGATTCGTAGAGGCCATCGTACGCGATCACAGAAAAATATTTTTGGTATGAAACTTTTAGTGGCAGCAACTGATAGTTGGATGGTATTCTCAATGCATAATATGCATATATACATATATAGAACCAGGATTCCTTAAATTACGGAGAAATTTACGGAAGATATCAGGCAAAGTTTACCGTAATAGATACGCTAAGATATAAATTTGTCTATACACTATCTATGCAATAAAGGCAGTAAGGCATGTCTAGACTTAGGAATGATTAGCAGGAAATTTTCCACTAGGAATGATATACAATACTTATAATATGCAGCTAAGGTCGAAGTCCAGACTCGCTAATGCATCCTAACAACTATCAGTTAGACACACTAATGCAAGACCTGGTTCGCTAGGACCAACGCTCTGATACCACCTGTGACGACCCGTCCTAATCCACCTGGACAAAGTCATCAACATTTGGTCCCATTGCGATGATCGACTCCAAGTGATGTCCTTAAATTGAGCAAATGCACAGCGGAAGACTTAATTCGTACCTGAGAATAAACATGCTTAAAAGTGTCAACCAAAAAGTTGGTGAGTTCATAGGTTTATCATGATAATCATTTCAATATATTAATAGACCACAAGATTTCCGTCATCATAAACATAATACACTCGCAAGTGTATGTAAAGCATTCTAAGTGGTTGAGCACTTGGTAACCATACTTAACATTTAATCAACGTCGCATATTCCCTTTATTATGAAATCTCCCTACACTGTACCAAGTGTAGTAACGAAACGAAGTACTGTGCAACCGTTGAATACTGGTCGTCCAGTCCGGTTGGGGTTGTCAGGCCCGATAGATCTATCAACAGGATTCGCGTTTACAATACCCATGTAAATAGTAGTTACCAAGCTACAGGAAAATATGCCAGTGGTACAACTCAACGTAGAATATATTTTTAAGTACTTGTGTCTATTTTGTAAACATTTATAAAAGCAGCGCATGTATTCTCAGCCCAAAAATATATATTGCAAAAGCAATTAAAAAGGGAGCAAATGAAACTCACAATACGATATTTTGTAGTAAAAATATGCATACGACGGAACTGAACAATGCAGGGTTGGCCTCGGATTCACGAACCTATATCAATTATATATATATATTAACACACATTATTGTAATCGAACAAATTTAGGTATTATTATTATTAATTGTTATTTTAGTAACTTATACGTTTCATGAATAACTAAATTAACTATATTTATTTTTATATACCTTGAATAGATAATTAATATTTATTACCAACATATTAATATAGTTATATAATATGTTTTTATGTATAGAAAATCTTTATTTGTTATTTTAATAATACTAATAATAATAATAATAAAAAAAATATTATTAGTGTTAAAAATAATAAAAATAATAATGATACCTTTTAACTATAATGATAACATCAAATAATATTAATGATAATAATAATAATAATAAGAGTGTATACCCTCTAAGAAGTTTTTCCCTAAAAAAAAATGCCTTGGACCGGGCTCGAACTCACAACCTCTCGCTAACCATCACAACACCTTAACCATTCAACTGTCCATGTTTTCTTTGTTTAAACTCAACTTGATTAGTTATAACCCGTCTCCTCTTATTGTCTTGCCCAAATCCTACGGTCCAACACAATAATACCTTCGGCCCAAACTTAAAACTTCGGCCCAACAACTGCTTCATAAACCCGATTTGAATTTCTCAGTCCAATATCTCCCATTAGTCCACTAGGTTTAATTGTATATGTTATTTATTATAGTGGTATACAGCCGTGATAAAGATTTCAATCATAAAACACAACAGCTAAACTTTACAGCTATTTATCAATTACGACATCAACCTAATCTCTATCATCACTTTTACGTTTCTTCTTCATTGTTAAATCTCCATTTTATTTGATCACTTCGTTTAAACAAAAAAATGTCACAGAATAATAGTTACAGCAGATGAAACGGTGGTTTAATGGTTGTTTTGTTCTGCAGCTGAGAATTGAACAAGAAATAGTTGTAGGTTGATCTTGAGTGGTGAGGGTTTTATAGAGATCGTATGAAGGAGTTAAAGAAGGTGTACGTGTTGGTTCTTCTTCTTCTCGAGTAGCAGCTGAGGTGTAATTAAAATGGAAACAGAATAGCTGATAAAGATGAACGTGGGTGTTGGTTTATTGAAGAAGAAAAGGAAGAGAGAGAGTAGAGAGAGACGGATGGTGTTCTTTATTGCATTTCGATTAGTAATCGTTCATGGTTTGTGGTTACTCGAAGGTGGGTAGCAGGAACAGAAAAGTGGTAAGTTTAAAATGATAGTTTGGTGTTGGTTTTGGTGTTCGTAGGAAACAAAGCAGAAACAACCGGGGTATCAGTTTTAGTAAACAAAAACTTGGCAGCTGCTGTGGTGGTGTTTGTGTATCGAAAGATGAGGTTTATGGTGACAATGGTGGGTTATAGTGAGATTGGAGGTTATATCGAAAAGTAGAAAAATAATAGTAGTAAATCAAACGGATCAATAGTTGGCCGTTGAGTTCGTTTAAAACAAGAAGCAAAGAGGTAGCAGCAACTTTTTGGATTGGGTTTGTGTTGATATTTTCACAATACAAACAGAAGTATAACAGCAGGAGTAGAAGCAATATTAATAGCGATTAGATAAATGGGTTTGTGAGTGGTTCGAATATAGAAACAAGAAGTAATAAGTAGCAGTCATGGTTCGATGGTGGTTAATAGTAGTTTACGGTGGTCGGTGATAGTGTATATGTGTATGGTTTGTCTCGGTTGAACTAAAGAGGAGATAAGTGAGTTTTAATAGTGGTTCACGTAGGGAGGTGAGGTGATGGAGAGAGGAAGAAGAGAGAGAGAGGTGGTGGTGTAGGGTGGCTCACGGTGGAGTTAGGAGATTGTGGGTGTTGAGGTGGTTTGTAAAGTGGTGGATGGGTTGTATCTTGGTGTTGCTTGAACAACAAAGTAGTAGTAAGATGATAGTTGATGGTTAGTGGTGGTGATTATCTTAAGATTAGAGAGATATAAGATGAGAGACAGAGAGTATTTCCAGTGGGTTTTATATAATTAGATGCTATATATAAGTATATATTTATATATGAAGTTTAGTGTGAAAACAGGAACGAAACAGGATTGAATGATACAGATGGGAAAATGTCGACCATAGTTCACATGACAAACAGATAGATAAGAAAGAAATAAAAACATATACTGGTATCCAATGTTAAGCATATTTATTTATATTATGTTTTAATCTTAATAATTAATAATTAATAAATGTATTAAATATAATAATATGTTAATAATAATTACTAAGGATAATAATAGTATTAGTCATAGTAATAATCATATAACACATTAATTGTGTTTAATTTCACATCTATATTATTTATAATGGAGCATCTAGTACTTACATTATTATTAACATTAGTGTTAATAATAATGATGAAAGTAATAATAACATTACTATAACTATCATATTCTTTACTTATAATTACATAGAATATATTAACTTTATATTTAATATACTTTACATATATATATATATATATATATATATATATATATATATATATATTTACAATTTATGGTTCGTGAATCATCAAGAACGGTCGAAGTTACATGAATATATGAAATAGTTCAAAATTTTTGAGACTCAACCTATCAGACTTTGTTTATCGTGTTGAGACTACAAAATCGTATCGAGAGTTTGGTTTAAAATTAGTCGAAATTTTCCGGGTTGTGACAGATGGTACACAGATGGGACGTAGTTGTGTTTAAGTATCCAATTCTATTATGCAAAAAGAAACTACAGGGACTATTTATGTCATTTATTCAAAGTTGTAATAGTTCAGGGGTCTGGTTGTAGTTTTTTTATTCTAGTCTTCCTGGTTATGTTGTAAAGTCAGGCTAGGGCTTTCTACAGTATTCATTCGTTCAGTTCATCCTTGTATTCGTTTTTTTAATTGAAGAGATAAACTCTTTGTTTGTGGTTTCTCTGCCTCTCTGGCTATAATCTGAAAAGTTTAGTGGTTTGTGGTGATTTTCTGGATCATTCACTTGTTTGTTCAATTCATAAAATTGAAGGTGCTATTTGTGCATTGGTCTTAGCAATGTGAAATGTCCCGTTCTTATTGATTAAAAACATTCCATATTAATTGATATCGTTGCGAGGTTTTGACCTCTATATGAGACGTTTTTCAAAGACTGCATTCATTTTTAAAACAAACCATAACCTTTATTTCATAAATAAAGGTTTAAAAAGCTTTACGTAGATTATCAAATAATGATAATCTAAAATATCCTGTTTACACACGACCATTACATAATGGTTTACAATACAAATATGTTACATCGAAATCAGTTTCTTGAATGCAGTTTTTACACAATATCATACAAACATTGACTCCAAATCTTGTCCTTATTTTAGTATGCAACAGCGGAAGCTCTTAATATTCACCTGAGAATAAACATGCTTTAAACGTCAACAAAAATGTTGGTGAGTTATAGGTTTAACCTATATATATCAAATCGTAACAATAGACCACAAGATTTCATATTTCAATACACATCCCATACATAGAGATAAAAATCATTCATATGGTGAACACCTGGTAACCGACATTAACAAGATGCATATATAAGAATATCCCCATCATTCCGGGACACCCTTCGGATATGATATAAATTTCGAAGTACTAAAGCATCCGGTACTTTGGATGGGGTTTGTTAGGCCCAATAGATCTATCTTTAGGATTCGCGTCAATTAGGGTGTCTGTTCCCTATTTCTTAGATTACTAGACTTAATAAAAAGGGGCATATTCGATTTCGATAATTCAACCATAGAATGTAGTTTCACGTACTTGTGTCTATTTTGTAAATCATTTATAAAACCTGCATGTATTCTCATCCCAAAAATATTAGATTTTAAAAGTGGGACTATAACTCACTTTCACAGATTTTTACTTCGTCGGGAAGTAAGACTTGGCCACTGGTTGATTCACGAACCTATAACAATATATACATATATATCAAAGTATGTTCAAAATATATTTACAACACTTTTAATATATTTTGATGTTTTAAGTTTATTAAGTCAGCTGTCCTCGTTAGTAACCTACAACTAGTTGTCCACAGTTAGATGTACAGAAATAAATCGATAAATATTATCTTGAATCAATCCACGACCCAGTGTATACGTATCTCAGTATTGATCACAACTCAAACTATATATATTTTGGAATCAACCTCAACCCTGTATAGCTAACTCCAACATTCACATATAGAGTGTCTATGGTTGTTCCGAAATATATATAGATGTGTCGACATGATAGGTCGAAATATTGTATACGTGTCTATGGTATCTCAAGATTACATAATATACAATACAAGTTGATTAAGTTATGGTTGGAATAGATTTGTTACCAATTTTCACGTTGCTAAAATGAGAAAAATTATCCAATCTTGTTTTACCCATAACTTCTTCATTTTAAATCCGTTTTCAGTGAATCAAATTGCTATGGTTTCATATTGAATTCTAATTTATGAATCTAAATAGAAAAAGTATAGGTTTATAGTCGGAAAAATAAGTTACAAGTCGTTTTTGTAAAGGTAGTCATTTCAGTCGAAAGAACGACGTCTAGATGACCATTTTAGAAAACATACTTCCACTTTGAGTTTAACCATAATTTTTGGATATAGTTTCATGTTCATAATAAAAATCATTTTCTCAGAATAACAACTTTTAAATCAAAGTTTATTATAGTTTTTAATTAACTAACCCAAAACAGCCCGCGGTGTTACTACGACGGCGTAAATCCGGTTTTACGGTGTTTTTCGTGTTTCCAGGTTTTAAATCATTAAGTTAGCATATCATATAGATATAGAACATGTGTGTAGTTAATTTTAAAAGTCAAGTTAGAAGGATTAACTTTTGTTTGCGAACAAGTTTAGAATTAACTAAACTATGTTCTAGTGATTACGAGTTTAAACCTTCGAATAAGATAGTTTTATATATATGAATCGAATGATGTTATGAACATCATTACTACCTCAAGTTTAGTAGGTAAACCTACTGGAAGTGACAAGAAATGATCTAGCTTCAAAGGATCTTGGATGGCTTGAAAGTTCTTGAAGTAGGATCATGACACAAAAACAAGTTCAAGTAAGATTTTTACTCGAATTAAGATAGTTTATAGTTATAGAAATTGAATCAAAATTTGAATATGAATATTACCTTGAATAAGAAAGATAACCTACTGTATATAACAAAGGTTTCTTGATCTTAGATGATTACTTGAAATGGATTAGAAAGCTTGGAAGTAAATTAGTAAACTTGAAGGGATTTTTGAAGTGTTCTTCCTATGATGATTATAGCTTGATTCTTGAAGTGATTTTTGATGAAGATGATGATTAACTACTGGAAAAATACGTTCATAATAGTGTGTGTGTGTTGAGAGAGAATTAGAAAGAGAATTGGAAGTGAAATGGAGTGAATGATGAGTGGTAATTGGTGAGTGGTGAGTGGGGTTAAAAGGAGTTCTAGTTAGTTGACTAGCTCATGGTAGAAGTTAAAATTGATTAGTCATACATGACATAATCAAAAGTGGAATCCCATGCTAGTTCCTATTGGTATATACCCATAGTAAGTACGTTTTGAAGCTGTGTATAATACGGGTAAGAATACGACTAAAATTCTTGATGAAAGAAAAGAATGGGAAAGTAACTGTAACCATTTTCGTTAAGTATGAGTGTTTTGATATATGTCTTGAAGTCTTCTAAAAGTATTTTAATACATCTAAATACACTACATGCATATACATTTTAACTGAGTCGTTAAGTCATCGTTAGTCGTTACATGTAAGTGTTGTTTTGAAACCTTTAAGTTAACGATCTCAATTAATGTTGTTAACCCATTGTTTATTATATCTAATGAGATGTTAAATTATTATATTATCATGATATTATGATATATTAATATATCTTAATATGATATATATACATTTAAATGTCGTTACAACGATAATCGTTACATATATGTCTCGTTTCGAAATCCTTAAGTTAGTAGTCTTGTTTATATGTATATAACTCATTGTTAATATACTTATGGAGATACTTACTTATCATAATCTCATGTTAACCATATGTATATCCATATATATATCGTCATGTCGTTTTTACAAGTTTTAACGTTCGTGAATCGCCGGTCAACTTGGGTGGTCAATTGTCTATATGAAACATATTTCAATTAATCAAGTCTTAACAAGTTTGATTGCTTAACATGTTGGAAACATTTAATCATGTAAATATCAATCTCAATTAATATATATAAACATGGAAAAGTTCGGGTCACTACAGTACCTACCCGTTAAATAAATTTCGTCCCGAAATTTTAAGCTGTTAAAGGTGTTGACGAATCTTCTGGAAATAGATGCGGGTATTTCTTCTTCATCTGATCTTCACGCTCCCAGGTGAACTCGGGTCCTCTACGAGCATTCCATCGAACCTTAACAATTGGTATCTTGTTTTGCTTAAGTCTTTTAACCTCACGATCCATTATTTCGACGGGTTCTTCGATGAATTGGAGTTTTTCGTTGATTTGGATTTCATCTAACGGAATAGTGAAATCTTCTTTAGCAAAACATTTCTTCAAATTCGAGACGTGGAAAGTGTTATGTACAGCCGCGAGTTGTTGAGGTAACTCAAGTCGGTAAGCTACTGGTCCGACACGATCAATAATCTTGAATGGTCCAATATACCTTGGATTTAATTTCCCTCGTTTACCAAATCGAACAACGCCTTTCCAAGGTGCAACTTTAAGCATGACCATCTCTCCAATTTCAAATTCTATATCTTTTCTTTTAATGTCAGCGTAGCTCTTTTGTCGACTTTGGGCGGTTTTCAACCGTTGTTGAATTTGGATGATCTTCTCGGTAGTTTCTTGTAAGTTTATTTTATTAGATATGCGTGTTTTATTGTAATATATTATAGTTATTTCATTATAAGGTTGAAAGCAAAATATAAATCTAACGGTAAATGAACTTGTAATAGTAAATATGTAAACATATATCTATATTTATGTATTTGTATATGTATTTCGGGTGGTAATGGATATATACATGGATGAAACTTTTCATCCATGTCCATATCCATATCCATTTAGGTTCATCCATATCCGTATCCATATCCATTTAGGTCCGTCCATATCCATTACGTAGCGGGTGGATCAGGTGGATATCCACCGGATCGGGTGGCCATTGCCATCCCTAGCTACAACATATGAAGGGAAGCACAACCATGATAAGTTTATACACGTATCACTTGCACACAGGATTTGTTATTTGATTGGCTTTAATTCAAGTATATCAGCTACCACAACTTTCTCGCCAAGTTAATGTGTAAATTTCATTATATACTATGGTTGTTTCTGTATTTTGTACTTTTTATACTGCTTTTTTTGTGTGTGTGTGTGTAAGGAAATGTCTTTTGTATACTTATACTAAATGGTACCGCAACTAAGCGCGAGCACCAAACTAGTTGTTAATTATAAATGTAAATATTATCTATAGAAAGATGTTCTATGTTCTTCAAATAGCTTAATCGAGCTCGATTCGAGCTCAGATCAAGTTTGAGTGCGTAAGAAAATAAAACTTGGAACTCGATAGTTAAAAAGTTAAGCAAACATCTTAAACAAAGAAAAAAATCGAGTTCCTAACCCAAACCATGAAACTTTTTCAGACTTGAGCTCATTCGACGTTTATGTATTAAACTCTATTTATCGCTCAATAAAAAAATTATTAGAAGAAAATTTTGAGTGATTTTTGGTTAGCAAATTTTATAATTTTTTATTTATTTATTTTTTAAAACGACGATATCGAAAACGAATGATCTTTGTGTCACCCGCACACGCGTTAGGAGGAAACCCAATTCGCGACGATATTGGCAGTACCATTGAAGGTTGGAAAAACCCTCCAGAGACCTTTCCAAATCGCATTGATGTTGGCAGTACCATTAAAGGTTGGAAACTCCCTGCTTCGAGTGAGAATCGAATCTGGGTTGGTAGTGCCATAAGTTGGATCTCACCCCTATACTACTCAAGCTTCGGTGGTAGCAAATTTAATAATTAATACAAGGCCACAAGGGAACGAACATGTTCTGGACTTCTGGTAGGCGGAGCTATGTCATTGTAGTTGGGCTTGAAATTTACAGTCATGGACAAGAAATCAATATGGTGCAAAAATGCATTCACAGATGGACTCCAATAATGGGCCAAAAATGTGAAAATTTACATCCTGACTTGATTAAAAGGCTAGAAATTTACATAGAGGTTTATATCTTCTATTCAATACTCAAAAAATTGTTAAAAAACTTACTATTACGAACAAATGTAATCTCTATATTTATTTAGTTAATTACATTACACATGTTTTAATCGTATTCTATCGTTGATTATGACCTCATTTTTTTTTTTTTAGGTAAGCGAGGAAACTCTCCTATAAACGAGCACATTGGCTCCCCCATAGAAGGTAACACCTCGGGTAATCAAGCCCACCGAGCTCGAGACCTGGTACCGGGTGAATTGCGCATTATGCGCACCCTTTAGTCACACTCCCTTTTTGAACAATTTGACATTGCCAAGGATTGAACCCAGTTGATGTGCTTCATTGGGCAACTCGGTGGCCACTCAAGCAAGCCTGAGTGGTTATGACTTCATTGTTTGGTTGGAAATATAATTTTTTTGGCGAAGTAGGGGCAAAAATGCAAATTTTTTTTTAAAAAAAAGGATAAAATGTATATCAATTTTGATGGTATTTTTATCAATTTTTGTAAAAGAATTTAATTGTTTGATAAATATTCAAAATATAAATTAAGAAGTGTTTTAAAGAAAAATGAAGGTGTTAAATGGTTATGAGAGTATTCAACTCTAAATGTTTAAGCATACATTATTATCTATCTATATATAACTAAATTTTGACTCCTAATGCCATAAATTAGGTTATTTAATTCATCCTTTTCCCTAAGTTTTTAACCCATTATTAAGTATTAACCATTTTTAACCCATTATTAAGTATTAACTACATGGTAAATGTTAATATTTAAATATAAAGTCTACAATTATTATTATGTGTAATATATTTATTTGACTCCATTCTTATTAATTTCCTCCAATTATTATTAAACTTTTCTTACCCATCCATATAGGATTGATTTAGTTAAAAAAAAATACCCACTTGAATTTAGTAAAAAAAAATAACCCACTTGATCTTCACATTTAATAAAACAATGTATATATTTAATAAATTTATAAACATTATGCAATGTCCCGTATGAATTTTAAAAAACCACCTCTTCCTCAATCTTCTCTAATCCCAGTTCACTATATAACCGCCACAATCACCTTCGAAGCGCAAATGGGTCGCCGTATTTTTTTAAAATGTCGCTGCCGTCTGTCTCCACCGCCGATTGCCGCACCTCCGGCCCACATGTAATCTCAGGTAAGAAGACGTTCTATTCCGGCGAGGGTCTATTCAGATTCCTCAGAAAACTGATATGATCTACTATTAATTCCGTTACTTACTTCGGTTGATTTCGTGCAATTAAATTATAATTCGTAACTCCCTCAATTTTAATTGGGGAATTTGATTAGAAGGTCCATTGATATTCCTAATTAAATTATGATTTCAAAACATAACTGCATTAGGCACCGTTGAGACGTTGGTATAAATTGTTAGCTTATACATTAGTATTATGCATTATCAAGCACAACACATCTTACAATGGCACTATCTACAGAAACTTGCAATGAACATGCTACCAAAGAACTTATGCTTACCTCCATGAATTGCAGATAGGTATGGAAGCGGAGGTGAAGATCATGATTTGCCGGATGTGGGATACCCACACTTCATACGGGAAATACCTGAGCACTGACTTTATTTCTTCTGATGAGAAGGTACACAATTCCCATTTTCATTCTCTATTATTCTGTATATGTTTATATTTATGTTTTCTGTTGATGTTGTTTATATATATATATATATATATATATATATATATATATATATATATATATATATATATATATATATATATATATATATATATATATATATATATATATATATATATATATATATATATAGGGTATAGGGTGTTAATCCCATGAGAATGTTCTCATTTTAAGAAATGGTGAGAACACTTTTTAATCACATATTTTATGATTCACAAAAGGGTACATGAGTAATTCTATCATCTCCTGAATGATAGTACTCCCTCCGTCTCATTCCAATAGTCCACAGACAAAAAACACGCAATTTTAGGAAATTCCACTAACTTCATTTCTCCACCAATGAAATATATTCTCTCTCCAGATCCACCAATGAAATATCTTCTTTCCTTTCTATTTATGGAAGTGGACTATCAGAATGGGACATCTCAAAATGGAATACTGCCCTATTGGAATGAGACGGAGGCAGTACTCCGTAACATAAAATTTACATCTCCATAAAAATAATACGGAGTACAGTTCCTCCAAATACTTTAGGCATCCAATTTTTTGAGTAGAGATCAACGTGACATCCAATTTTTCAAGCATCCATTTTTCATCGTTCTTTATTTATTACTCCATATGTGTTTAGTTATACTATTAACTTACAAATCTGAAAAAGGTTACTACATCCAAATGAATATGCATCAAATTACATGGCTATGCAATCTTACAATGTGATCGAATCACAAGGTGATGGAATCAGATAACTACAGGATGCAATTGTATATGACAGAAGGAAATCGAGTAGGAGATGCAAACACACTCGTGTCGTGTTTACCATTTGGGGATGCATGTGCGTATTTCTAGAATGCATGCATTTGAAAATATGTATAAATATTAGTTCTTTACCGGATGCCGTTAAGAACACCGGCACTCTACATCAAAAAAAAGACGGACAACCATTATGCTTATAAGAACTTCATTTTATAATTCAATATTATTAATTGTTATGTATGCTTGAAGTTATGAATTTTTAATCATAGAGCCAATACAAGTAAAATTGGGAATATAATTGAAAGCGGATATAAAGTATCGTCAATTAATTAGAAAGAAAATACAACGGTTTTAACTTTGGAGGTTACAAGTTTGACCAAAAAATTAGGAGTTGTTTTTATAATTTAACTTCCGTTTTTAACCTTTTTTATTTTCTTATTATTAAAAATTAGTTGGAGATTAGAGATTGAAATGTGTGGTTTAGATCTGTTCTCACGAAAGTTAAATGTGAGAACGTTCTCATTTGAACGCGTTTATATATATATATATATATATATATATATATATATATATATATATATATATATATATATATATATATATATATATATATATATATATATATATCAACAATAGATATATTTAAATTGATAAGGTGCGTACAACCGTCTCTGTCTATACATGTGTGAGGTTTATGGCTGTTTCTATTCATTTGTATTGGTTGCTTTTGTAAACACTATGTAACATATACACAGCTGCTCTAAGCATTTTTATAAAATTAGAAGGTGTTTCTATACGAAATATATATGCAAATATATATATATATATATATATATATATATATATATATATATATATATATATATATATATATATATATATATATATATATATATATATATATATGTCTGTGTCTATTTGATTATGGAAACATACCTGTATCTATATGTTTGCATAAACATGTCTTCCATGTATGGCTTCTTTTTTTTTTTTGTCAGTTTTCCAAAACAATATGTACACATAGCTGATGATCTGCCCATTGGCAATTGTTATTTTTATTAACCCTATATGATACATGCATAAATGATGGATAAATAAATTGACATTGAAAAGATGTTGGTTTATATATATATATATATATATATATATATATATATATATATATATATATATATATATATATATATATATATATATATATATATATATATATATATACACACACACACACATATTTGTAGGTCTCATGTCAAGACATATTGGTTTCAAATTAAATAATTTGTTAACAATAATTTATTTAGTTGGTTTGTCATTATTTGAAATTTCATAAATATTATTTGAGACCTAATGATTAGTTATAATTTCATTGTTCCATTGAAATAATATACAATATCATAAACTATTTTAAAGTGTAGTAAAAATATATTTTATGCATCCTTCTATCAATTTGCATTGGTTAGTTTTCTAGCCATGTTTACAATACTTAGATGGCTATGGGGTGTCACGTACATACGTGTGTATGCATTTACCTAATATATATAATGATGAGATGTTTCACAAGCTTTGCAGGGTAATGTCATCCAATTGACTGCAAAGAGCACTGTTGCCCATTGTTTTATCCCAAGGCTTAAGGAAGGCTTAGTGTATTTGCTTAAAGGTTTTAAAGTCGTTCCCAATAGAGACGTGAGAAGTCATATTATTTAGAAATCCGTAGGTGTTGCCAACGTGATTTTGGAAGTTTCTCTCCTGTAAAGAGTTTCTAAATTTTTAAAATTATTAAATTAATTATTAATTAGTATTAGTTAATATGACTTAAGTAACATTAAAGCTTTGTGGTTATGGAAGTTGTATGGATCACATAATATATTATATATTATAAATATAAATAACTAGGGCATGATCATTGTAATTGGGGGTGTTGAAATGGTGTTTTTAGTTTCTCACATCACCGTTCTTTCACTGAATAACCTTATAAATGGAGCTTTAGACTCATGAAAATTGGCATTCGTTCAAGGTAGATAGTGTATGCATTTACGGTAAGTTGTGACAATATTTAAAACTGACTCCATTTTCAACACTATATGACTTTATTAAAATTGTGTTTTGCCCGCGCTTACCCTCATGAAAAATGGCTTTAGTTTCAGATACGCATTAGTTACATCTCAGGTAAGCTGTGACTCTACGTTAGCTGCATTTTGACTGCCATATGACCTCAATTGCATTGTGTTACAGGCATGTTATCAGATAAATTGCATACTTCTCAAGCACCCTGCTCTGCAACTCACACCTTGAGGCAGTCGAACCTGGTCCACCGTCAGATCTCCTGCTCAAATAATATAACTATTTTGCCGAAATATGTGACGACCCGGAAATTTCCGACCAAATTTAAACTTAATCTTTGAATGTTTCTGACACGATAAGCAAAGTCTGTAATGTTGAGTCTCGAACGTTTTGAACTATTTCATATATCCATTTAACCCTTGACTATCCCTGACGATTCACGAACAATTGTGTACGAATAAAAATATAAATATATATAAATATAAATATAAGTATATGTAATTTTTTTTATATAAATAAGATACCCTTTAATCAATTAGAATTAAAAAGGTAAAATAATAAACAAAATAATTAATTTGTTATTAAAATAAATATAAATAGATATATGATATTATTATAAATCTATATAGTTACATATATAAAAGATTTCTATTAATAACTATTATATTTAAATATTTATAAAATACATAAATATTAAACATTCAATAGATGTGTTCATACAATATATGATATAAATTGTAATATAAATATATTAAATGTAATTACAAGTTTAATTATAAGCATTATATGATTATTATTACATTCATTATTATTATTATTAATATTAACATCAATATTATTAAAATTATAATACTGAAATTGTTACATTTGATTTGTTAATATCATTATTATTATCACTAGTAGTAAAGTTATAAATTTTAGTTATATGATTAATATTAGTAATATTATTAAATATTATTATTATCATTTTCATTAAGAATTATTATTATTATTATAAATTATTATTAATATCATTATTGTAGTTGCGATTATGAGAAAATAATACATTTTATTATTATGAACATTAATAATATGATTATTATCATTTTTATTATTATTTGTATTATCATTATTTATTTATATAATTATTATTATTACGAATACATTTATTAATTATTAGTATTTATTATATAATTTATAAATAAATAAAATCATACAATTCAGTTCCTTGTTGCTATCAAACTATACAAGATTTTTGTTTCTGTCTTTAGAATATTACTTGCTGGATATCAATTAGCCATTACACAACAAAATCAGTTAGCCATCAAATTCTTCTTTTGATATTTTTTATATAATTCTGTACCTGAAAGAATATTGTGTGTCGACAGCCTTTTGGCTATAATACAAGCGATTAACCAGTGTTTTGGGAAACCCATTCAATTCTTAATCTCCATTATCAAATACAATTGAGTCAAGTCGATGAATTTAAACAGAAACACTCAAAAAGAAAAAAACTGGAAATCTATTTTCGGGTTTTAATTACCATTGTAAATCTTTTTCTTCAATCACCAAATACCTTCATCTTGAGACCATCACCACATTTATCTTCTTCTGTGATTAATCGCCACTAAACCACCACCTTCGAACTATTACTACACGACTACTACACTTGTTCGACTCACCATTGGAACATCATCAAGTATATCATCATCTTCACCGACCATGCTGCTGTTAACAAGTAAGATCACCAATAAACCCATTTAATGTTTCCTGTTTAGAACTACCCAAACCGCAACCTCTTCATTTTTTTTTCTTTCTCTCTTCCCCTTCGTGAACAACACAACGAACCACTGTCATCTTCAATCAAACACCACCAATTAAAATCACCACCCCCTACACTGTCTTGCTACTGTACGAATTCTGCTTCGAACGAGGTCACCCCAAAACACATAAAATCACGGACTGTTACTGCTACTACTAATTCGTTCTACTCCTGTTACTCGAAAACCTGCAACACCACAACCATACCCAATCACCACTCATTATTTTTTTTCTTGAACCCATTTAAACCCTACTTGAAATCATCTTAAATACTGCTGCTATTTTCTTTTTGCAAACTCTAAATCACGATTTATATAAAAAAAAAGAAGATGCTGCATATTATTTTTTTGTTGATGTCCAACACTTATTTAAAGAAAGGGGTGACAAATGATTAATAAATTGCTGTATAAAAATCGGTATATGTGGTGCATGTGGGATTAGAAGCCTCATGGCCGACAAATTGGAGGATCACATGTTGAAACTATCAAGGGGCTGTCGATACATTTTTTTTAAAACCCACTACTTAACTAATGTCTATTATCTTCATAAAGTAAAAGTAAGGAAGGAATATAAAATATATAATAGATAGTATGTCGATGGGCAAGTGGGAGACGAATCCTAGGTAGGAATATTGAAAAAAAACCGAACTATTTTGTTTATTGCTATCGAACGGTATATCATATTTAGTGGGCCGTTAATTAATAGGTAGTCACCTTGGGCCGATTACTCAAGTAGGCTGGTAAATAAATTTTGTTCCTTGAACTTCTAGTGTTGGACTAACTAGTTGGGCTTTAAAGATCTTGTGGGGGCTTGTAAACTGCTACTTGGGCGGTGTCCCTCTTCATGCTGTTGGGCCAAGAACAATTTATTTATCAATAAAAAAAAACTGAAATAATGATGATGATTTAAGATTAATATAAGTGATGATATTAGATGATGATTATATTAGAATGAGTCGATAATCATGATGATGTTTTAATTAGGATGACGATGATCATGAATTAAGATAGTGATGGAGAATAAATGGTATTACTAAGATGATGTTAGATGGTGATTAAGATGATTCACGAGAAGAAAGAAGATCACGGTCATGATGTTGAGTGAGTGACGGGATTAAAAGAAATCACGTACCATTTAAACAGATAGAAACAGATGGAGTGATGGGTTAAGGAGTGTTATCGGGTTATCGGGAGGTCGCGGGTTCAAACCCGGACTTGGGCATATATTTTTCTAAAGGGCTACTTCATCGAGGTAGTTTACTTATTACTTATTATTATTATTATTATTATTATTATTATTATTATTATTATTATTATTATTATTATTATTATTATTATTATTATTATTATTATTATTATTATTATTATTATTATTATTATCATTGTTATTAGTAATTATTATTATTATTATGTTATTACAATTATTAAAATATAAATATTAGTATTATTATTATGATTAGTAAATTCATTATTTTATAATTGTTATTAGTATTCATTATTATTAAAATTAACATTTTTATTTAATGTATCATTTTTATTTTAGTTATCATTTTTATCATTAAGTATCATTTCTAACTCTATTATTTTTACCATTACTAATATTATTTTAATATTATTATAATTTTAACAAACAAACGATATATATATATATATATATATATATATATATATATATATATATATATATATATATATATATATATATATATATATATATATATATATATATATATATATATATATATTTAATACATATAACATAACAAAAGTAATATTTTTATATATAAAAGAATATATGAAACATATAGGTTATTAATATAAACATGATATAACTAATAAATTTATATATATATAAATTAGTACGATTACAACTACGTGTTTTAATAAATATACAAATGATATAGGTTCGTGCATCCGAGAACAACCCTACATTTGTTCAATGCCGTCATATGTATTTTTACTACAAAATACAGTATAGTGAGTTTCATTTGCTCCCTTTTTAAATGCTTTTACAATATATATTTTTGAGACTGAGAATACATGCGCTATTTTTATAACTGTTTTACGAAATAGACACAAGTAAATGAAACTACATTATATGGTTGAATGGATCGAAGCCGAATATGCCCCTTTTAGCTTGGTAGCCTAAGAATTAGGGAACAGACCCCCTAATTGACGCGAATCCTAAAGATAGATCTATTGGGCCTAACGAACCCCATCCAAAGTACCGGATGCTTTAGTACTTCGAATTCATTTTTATCATGTCCGAAGGATTTCCCGGAATGATAGGGGATATTCTTATATGCATCTTGTTAATGTCGGTTACAAGGTGTTCAATCCATATGAATGATTATTTTTGTGTCTATACATGGGACGTATATTTATGAGAAATGAAAATGAAATTCTTGTGGTCTATTAAAATGATGAAAATGATCGATTATGATAAACTAATGAACTCACCAACCTTTTTGTTGACACTTTAAAGCATGTTTATTCTCAGGTGTTAAAGAAATCTTCCGCTGTGCATTTGCTCATTTTAAAGATATTACTTGGAGTCATTCATGACATATTTCAAAAGACATTGCATTCGAGTCGTTGAGTTCATCAAGATTATTATTAAGTCAATTATAGTTTGATATATTATGAAATGGTATGCATGCCGTCAATTTTCGATGTAATGAAAGTTTGTCTCTTAAAAACGAATGCAATGTTTGTAAAATGTATCATATAGAGGTCAAGTACCTCATGATGTAATCAACTATTGTGAATCATTTATAATGTATATGAACGGGTCATTTCAGTTGGTATCAGAGCGGTGGTCTTAGCGAACCAGGTCTTGCATTAATGTGTCTAACTGATAGTTGTTTAGATGCATTAGTGGGTCTAGACTTCAACCGTGTCTGCATTTCAAAAGTTTTGCTTATCATTTAGTGTCGAAAAATTATTTGCTTATCATCCTTAAAGTCTAGACACGTCTTACTTGTAGTGACCCGAACTTTTCCATGTTTATATATATTAAATGAAATTATTATTTACATGATTAAGTGTTTCCAACATGTTAAGCAATCAAACTTGTGAAGACTTGATTAATTGAAATAGGTTTCATATAGACAATTAACCACCCAAGTTGACCGGTGATTCACGAACGTTAAAACTTGTAAAAACTATATGATGACATATATATGGATATATATATAGTTAACATGATATTATGATAAGTAAACATATCATTAAGTATATTAACAATGAACTACATATGTAAAAGCAAGACTACTAACTTAATGATTTTGAAACGAGACATATATGTAACGATTATCGTTGTAACGACATTTAATGTATATATATATATATATCATATTAAGAGATATTCATACATCATATTATCATGATAATATAATAATTTAAAATCTCATTTGATATTATAAACATTGGGTTAACAACATTTAACAAGATCGTTAACCTAAAGGTTCCAAAACAACACTTATATGTAACGACTAACGATGACTTAACGACTCAGTTAAAATGTATATACATGTAGTGTTTTAATATGTATTCATACACTTTTGAAAGACTTCAAGATACTTATCAAAATACTTCTACTTAACAAAAATGCTTACAATTACATCCTCGTTCAGTTTCAGCAACAATTCTACTCGTATGCACCCGTATTCGTACTCGTACAATACACAGCTTTTAGATGTATGTACTATTGGTATATACACTCCAATGATCAGCTCTTAGCAGCCCATGTGAGTCACCTAACACATGTGGGAACCATTATTTGACAACTAGCATGAAATATCTCATAAAATTACAAAAATATGAGTAATCATTCATGACTTATTTACATGAAAACAAAATTACATATCCTTTATATCTAATCCATACACCAAAGACCAAAAACACCTACAAACACTTTCATTCTTCAATTTTCTTCATCTAATTGATCTCTCTCAAGTTCTATCTTCAAGTTCTAAGTGTTCTTCATAAATTCTACAAGTTCTAGTTACATAAAATCCAGAATTCTTTCAAGTTTGCTAGCTCACTTCCAATCTTGTAAGGTGATCATCCAACCTCAAGAAATCTTTGTTTCTTACAGTAGGTTATCATTCTAATACAAGGTAATAATCATATTCAAACTTTGTTTCAATTTCTATAACTATAACGATCTTATTTCAAGTGATGATCTTACTTGAACTTGTTTTCGTGTCATGATTCTGCTTCAAGAACTTCGAGCCATCCAAGGATCCGTTGAAGCTAGATCCATTTTTCTATTTTCCAGTAGGTTTATCCAAGGAACTTAAGGTAGTAATGATGTTCATAACATCATTCTATTCATACATAAAAAGCTATCATATTCGA
This sequence comes from Rutidosis leptorrhynchoides, assembly GCF_046630445.1. Classification (NCBI taxonomy): domain Eukaryota; kingdom Viridiplantae; phylum Streptophyta; class Magnoliopsida; order Asterales; family Asteraceae; genus Rutidosis; species Rutidosis leptorrhynchoides. Next base: position 625,416,837 of record NC_092335.1, read on the forward strand.
AGTGGTAAACTAGTAATCACTAGAACATAGTTTAGTTAATTCTAAACTTGTTCGCAAATAAAGTTAATCCTTCTAACTACACTTTTAAAATCAACTATACACATGATCTATATCTATATGATATGCTAACTTAATGATTTAAAACCCGGAATCACGATAAACACCATAAAACCGGATTTACGCCGTCGTAGTTACAACCTGGGGCTGTTTTGGTTTGGATAATTAAAAACTATGAAAAACTTTGATTTAAAAGCTATACTTCTGGGAAAATGATTTTTCTTATGAACATGAAACCATATCCAAAATTCATGGTTAAACTCAAAGTGAAAGTATGTTTTTCAAAACAGTCATCAAGATGTCGTTCTTTCGACGGAAATGACTACCTCTTTCAAAAACGACTTGTAACTTGTATTTCCAACTATAAACCTATACCTTTTATGTTTAGTTTCATAAATTCAAGTTCAATACGAAACCGTGGCCACTTAAATCACTCAAAACGGATTAGAAACGAAGAAATGGCGAGCAAAACAAAATTGGTAAAAACTACTCATTTTAGCTACGTGAAAATTGGTAACAAATCTATTCCAACCATAACTTAATCAACTTGAATTGTATATTATGTAATCTTGAGATACCATAGACACGTATACAATGTTTCGACCTATCATGTCGACACATCTATATATATTTCGGAACAACCATAGACACTCTATATGTGAATGTTGGAGTTAGCTATACAGGGTTGAGGTTGATTCCAAAATATATATAGTTTGAGTTGTGATAAATACTGAGATATGTATACACTGGGTCGTGGATTGATTCAAGATAATATATATCGATTTATTTTTGTACATCTAACTGTGGACAACTAGTTGTAGGTTACTAACGATGACAGCTGACTTAATGAACTTAAAACATCAAAATGTATTAAAAGTGTTGTAAATATATTTTGAACATACTTTGATATATATATGTACATATTTGTTATAGGTTCGTGAATCGACCAGTGGCCAAGTCTTACTTCCCGACGAAGTAAAAATCTGTGAAAGTGAGTTATAGTCCCACTTTTAAAATCTAATCTTTTTGGGATGAGAATACATGCAGGTTTTATAAATGATTTACAAAATAGACACAAGTACGTGAAACTACATTCTATGGTTGAATTATCGAAATCGAATATGCCCCTTTTTATTAAGTCTGGTAATCTAAGAATTAGGGAACAGACACCCTAATTGACGCGAATCCTAAAGATAGATCTATTAGGCCTAACAAACCCCATCCAAAGTACCGGATGCTTTAGTACTTCGAAATTTATATCATATACGAAGGGTGTCCCGGAATGATGGGGATATTCTTATATATGCATCTTGTTAATGTCGGTTACCAGGTATTCACCATATGAATGATTTTTATCTCTATGTATGGGATGTGTATTGAAATATGAAATCTTGTGGTCTATTATTATGATTTGATAATATATAGGTTAAACCTATAACTCACCAACATTTTTGTTGACGTTTTAAGCATGTTTATTCTCAGGTGATTATTAAGAGCTTCCGCTGTCGCATACTTAAATAAGGACGAGATTTGAAGTCCATGCTTGTATGATATTGTGTAAAAACTGCATTCAAGAAACTTATTTCGTTGTAACATATTTGTATTGTAAACCATTATGTAATGGTCGCGTGTAAACAGGATATTTTAGATTATCATTATTTGATAATCTACGTAAAGCTTTTTAAACCTTTATTGATGAAATAAAGGTTATGATTGTTTTAAAATAAATGCAGTGTTTGAAAAACGTCTCATATAGAGGTCAAAACCTCGCAACGAAATCAATTAATATGGAACATTTTTAATCAATAAGAACGGGACATTTCAGTTGGTATCCGAGAGTTGGTCTTAGTGAACCAGAATTTTGCATTAGTGTGTCTTATCGAGTTTGTTAGGATGAATTAGTGAGTCTGGACTTCGACCGTGTTTACTTGAAAAATGATTGCTTAACAAATTTTGTTGGAAACTATATATTTTTAACATGTGAATATTATGTGATATATTAATCTCTTAACGCGTTTGATATTATGTGATAGATGTCTACCTCTAGAACAAGTCCCATTGACTCACCTAATAATAATGAAGAGTCAAATGTAAATTGGAATGATTCGTGGACTGATTCACAAGTTCCCGAAGAGGAACCGGAAGAAGAGTCGGAACCGGAAGAAGAATCGGAACCGGAAGAAGAATCGGAACCGGAAGAAGAAATAGAGCCAGTGGGGGAAATAATAAAACGGTTAAATAGAAGAAAATCCTCAACCAACCGACCAAAGTTAATTATGGTCAATGGTGTTTCCGCCAAGGAAGCAAAGTATTGGGAGGATTACCAATTCTCCGATGAATCGGATCCCGACAAGGATTCCGATGATGTTATAGAAATTACCCCAACACAATTTAATAAGGCAAAAGAGAACAATAAGGGAAAGGGCATAAAAATAGAGAAATTTGATTCCAAACCCGATGAACTTTATATGTATCGTCAACACCCGTATTTCTTAAGTTGTGACAATAACCCGGGAACCTCTAAACCACCAGGTTTTTCTAAACCAATGTGAAAAACGACGGCTCGTATTAGGGGAACATCATATATCCCTAGAAACTTAGCAAAACGAACCAAAACTGAAGAAGAAGAAACGAGCGAGTCGGAATAAGATAGTTGTATTCGTGTGGTGTAATATATGTAATATAGTGTGCTTATGCTTTATGATATATGTAAAAATTGCTTGTATTAATAAGTATTTTTTTTATGAATCTAACTCTTGTCTATTTTACAGTATAAAAACACAAAATGGATAGACAACCCAATATTGTAAGAGACCTACCCGGAGACATGATTGATGAAATCTTGTCTAGAGTCGGTCAGAATTCCTCGGCACAACTATTTAAGGCAAGATCAGTTTGTAAGACATTCGAAGAACGTTCCAAGAATACCTTAGTTTATAAAAGGCTTTCATTCGAAAGATGGGGGATATCACATTGGGAAATCCATAAGTTACGATGTGTTTACTTTGACGCATATATTGCGGGGAACCCAAATGCTATTTTACGCAACGGGTTAAGAAATTATTTTGACTCAATATATCCGAATATAGGACTTCGTGATTTAGAAAAAACGGCTAACATGCAACATAAAGAAGCATGTTATGCTTACGGGTTAGTAATGTTCGCTTCTCACCAAAATGAGAACAAGGACATCGGGCTACAACTATTAAACAAAACGTTCCCACAAGTGACGGAGTCGGTAATTGGGGTAAGAAATGAGGTTTTTAGATTGTTACAGGACTGTTGGACATTAAGTAACCCTCGTCCCTTTGACGACATTACAACACGCTGTATTATCAACGGCCATAACGGTTATGTTCCACAAGACCAGGATGGGAAGTAGTCCTAGTAAAACTAGAATGCATGACTTATTTCTGGACGTATGAATTACGTGTCTTTATTGCCTTTACTGAACGACTTGTGTACTAGCTAGAATTATCTTCACAACCATCTTGTATCAAATTTATTGTGTGCTATATTTCATGCTATATGTAAAATAAGCGGTATTGTAAGTTTGTAAAATATTGTGTAAAAGTTTGAACGCGAAATATTATTATAATCAGTTTTTCATATAGAATTGTAGTAGTTGAATTGTATATTAGCTACTAAGTATGAACTTAACGGGTAGGTACTACCCGAATTTAAACTTATAAAACGCTAATATGAAGAAAAAGCTTTTATAAATGAGTTCATATTATGCTACGAGATACTATTGACTACTCTTAATATTCTGTATGATTAACTTGTTTCATTTGACTATTTTGAAGGAAATGGCACCAACTACTCGACACACCTTGAATATGAGCGAAGAGGAATTTCGTGCCTTTCTTGCTTCAAATATAGCCGCAGTACAGGCTGCGCTACATACCAACAATAACCTTGGATCTAGCAGTACAGGAAATCGTGTAGGATGCACCTACAAAGAATTCACTGCCTGCAAACCTTTGGAATTTGATGGAACCGAAGGACCGATCGAATTGAAACGGTGGACCGAGAAGGTCGAATCGGTTTTTGCCATAAGTAAGTGTACTGAAGAGGACAAAGTGAAGTATGCTACGCATACCTTCACAGGTTCTGCATTAACATGGTGGAATACCTATCTAGAGCAAGTGGGACAAGATGATGCTTACGCACTACCGTGGTCAGCATTCAAGCACTTGATGAACGAGAAGTACCGTCCTAGAACCGAGGTCAATAAGCTCAAGACAGAACTTATAGAGTTATGAACCCAAGGATTTGATATTACCACGTACGAAGACGATTCACAGAATTGTGCCTATTGTGTCCGGGAGCGTTCGAAGATGAGGAAGAGAAGATCGACGCGTTTGTAAAAGGATTATCGGAAAGAATCCAAGAAGATATAAGTTCACACGAGCCCGCCTCCATACAACAGGCATGTAGAATGGCTCACAAACTAGTGAACCAGATTGAAGAAAGAATTAAAGAACAGACTGCTGAAGAGGCCAATGTGAAGCAAGACAAAAGAAAGTGGGAGGAAAATGGTGATAAGAATCACCAATACAACAACAACAGCAATTACAACAATAATCGCAACAACTATCCCAACAATCGCAACATCAATCGCAACTACAACAAATGGCCCAACAACAACAACAACAACAACAACAACAACAACAACAACAACAACAACAACAACAGCAACAGCAACTACAACAATCATCCCAACAATAATAATAACCGCAACAACAACAACAATCAGAAGCAACTATGCCAAAGGTGTGAAAAGTATCACTCGGAGTTCTGCACCAAATTTTGCAACAAGTGTAAAAGAAATGGTCATAGCGCGGCGAAGTGTGAGGTCTACGGACCAGGGGTTAATAGAACGAAAGGAACAAATGGTGTCAGAACGAGTAATGGCGGAGCAAGTAGTGTCGGAGCAAGTTATGCCAATGTAGTTTGTTATAAATGTGTAAAACCAGGCCACATTATTAGAAATTGCCCGAACCAGGAGAACACGAATGGACAAGGCCGTGGAAGAGTTTTCAATATTAACGCGACAGAGGCACAGGAAGACCCAGAGCTTGTTACGGGTACGTTTCTTATTGACAATAAATCTGCTTACGTTTTATTTGATTCGGGTGCGGATAAAAGCTATATGAGTAGAGATTTTTGTGCTAAATTAAGTTGTCCATTGACGCCTTTGGATAGTAAATTTTTACTCGAATTAGCAAATGGTAAATTAATTTCAGCAGATAATATATGTCGGAATCGAGAAATTAAACTGGTTAGCGAAACATTTAAGATTGACTTGATACCAGTAGAGTTAAGGAGTTTTGATGTGATAATCGGTATGGACTGGTTGAAAGAAGTGAAAGCAGAGATCGTTTGTTACAAAAATGCAATTCGCATTATACGAGAAAAAGGAAAACCCTTAATGGTGTACGGAGAAAAGGGCAACACGAAGCTACATCTTATTAGTAATTTGAAGGCACAAAAACTAATAAGAAAAGGTTGCTATGCTGTTCTAGCACAAGTCGAGAAAGTACAAACTGAAGAAAAGAGCATCAATGATGTTCCCGTCGCAAAATAATTTCCCGATGTATTTCCAAAAGAATTACCGGGATTACCCCCACATCGATCCGTTGAATTTCAAATAGATCTTGTACCAGGAGCTGCACCAATAGCTCGTGCTCCTTACAGACTCGCACCCAGCGAGATGAAAGAACTGCAAAGCCAATTATAAGAACTTTTAGAGCGTGGTTTCATTCGACCAAGCACATCACCGTGGGGAGATAATGTTTTGTTTGTCAAGAAGAAAGATGGTACATTCAGGTTGTGTATCGACTACCGAGAGTTAAACAAACTTACCATCAAGAACCGCTACCCAGTACCGAGAATCGACGACTTATTTGATCAACTACAAGGCACGTCTGTTTATTCAAAGATTGACTTACGTTCCGGGTATCATCAAATGCGGGTGAAAGAAGATGATATTCCAAAGACTGCTTTCAGAACACGTTACGGTCATTACGAGTTTATGGTCATGCCGTTTGGTTTAACTAATGCACCAGCTGTGTTCATGGACCTTATGAACCGAGTGTGTGGACCATACCTTGACAAATTTGTCATTGTTTTCATTGATGACATACTTATTTACTCAAAGAATGACCAAGAACACGGTGAACATTTGAGAAAGGTGTTAGAAGTATTGAGGAAGGAAGAATTGTACGCTAAGTTTTCAAAGTGTGCATTTTGGTTGGAAGAAGTTCAATTCCTCGGTCACATAGTGAACAAAGAAGGTATTAAGGTGGATCCGGCAAAGATAGAAACTGTTGAAAAGTGGGAAACCCCGAAAACTCCGAAACACATATGCCAGTTTTTAGGACTAGCTGGTTACTACAGAAGGTTCATCCAAGACTTTTCCAGAATAGCAAAACCCTTGACTGCATTAACGCATAAAGGGAAGAAATTTGAATGGAAGGATGAACAAGAGAAAGCGTTTCAGTTATTGAAGAAAAAGCTAACTACGGAACCTATATTATCATTGCCTGAAGGGAATGATGATTTTGTGATTTATTGTGACGCATCAAAGCAAGGTCTCGGTTGTGTATTAATGCAATGAATGAAGGTGATTGCTTATGCGTCTACACAATTGAAGATTCACGAACAAAATTATACGACGCATGATTTGGAATTAGGCGAGGTTGTTTTTGCATTAAAGACTTGGAGGCACTACTTATATGGGGTCAAAAGTATTATATATACCGACCACAAAAGTCTTCAACACATATTTAATCAGAAACAACTGAATATGAGGCAGCGTAGGTGGATTGAATTGTTGAATTATTACGATTTTGAGATTCGTTACCACCCAGAGAAGGCAAATGTGGTAGCCGACGCCTTGAGCAGGAAGGACAGAGAACCCATTCGAGTAAAATCTATGAATATAATGATTCACAATAACCTTACTACTCAAATAAAGGAGGCGCAACAAGGAGTTTTAAAAGAGGGAAATTTAAAGAATGAAATACCCAAAGGATCGGAGAAGCATCTTAATATTCGGGAAGATGGAACCCGGTATAGGGCTGAAAGGATTTGGGTACCAAAATTTGGAGATATAAGAGAAATGGTACTTAGAGAAGCTCATAAAACCAGATACTCAATACATCCTGGAACGGGGAAGATGTACAAGGATCTCAAGAAATATTTTTGGTGGCCAGGTATGAAAGCCGATGTTGCTAAATACGTAGGGGAATGTTTGACGTGTTCTAAGGTCAAAGCGGAGCATCAGAAACCATCAGGTCTACTTCAACAACCCGAAATCCCGGAATGGAAATGGGAAAACATTACCATGGATTTCATCACTAAATTGCCAAGGACTGCAAGTGGTTTTGATACTATTTGGGTAATAGTTGATCGTCTTACCAAATCAGCACACTTCCTGCCAATAAGAGAAGATGACAAGATGGAGAAGTTAGCACGATTGTATTTGAAGGAAGTCGTCTCTAGACATGGAATACCAATCTCTATTATCTCTGATAGGGATGGCAGATTTATTTCAAGATTCTGGCAGACATTACAGCAAGCATTAGGAACTCGTCTAGACATGAGTACTGCCTATCATCCACAAACTGATGGGCAAAGTGAAAGGATGATACAAACGCTTGAAGACATGCTACGAGCATGTATTATTGATTTCGGAAACAGTTGGGATCGACATCTACCGTTAGCAGAATTTTCCTACAACAACAGCTACCATTCAAGCATTGAGATGGCGCCATTTGAAGCACTTTATGGTAGAAAGTGCAGGTCTCCAATTTGTTGGAGTGAAGTGGGGGATAGACAGATTACGGGTCCGGAGATAATACAAGAAAATACCGAGAAGATCATCCAAATTCAACAACGGTTGAAAACCGCCCAAAGTCGACAAAAGAGCTACGCCGACATTAAAAGAAAAGATATAGAATTTGAAATTGGAGAGATGGTCATGCTTAAGGTTGCACCTTGGAAAGGCGTTGTTCGATTTGGTAAACGAGGTAAATTAAATCCAAGGTATATTGGACCATTCAAGATTATTGATCGTGTCGGACCAGTAGCTTACCGACTTGAGTTACCTCAACAACTCGCAGCTGTACATAACACTTTCCACGTCTCGAATTTGAAGAAATGTTTTGCTAAAGAAGATCTCACTATTCCGTTAGATGAAATCCAAATCAACGAAAAACTTCAATTCATCGAAGAACCCGTCGAAATAATGGATCGTGAGGTTAAAAGACTTAAACAAAACAAGATACCAATTGTTAAGGTTCGATGGAATGCTCGTAGAGGACCCGAGTTCACCTGGGAATGAGAAGATTAGATGAAGAAGAAATACCCGCACTTATTTCCAGAAGATACGTCAACACCTCCAACTGCTTAAAATTTCGGGACGAAATTTATTTAACGGGTAGGTACTGTAGTGACCCGAACTTTTCCATGTTTATATATATTAAATGAAATTATTATTTACAGTATTAAGTGTTTCCAACATGTTAAGCAATCAAACTTGTTAAGACTTGATTAATTGAAATAGGTTTCATATAGACAATTGACCACCCAAGTTGACCGGTGATTCACGAACGTTAAAACTTGTAAAAACTATATGATGACATATATATGGATATATATAGTTAACATGATATTATGATAAGTAAACATATCATTAAGTATATTAACAATGAACTACATATGTAAAAGCAAGACTACTAACTTAATGATTTTGAAACGAGACATATATGTAACGATTATCGTTGTAACGACATTTAATGTATATATATCATATTAAGAGATATTCATACATCATATTATCATGATAATATAATAATTTAAAATCTCATTTGATATTATAAACATTGGGTTAACAACATTTAACAAGATCGTTAACCTAAAGGTTCCAAAACAACACTTACATGTAACGACTAACGATGACTTAACGACTCAGTTAAAATGTATATACATGTAGTGTTTTAATATGTATTCATACACTTTTGAAAGACTTCAAGACACTTATCAAAATACTTCTACTTAACAAAAATGCTTACAATTACATCCTCGTTCAGTTTCAGTAACAATTCTACTCGTATGCACCCGTATTCGTACTAGTACAATACACAGCTTTTAGATGTATGTACTATTGGTATATACACTCCAATGATCAGCTCTTAGCAGCCCATGTGAGTCACCTAACACATGTGGGAACCATCATTTGGCAACTAGCATGAAATATCTCATAAAATTACAAAAATATGAGTAATCATTCATGACTTATTTACATGAAAACAAAATTACATATCCTTTATATCTAATCCATACACCAACGACCAAAAACACCTACAAACACTTTCATTCTTCAATTTTCTTCATCTAATTGATCTCTCTCAAGTAATACAAGGTAATAATCATATTCAAACTTTGGTTCAATTTCTATAACTATAACAATCTTATTTCAAGTGATGATCTTACTTGAACTTGTTTTCGTGTCATGATTCTGCTTCAAGAACTTCGAGCCATCCAAGGATCCGTTGAAGCTAGATCCATTTTTCTCTTTTACAGTAGGTTTATCCAAGGAACTTAAGGTAGTAATGATGTTCATAACATCATTCGATTCATACATAAAAAGCTATCATATTCGAAGTGGTAAACTAGTAATCACTAGAACATAGTTTAGTTAATTCTAAACTTATTCGCAAATAAAGTTAATACTTCTAACTACACTTTTAAAATCAACTATACACATGATATATATCTATATGATATGCTAACTTAATGATTTAAAACCCGGAAACACGATAAACACCATAAAACCGGATTTACGCCGTCGTAGTTACAACCGGGGGCTGTTTTGGTTTGGATAATTAAAAACTATGAAAAACTTTGATTTAAAAGCTATACTTCTGGGAAAATGATTTTTCTTATGAACATGAAACCATATCCAAAAATCATGGTTAAACTCAAAGTGAAAGTATGTTTTTCAAAACAGTCATCAAGATGTCGTTCTTTCGACGGAAATGACTACCTCTTTCAAAAACGACTTGTAACTTGTATTTTCGACTATAAACTTATACATTTTCTGTTTAGTTTCATAAAGTCAAGTTTAATACGAAACCGTGGCCTCTTAAATCACTCAAAACGGATTAGAAACGAAGAAATGGCGAGCAAAACAAAATTGGTAAAAACTACTCATTTTAGCTACGTGAAAATTGGTAACAAATCTATTCCAACCATAACTTAATCAACTTGTATTGTATATTATGTAATCTTGAGATACCATAGACACGTATACAATGTTTCGACCTATCATGTCGACACATCTATATATATTTCGGAACAACCATAGACACTCTATATGTGAATGTTGGAGTTAGCTATACAGGGTTGAGGTTGATTCCAAAATATATATAGTTTGAGTTGTGATCAATACTGAGATATGTATACACTGGGTCGTGGATTGATTCAAGATAATATATATCGATTTATTTTTGTACATCTAACTGTGGACAACTAGTTGTAAGTTACTAACGAGGACAGCTGACTTAATGAACTTAAAAAATCAAAATGTATTAAAAGTGTTGTAAATATATTTTGAACATACTTTGATATATATGTACATATTTGTTATAGGTTCGTGAATCGACCAGTGGCCAAGTCTTACTTCCCGACGAAGTAAAAATCTGTGAAAGTGACTTATAGTCCCACATTTAAAATCTAATATTTTTGGGATGAGAATACATGCAGGTTTTATAAATGATTTACAAAATAGACACAAGTACGTGAAACTACATTCTATGGTTGAATTATCGAAATCGAATATGCCCCTTTTTATTAAGTCTGGTAATCTAAGAATTAAGGAACAGACACCCTAATTGACGCGAATCCTAAAGATAGATCTATTGGGCCTAACAAACCCCATCCAAAGTACCGGATGCTTTAGTACTTCAAAATTTATATCATATCCGAAGGGTGTCCCGGAATGATGGGGATATTCTTATATATGCATCTTGTTAATGTTGGTTACCAGGTGTTCACCATATGAATGATTTTTATCTCTATGTATGGGATGTGTATTGAAATATGAAATCTTGTGGTCTATTATTATGATTTGATAATATATAGGTTAAACCTATAACTCACCAACATTTTTGTTGACGTTTTAAGCATGTTTATTCTCAGGTGATTATTAAGAGCTTCCGCTGTCGCATACTTAAATAAGGACGAGATTTGAAGTCCATGCTTGTATGATATTGTGTAAAAACTGCATTCAAGAAACTTATTTCGTTGTAACATATTTGTATTGTAAACCATTATGTAATGGTCGCGTGTAAACAGGATATTTTAGATTATCATTATTTGATAATCTACGTAAAGCTTTTTAAACCTTTATTGATGAAATAAAGGTTATGGTTGTTTTAAAATAAATGCAGTCTTTGAAAAACGTCTCATATAGAGGTCAAAACCTCGCAACGAAATCAATTAATATGGAACATTTTTAATCAATAAGAACGGGACATTTCATTACTACCTCTATTGCATAGACAGTGTATAGATAAATTCATATCTTAGCATATCTGTTATTGTTACCTTTGCCTGACAGCTTCCGTAGATTCCTCCGTAACTTATGGGATTTTAGTATTATATATGCATATGTAAATTATGTATTGCAGGGTACTAATCTACATCCTATAATCTATTTCTTATAAAAAATCCTTCATCTGATCGTACAAGATGAATCCCTCAACCAGTTCGAATTCCTCGGATTCCGACAGCTATTCCGATATGGAGTTTCACCTAAGCTCCGAAAGTAGTGTCACTAGAATGAATCAATCAATCATCCATCCCCAATTCATCTGATGGGTTCATAGTCAACTTAATCAATGGAGACGCGCAGAAGGCGATCCCTTCCACTAACCAAATTCACCTCTTGATGAAGAACCTGAAGCACTTACCAGCGAACCTGTTGGTAACACCATTTCCACCCTCATTTCCTGAATATCTCGCCATGACTATATCATAACTTAGATTCTAAACCTTATTCATTCGCCCGTTCTTACCGACAATCATCCCGGAGTAATAAGTCAACGAACTACGCGCCCGAATTGTAGCCTTGAAAAATATGGTGCAAAACGTACCAGCTTCAGCAACATCAACGGCACCAACAGTACCACCAACATCAATACCAGTACCATCAACAACACACGCTTCAACATCACAATCTGTACCTCGAGCATAATCATCATTCTACATGACATTCTACATCATTTATCTTCGTTCGACATGACGATTATGTAATCTCTAATGTTTTAGAGATTATGTATTCTAGTTCTAACGGTAAAACAAATGAGATTAATATTATATTAACTCATTAAATCTGTATTACATCTGAAGAAAATATATGTGTATATATGTTTTCATAAAGATTGTAATTAAAAATTCTTTCGTACAAACTGTTAATGATGAAAATATTACAACGGGTAGGTAATACCCGAGGAATATTTAGATTTCACATTAATAAGTTACACTGTACATTCTTCGAATCTGATTCAACAGTCATTTACTATCCTACTTACATCCACAGATATATGAATCCGTTCACCACAGAATAACCATTTTCATTCAATTTTATATTTGGATTTTGACTTACCAGAATCCAACAAGTGGCATAATGAAGAAAACATTGGATAAAAATAAAATTTGTTAGAAACAAACAAATTAATTATGAGAAAAATTTTGTTAAGAATCCACGCTAACAAAATCCTAGCTAACTGTTCCTAGCTAACTGTTACTTCCTTATTACATTTAATTATCACAATTTATCGCAATTTTAATTCTCGCAATTTTATTTATCGTCATTTAATTTCTGTTATTTATTTTACGCACTTTATTTATCGTCATTTAAATACTGTTATTTACGCATTTAAATATCAGGACACGTATACAAGGTTTTGACATATCATATCGACGCATCTATATATATTATTTGGAATAACCATAGACACTCTATATGCAGTAATGCTGGAGTTAGCTATACAGGGTTGAGGTTAATTCTATAATAATATATATACTTTGAGTTGTGATCGAGTCTGAGACATGTACACGGGTCACGATACGTATTAATTAATTCGAATATTATATATTAAACTATATATGAATTATTGGACTGTTAACTGTGGACTATCGACTGTGGACTAATAATATTGAACAATTAAAATGAATTAAAATATTGATTATAACATATGAAACTAAACATTTCTTCAAGTTGCCACTTGATTTCATCTTAAATCTCATTGTATCTTGACAATTATAATCTGCGTTCAAACCTTTCATGATCCTTGAAAACACCTCAATCGAGAGGATGAACCAACTGCACTTCATCTACGAAAGAAAAGATTGATGCATATAGATATGCACCTGAAAAACACTCATAACCTGAGTAAACATTTAACACGTATCTGTGCTAGCTTCTTTGGCGTTGTTATTATCGAAAATCACTTTACAATTCCTTTTCAAATTAGCCAATTTTGTCACAGCTCCGGCAAATTAACATCGGCCTTTCGTTCGAATAAACTCTATTATAACCTTGATATATAAGTTTGCCTTTCGTCAATGTTACCGGAGAACCGCTTATATTCCACCACATTAACGGTAAACTTACCAACAACTTTGTTGATCTTTGACTTTCGAAAAAATTATTACATTCATTGAAACCCTATAATATACTCATCCGCATCTTATAACGAGAACTACCATACAAATTATCGGGAATCAGTAATCAGTACTTTGAAAACTCGTAGCATGCCTACATCAACAGTTATATGTATATATATAACATTCATCTCTTAGGATTATGATCTCCCATTCTGAAATTCTGAAAAGCACTCAGTCTACGAATCAATACTCTAAATGTTGAAAAAGCTTAATGAAGCAGCAAAACCTGTAAACGACCTTAATAGTCGGAAGTTTGATGATAAAGAGTAGTGCGTTGAAAAAGCTCAGAAAATGAGAAAATTTGGTACTAGAAAAAGGATTGAGCAAACTATGAAGAAGGATCTGGACAAATCACAAAGACTAACCCTGCCTTCAAAGAATCCAAATGATTCAGTATCTGCTGAAGTTATTAACGAATACCTTGCTCCTGACTCTAAACTCATGCGGACAAATCCTCATCATCATCCATCGATATTAGAAATTCCAAGATATCATCATATCTAACGTTATAAATATCCTCGATATTTCTGAAGATATTTTCATTCTTATCTAAAATCATTTATCTCTTCGCATTATCTGTATTACATCATAAAGGAAACTGTTTAGTTTCTATATTCTGTAAACCTTCGAATTTAAAATATGAATGTTTTTGAAGAAGTGTTGGGAACTGAAGCATGAGTTAGTATAATATAATGACACTTGATCAACGTGATTATATTACAGTAAGTCATGCTGAGTTTCTAATGAAACGTGATGATTCACAGACCATAACGTCATCATGTGCCATGTTACACGACTCTTACATTCTATCTAATCTTCAAACATATCGAGAACATATCTTCTTGATAGTTCTATCTTTTCTCTTGAATTCTGGTAATTTAACCAATCAAGATCGTGCTATTACAATTCTCTCTCTTAGAACATTAATCATGTTCATTCAAAATCCATACCTACGAATTCTGGACCATTATTCGCTTGACTTAAAGTCGGGAAGAGAAAACAAAAAGGTGGAACTCCAAAGTATAAAGGAAACGAAGGGGATGAATTTATAGTGAAATATCAGACAGAGTAATCAAGGCAGATCACCGTATTTAATTAAAGAGATCTTAATTTCCTTAATTATCGAAGAACCAAATCTTATTACGAAGATTTCCTCTAAAATTCCTTGAATTCCGGAAATCAACCATGACTACATCACCAGACAAGACGAACTTACATTTACTCATTTCGTTCTTTTGTTATAGCTTCATTCCTACTCTTCGAGTAGTCGAATTATCTTATCCATATTACTCAACAGTAATAAAACTCTATTTATCGGCTCATATTCGTCAGAAAAACATTCTTACTGTTAGCCATGACGATCTCGATCAAATTTCGGGACGAAATTTCTTTAACGGGTAGGTACTGTGACGACCCGGAAATTTCTGACCAAATTTAAACTTAATCTTTGAATGTTTCTGACACGATAAGCAAAGTCTGTAATATTGAGTCTCGAACGTTTTGAACTATTTCATATATCCATTTAACCCTTGACTATCCCTGACAATTCACGAACAATTGTGTACGAATAAAAATGTAAATATATATAAATATAAATATAAGTATATGTAATTTTTTTTATATAAATAAGATACCCTTTAATCAATTAGAATTAAAAAGGTAAAATAATAAACAAAATAATTAATTTGTTATTAAAATAAATATAAATAGATATATGATATTATTATAAATCTATATAGTTACAGATATAAAAGATTTCTATTAATAGCTATTATATTGAAATATTTATAAAATACATAAATATTAAACATTCAATAGATGTGTTCATATAATATATGATATAAATTGTAATATAAATATATTAAATGTAATTATAAGTTTAATTATAAGCATTATATGATTATTATTACATTCATTATTATTATTAATATTAACATCAATATTATTAAAATTAAAATACTGAAATTGTTACATTTGATTTGTTAATATCATTATTATTATCACTAGTAGTAAAGTTATAAATTTTAGTTATATGATTAATATTAGTAATATTATTATTATCATTTTCATTAAGAATTATTATTTTTTATTATAAATTATTATTAATATCATTATTGTAGTTGTGATTATGAGAAAATAATACATTTTATTATTATGAACATTAATAATATGATTATTATCATTTTTATTATTATTTGTATTATCATTATTTATTTATATAATTATTATTATTACGAATACATTTATTAATTATTAGTATTTATTATATAATTTATAAATAAATAAAATCATACAATTCAGTTCCTTGTTGCTATCAAACTATACAAGATTTTTGTTTCTGTCTTTAGAATATTACTTGCTGGATATCAATTAGCCATTACACAACAAAATCAGTCAGCCATCAAATTCTTCTTTTGATATTTTTTATATAATTCTGTACCTGAAAGAATATTGTGTGTCGACAGCCTTTTGGCTATAATACAAGCGATTAACCAGTGTTTTGAGAAACCCATTCAATTCCTAATCTCCATTATCAACTACAATTGAGTCAAGTCGATGAATTTAAACAGAAAAACTCAAAAAGAAAAAAAACTGGAAATCTATTTTCGGGTTTTAATTACCATTGTAAATCTTTTTCTTCAATCACCAAATACCTTCATCTTGAGACCATCACCACATTTATCTTCTTCTGTGATTAATTGCCACTAAACCACCACCTTCGAACTATTACTACACGACTTCTGCACTTGTTCGACTCACCATTGGAACATCATCAAGTATATCATCATCTTCACCGACCATGCTGCTGTTAACAAGTAAGATCACCAACAAACCCATTTAATGTTTCATGTTTAGAACTACCCAAACCGCCACCTCTTCATTTTTTTTTCTTTCTCTCTTCCCCTTCGTGAACAACACAACGAACCACTGTCATCTTCAATCAAACACCACCAATTAAAATCACCACCCCCTAGACTGTCTTGCTACTGTACGAATTCTGCTTCGAACGAGGTCACCCCAAACCACATAAAATCATGAACTGTTACTGCTACTACTAATTCGTTCTACTCCTGTTACTCGAAAACCTGCAACACCACAATCATACCCAATCACCACTCATTATTTTTTTTTTGAACCCATTTAAACCCTACTTGAAATCATCTTAAATACTGCTGCTATTTTCCTTTTGCAAACTATAAATCACGATTTATAAAAAAAAAAAAAAAAAAAAGAGGATGCTGCATATTATTTTTATGTTGATGTCCAACACTTATTTAAAGAAAGGGGTGACAAATGATTAATAAATTGCTGTATAAAAATCGGTATATGTGGTGCATGTGGGATTAGAAGACTCATGGCCGACAAATTGGAGGATCCCATGTTGAAACTATCAAGGGGCTGTCGATACATTTTTTTTTAAAACCCACTACTTAACTAATGTCTATTATCTTCATAAAGTAAAAGTAAGGAAGGAATATAAAATATAAAATAGATAGTATGTCGATGGGCAAGTGGGAGACGAATCCTAGGTAGGAATATTGAAAAAAAACCGAACTGTTTTGTTTATTGCTATCTGTATATCATATTTAGTGGGCCGTTAATTAATAGGTAGTCACCTTGGGCCGATTACTTAAGTAGGCTGGTAAATAAATTTTGTTCCTTGAACTTCTAGTGTTGGACTAACTAGTTGGGCTTTAAAGATCTTGTGGGGGCGTGTAAACTGCTACTTAGGCCGTGTCCCTCTTCATGCTGTTGGGCCAAGAACAATTTATGTATCGATAAAAAAAAAAACTGAAATAATGATGATGATTTAAGATTAATATAAGTGATGATATTAGATGATGATTATATTAGAATGAGTCGATAATCATGATGATGTTTTAATTAGGATGACAATGATCATGAATTAAGATAGTGATGGAGAATAAATGGTATTACTAAGATGATGTTAGATGGTGATTAAGATGATTCACGAGAAGAAAGAAGATCACGGTCATGATGTTGAGTGAGTGACGGGATTAAAAGAAATCACGTACCATTTAAACAGATAGAAACAGATGGAGTGATGGGTTAAGGAGTGTTATCGGGTTAGCGGGAGGTCGCGGGTTCAAACCCGGACTTGGACATATATTTTTCTAAAGGGCTACTTCATCGAGGTAGTTTACTTATTACTTATTATTATTATTATTATTATTATTATTATTATTATTATTATTATTATTATTATTATTATTATTATTATTATTATTATTATTATTTTTATTATTATTATTATTATTATTATTATTAGTAATTATTATTATTATTATGTTATTACAATTATTAAAATATAAAATATAAATATTAGTATTATTATTATGATTAGTAAATTCATTATTTTATAATTGTTATTAGTATTCTTTATTATTAAAATTAACATTTTTATTAAATGTATCATTTTTATTTTAGTTATCATTTTTATCATTAAGTATCATTTCTAACTCTATTATTTTTATTTTTATTTTTACCATTACTAATATTATTTTAATATTATTATAATTTTAACAAACAAACGATATATATATATATATATATATATATATATATATATATATATATATATATATATATATATATATATATACACACACACACACAAAAATATATTTAATACATATAACATAACAAAAGTAATATTTTTATATATAAAAGTATATATGAAACATATAGGTTATTAATATAAACATGATATAACTAATGAATTTATATATATATAAATTTGTACGATTACAACTATGTGTTTTAATAAATATACAAATGATATAGGTTCGTGAATCCGAGGACAACCCTATATTTGTTCAATGCCGTCATATGTATTTTTACTACAAAATACAGTATAGTGAGTTTCATTTGCTCCCTTTTTAAATGCTTTTGCAATATATATTTTTAGGACTGAGAATACATGCGCTATTTTTATAACTGTTTTACGAAATAGACACAAGTAAATGAAACTACATTATATGGTTGAATGGATCGAAGCCGAATATGCCCCTTTTAGCTTGGTAGCCTAAGAATTAGGGAACAGACCCCCTAATTGACGCGAATCCTAAAGATAGATCTATTGGGCCTAACGAACCCCATCCAAATTACCGGATGCTTTAGTACTTCGAATTCGTTTTTATCATGTCCGAAGGATTTCCCGGAATGATAAGGGATATTCTTATATGCATCTTGTTAATGTCGGTTACCAGGTGTTCAATCCATATGAATGATTATTTTTGTCTCTATGCATGGGACGTATATTTATGAGAAATGAAAATGAAATTCTTGTAGTCTTTAAAATGATGAAAATGATCGATTATGATAAACTAATGAACTCACCAACCTTTTAGTTGACACTTTAAAGCATGTTTATTCTCAGGTGTTAAAGAAATCTTCCGCTGTGCATTTGCTCATTTTAAAGATATTACTTGGAGTCATTCATGACATATTTCAAAAGACGTTGCATTCGAGTCGTTGAGTTCATCAAGATTATTATTAAGTCAATTATAGTTGGATATATTATGAAATGGTATGCATGCCGTCAACTTTCGATGTAATGAAAGTTTGTCTTTTAAAAATGAATACAATGTTTGTAAAATGTATCATATAGAGGTCAAGTGTAACGACCCGGAAATTTTCGACCAAATTTAAACCTTAAACTCTATATGTTTCCGACACGATGAGTAAAAACCTTAATATTGAGTATAGAAAGTGTGAAATTTATATTCGGATAATCAGTTACCCTTTGACCATGCCAAACGATTCACGAACAATTAATTGTGACTTGATATGTGTATATATGCGTAGTTATACATATATAGAAGCATACATAAATGTAGAATATGTAATATAGATATTTATAATAGGAAATTAGTATTAATTTTCTTTAGATTATTATTATTAATATAATTAAAATTATTAATTATTAATGATTAATAAATTTATAAATAAATCGTATGGAAACAGAATCTAATTCATGTATCCATTTAAACTGTATCTAATTGCTTTTACTGTATTTGATTGTTGGATTTTATAGCAAGTTAGTCAAAAATCTGGTAACCATCATTTCAAATTTTTATTCTTTTCCTCTTGTCTACCGAATATTACTAGTGATCCATTTCCATTATAAAACCGAACCACTCTCTTCTTCAACTATTTTCCATTACCTAGCTTAGTAACCCACAAAATAATTGCTATTTGTTTCCTACAGTAAAGAATCAAACTAAAACCATCAACCATCCATCCACCTTTAACCGATCACCTTTCTTCACTTTTCTTCTTCGAGAACTCACAAACCATAACAACCCTTAAATCGTTCAAGTTACTATCACGATCGAGAACACCACTACAATCCAAAACCACGTCCATCATCTTCAACCCGTGAGCCACCACCTTTGTTCCTGTTTTCGTTCCTAGTTAATTCTATTCATCTCTTGTTTACGACTTCTATTTCTGACCGAAGCAACCCAACGCAAATCATCACCACCTCACCACTCAAACAATAACCGCCACCATCCTCTCCAACTTCCATCGTCACCTACACTTTACCATCACCATCTTCGGTTCATAATCACCACAAACTATCGAGCACCATATTAATTCCACCACCTGCACCCATTTGTCCACCATTTTTTTTTATGAAGCCGTTAATGTTGCTGCTTGCTGTTATGGTCTGGACGAACCCAAAATCACCCACAAACCAACGGGAACCTTTATCACCACCACCGAACTTACCACTACTCAACTCATCAACAACCCATTGATTTATTCACGTTCTCCTTTTTCCTGTTAAACCCATGCTCACCAACTATTACCATTCCAATTCACCACTTCATGCCACTTACGATCCCACTATATTGCAGCCATAATTTGCTTCGTGATTTTTTTTATCAACCCGTGACTGCTACTGCAGTACCTCACGTTTTTAACTCTTGTACTCAACAAAGAATGAAGATGATAAATTATAAAAGGATAAAGTAGAGATAGTGGACAATTAGATTAAATAAGATAGTGGATGCAAATTGATGAGGTGATCTTTATGTTATTAAATGATAATCAAGAGACAAGGATATAAAGTTGTGGTTTTGTGTTTTACTTTTTGTTTTCTTTAAAAAAAAAAAATATAAATAAGAAAGAAGTGATGTACCTATACCGAGTTTCATGCATTTCTGGTGGGCCGAATTTATTAAGTTGGGTCATTTAAAGCAGTTGGGCCGAGACCCAATTATGTGTTGGGCCGTGAAAATAGAAAACAGAAAAGACGGTTTAAGTAATTAAGGGTTTGGGTTTACTCAGATAAAACGTGACAGGTGAATGGTAGAGGGTATTGCTGTGGTTCGAGAGGTCACGGGTTCGAGTCCCGGCCTAGACACTTTACTCCCTTTTTAACATTTTAAGGTAGTCTAAAATTTATTAACATTTATAATATCATTTCCATTATTATTATTATCATTATTATTATTAGTATTATCATTTTATAAGTAGCATTATAACTTTTATTATTTTTTTTTTTTTAAGTTTTACCATGAGTATTAAAATTATCATTTGTATTATTAAAATTATTATTATTAAATATCATTTTTTTTATTTAATATTATCTCCATTATTATTATTAAAACAAGTAAATATTAAAAAGATACATTTAATACATAACTTAACTATATTATTATAATAAAATTTCATAAATACTCAAATATATATATAATTAACTTATTAACAAAAACATAAAACTTATTAAAATAACATTTAGATTACTAATTTATATAAATTGTTCGATTACAATTAGATGTATTAATATATATATAATGATATAGGTTCGTGAATCCGAGGCCAACCTTATACGTGTTCAATGATGTTATATGTATTTTTACTACAAAATACAGTATGGTGAGTATATAGTCCCTTTTAAACTTTAAATATTTTGGGCTGAGAATACATGCGTTGTTTTTATAAATGATTTACGTTATGGACACAAGTGATTAAAAATGATATTCTGCGGATTGATGTGCTAGGTAATTTAGTTATATGTTATTATAGCATGTAAACGCGAATCCTAAAGATAGATCTATCGGGTTTAACACCCCCATCCAGTAGGCTGCACTAGACATAAGAACTAGTGGGCGGATGTTTAGTACTTCGAGGTTTATTTATACACTTGCGAGTGTACACATCCATCTTTGCGAAGATGACTTATTATATTATTGTTAAGGTTGGTTACTGAGGCCTCAACATAAGCAGAATGATTTTATACACTTGCGAGTGTATTATATTTTTTTTTATATATGAAATCTTGTGGTCCATAGTTATAATGCTGCTAGCATCAAACCTATATATCTCACCAACTTTATGTTGACGTTTTAAAGCATGTTATTCTCAGGTACGAATTAAGTCTTCCGCTGTGCATTTGCTCATTTTAAGGAAATTACTTGGAGTCGATCAACGCAATGGAACCAGATGTTGATGATTTCGTCCAGGGGGATAAGGACGGGTTACTACAGATGGTATCAGAGCGTTGGTCTTAGCGAACCAGGTCTCCCATTAGTGTGTCTAACTGGTAGTTGTTAGGATACATTAGTGAGTCTGGACTTTGACCGTGTCTGCCTGTCAAAAGTTTTGCTTGTTATATCTAGTCGGAAACCATCTGCTTATCATCCTTAGGGAATTGCCTGCTTATCATTCTTTAGTCTAAACACGTCTTACTGCATTTAGTGCATCGATAGTGTATAGACAAAATTCATATCCTAGCGCATCTGTAGACTTGCCTGACATATGCCGTAAATTTCTCTGTAGTTTACGAAATCTTTGGTATTATACATAGATATTCTATATAGCTAGAATATCATCCGACATCCGAAAAATCATTTCACATCAAAGATTCTTCTCATTTACCAAATTGCCCTCTTGACAATGAACTTGAAAGCACTTACCGGCGAACCTGTTCGAGAAACCATTTACCCTCTCATTTCTAGAATATCCCGTCACGATTATATAATATCCTATATTTCAAATCTTACTCACCCGCTCGTTTCAATCGTCAATCATCCCGACATAATATAAGAAGTTAACGAACTTCGCGCTCGCATGACGGCTTTGGAGAACATGGTGCGGAGATTACAAACACCAGCAGCAGCACCAGCAGCATAATCCATACTACCATCATCAACGCCGACAGTACCCTTATCACCCCTATACCACAACCGCGTTGTAAACCTCAACATCGTAACCTGTACCTCGAATATCAACATTTCACGCCTCAATATTACCATCTGTACTTCGCGTATGAACTTCGTTCTACACATCAATCTACATCGATTATCTTCGCTTTATGTATCATTCTACCTCATTTCTCCTCGTTCGACATGGTGGTTATGTAATTTCTAAAGTTTGAGAGATTATGTAATCTAGTATTAACGATAAATCAAATGAGTTTTGACTCATTAAATCCATAATTACATCTGACGAAAATATATATGCAAGTATATTTTCATAAAGATTGTAATTAAAAATTCTTTCGTACAAACTTTTAATGGTGAAAATATTTTAACGGGTGGGTAGTACCCGAGGAATATTTAGAATTCACATTAATAAGTTATACTGTACATTCTTCGAATCTGATTCAACGGTCAATTGCTATCCTACTTACAATCACCGATATACGTATCCGTTCATCACAAAATAACAATTTCCATTCAAATTTCATATTTGGATTTTTACCTATCCGAATCCAACAAGTGGCATAAAGAAGAAACATTGGACAAATTAAAAATTATTAGAAACACACGAATTAACTAATTGAAAATCTGTTAAGGATTCCACGCTAACTGTTCCAGCTAACTGTTCCCAGCTAACTGATTAACATTTAATTTATCGCAATTTACATTTTCGCAATTTTATTTATCGTCATTTAAATTCTGTTATTTACTTTTACGCACTATAAATAACGGGACACGTATGCAAGGTTTCGACTTATCATATCGACCCATCTATATATATATTTCCGAACAACCGTAGACACTCTATATGTGAAGGTGGGAGTTGGCTATACAGGGTTGGAGTTGATTCCAAAATATATATATGGTTTGAGTTGTGATCGACACTGAGACCGGTACACGGGTCACGATACGTATTAATTAATTCGAATATTATATATTTAATTTATATATGAATTTATCGGACTATTGGACTGCTAACTTTGGACGATTAAAAATGAATTAAAATGTTGATTATAACATATGAAACTAAACAATTCTTCAAGTTTGCCACTTGATTTCATTCTAAACCTCATTTGTACCTCGACAATTACAATTCGCGTTCAAACCTTTCATAATTCTTGAAAACATTTCGATCGAGAGAATGAACCAACCGCACCTCATCTCTGGAAGAAAAGATTCTTGCATATGGTTATGCATTCGAAAACTCTCGGAGACTGAGTCAACGTTTAACACGCAGTAGTGTTAATTTCTTTGGTGTTATTATTACCCAAAATAACTTTGTAATCCCTTTCCAAATTAGCCAATTTTATCACAGCTTCAGCAAGTTAACCTCGACTTCTCAGAAAGGTTAGTCTCGATATATATATACGTTGTTCTTTCGCCGTCGTTACCGGAGAACCTTTTATATTTCACCATACTACCATCAGCGTTTAATCATCTAAAAACACAATTCTCTTGAAACCACCTCGGTTTGAAAACCAACGACCCAGATTCGTTAACTTTGAAAATGCTGACGAAGCAGCATGTTATAGATGGTCATAATGACCAAAAGTTGATGATACAGGAAGGAAGTACTAGAAACGCTCGATAGAAAATTTGATACTGAAAAACGGATTGAGCAAAGTATGAAGGAAACCGTGAACAAATCATGAAAACTAAACTCGACTTCAAAGGATTCAAATGATTCAGTGCCTGCTGACATCGTTAGTAAGAACTCTACTCCTTATTCTAAACCTTTTCGGATGATATTCTTCATCAACATTTTATCTTAGATATTATAAGATATTTCATATCTTCCGTTATGCATATTCTTCAAATTTCTGGAGATATTATTCTCATCTGAAATCATTTATCACTTCTTAACATCTGCGTTACAATATAAAAGAAGCTGCATTAGTTGCTAAATTCTGAATCCTTCGAGTTTAAAATAGGAATGTTCTGAAGTAGTGTTGGGAACTGATGCATGAATTAGTATAATATAATGAAACTTGATCAACTTCATTATATTACAGTAAGTCATGTTAAGTTTTTAATGGAATGAGATGATTCACAGTACCGTCATCATGTGCCATGTTACACGACTCTTACATTCTATTCAATTCCGAAACGTATTAAGAACAAATCCTCTTGATAGTTCTATTTTCCTGGATATTCTGGTAATTTGACAAATCAAAATCGTGTCATTACCATTTTCTTCTAAGAGCATTATCTATGTTCATTCCAAATTTCATACCTACGAATTCCGGACCATTACTCGCTTGACTCGAAGACGGGAGGAGAAAATGGAAGCATGAGGCTCCGAAAATAAGGAAGAATATAAAGCTCGATAATAACCCCAAAAATTTCAAACCGTGTATATCGATAACAATATAGAGACACGGGAGAACTAGAAACACTATAAACCCAAGAGTATAGTAGAAGTAAATAGATTCTTCTGGCAGTAGATAAAAGAGCAGAATGAAAGATATGAAAGTTAGAAGTATAATAAGAATCAGAACGGGATGGAGCATTTTAGAGAATATTTTGAGGTATGAATTGAAGGAGAAAGGATAGAAGATGTGAGAAGTAAGGAAGGAAAGGAGATGAATTTATAGTGAAATATCCGACAAAGAAATCGAAACAGATCGCCGCATTAAATCAAAGAAGATCCTGTTTCCTAAATCGCCGAAGAACCAAATCTTATTACGAAAGATTTTCTTTTAAATTCCGGAAATCAATCATAACCACGTCATCAGTTAAAACGATATCATATTACTCATTTCACTCCCTTTTGTGATAGCTTCGCTCGTACGCTTCACATGATCAAAATGTTCTATCTATATCTATCGATAATGATAAAACTCCGTTAATACCTCATATTCGTCATGAAAATATTCCTATTGTTATTTATGACAACCTCTACCAAATTTCGGGGACGAAATTTCTTTAACGGATGGGTACTGTAACGACCCGGAAATTTCCGACCAAATTTAAACCTTAAACTCTATATGTTTCCGACACGATGAGTAAAAACCTTAATATTGAGTATAGAAAGTGTGAAATTTATATTCGGATAATCAGTTACCCTTTGACCATGCCAAACAATTCACGAACAATTAATTGTGACTTGATATGTGTATATATGCGTAGTTATACATATATAGAAGCATACATAAATGTAGAATATGTAATATAGATATTTATAATAGGAAATTAGTATTAATTTTCTTTAGATTATTATTATTAATATAATTAAAATTATTAATTATTAATGATTAATAAATTTATAAATAAATCGTATGGAAACAGAATCTAATTCATGTATCCATTTAAACTGTATCTAATTGCTTTTACTGTATTTGATTGTTGGATTTTATAGCAAGTTAGTCAAAAATCTGGTAACCATCATTTCAAATTTTTATTCTTTTCCTCTTGTCTACCGAATATTACTAGTGATCCATTTCCATTATAAAACCGAACCACTCTCTTCTTCAACTATTTTCCATTACCTAGCTTAGTAACCCACAAAATAATTGCTATTTGTTTCCTACAGTAAAGAATCAAACTAAAACCATCAACCATCCATCCACCTTTAACCGATCACCTTTCTTCACTTTTCTTCTTTGAGAACTCACAAACCATAACAACCCTTAAATCGTTCAAGTTACTATCCCGATCGAGAACACCACTACAATCCAAAACCACGTCCATCATCTTCAACCCGTGAGCCACCACCTTTGTTCCTGTTTTCGTTCCTAGTTAATGCTATTCATCTCTTGTTTACGACTTCTATTTCTGACCGAAGCAACCCAACGCAAATCATCACCACCTCACCACTCAAACAATAACCGCCACCATCCTCTCCAACTTCCATCGTCACCTACACTTTACCATCACCATCTTCGGTTCATAATCACCACAAACTATCGAGCACCATATTAATTCCACCACCTGCACCCATTTGTCCACCATTTTTTTTTATGAAGCCGTTAATGTTGCTGCTTGCTGTTATGGTCTGGACGAACCCAAAATCACCCACAAACCAACGGGAACCTTTATCACCACCACCGAACTTACCACTACTCAACTCATCAACAACCCATTGATTTATTCACGTTCTCCTTTTTCCTGTTAAACCCATGCTCACCAACTATTACCATTCCAATTCACCACTTCATGCCACTTACGATCCCACTATATTGCAGCCATAATTTGCTTCGTGATTTTTTTTATCAACCCGTGACTGCTACTGCAGTACCTCACGTTTTTAACTCTTGTACTCAACAAAGAATGAAGATGATAAATTATAAAAGGATAAAGTAGAGATAGTGGACAATTAGATTAAATAAGATAGTGGATGCAAATTGATGAGGTGATCTTTATGTTATTAAATGATAATCAAGAGACAAGGACATAAAGTTGTGGTTTTGTGTTTTACTTTTTGTTTTCTTTAAAAAAAAAAAATATAAATAAGAAAGAAGTGATGTACCTATACCGAGTTTCATGCATTTCTGGTGGGCCGAATTTATTAAGTTGGGTCATTTAAAGCAGTTGGGCCGAGACCCAATTATGTGTTGGGCCGTGAAAATAGAAAACAGAAAAGACGGTTTAAGTAATTAAGGGTTTGGGTTTACTCAGATAAAACGTGACAGGTGAATGGTAGAGGGTATTGCTGTGGTTCGAGAGGTCGCGGGTTCGAGTCCCGGCCTAGACACTTTACTCCCTTTTTAACATTTTAAGGTAGTCTAAAATTTATTAACATTTATAATATCATTTCCATTATTATTATTATCATTATTATTATTAGTATTATCATTTTATAAGTAGCATTATAACTTTTATTATTTTTTTTTTTTTAAGTTTTACCATGAGTATTAAAATTATCATTTGTATTATTAAAATTATTATTATTAAATATCATTTTTTTTATTTAATATTATCTCCATTATTATTATTAAAACAAGTAAATATTAAAAAGATACATTTAATACATAACTTAACTATATTATTATAATAAAATTTCATAAATACTCAAATATATATATAATTAACTTATTAACAAAAACATAAAACTTATTAAAATAACATTTAGATTACTAATTTATATAAATTGTTCGATTACAATTAGATGTATTAATATATATATAATGATATAGGTTCGTGAATCCGAGGCCAACCTTATACGTGTTCAATGATGTTATATGTATTTTTACTACAAAATACAGTATGGTGAGTATATAGTCCCTTTTAAACTTTAAATATTTTGGGCTGAGAATACATGCGTTGTTTTTATAAATGATTTACGTTATGGACACAAGTGATTAAAAATGATATTCTGCGGATTGATGTGCTAGGTAATTTAGTTATATGTTATTATAGCATGTAAACGCGAATCCTAAAGATAGATCTATCGGGTTTAACACCCCCATCCAGTAGGCTGCACTAGACATAAGAACTAGTGGGCGGATGTTTAGTACTTCGAGGTTTATTTATACACTTGCGAGTGTACACATCCATCTTTGCGAAGATGACTTATTATATTATTGTTAAGGTTGGTTACTGAGGCCTCAACATAAGCAGAATGATTTTATACACTTGCGAGTGTATTATATTTTTTTTATATATGAAATCTTGTGGTCCATAGTTATAACGCTGCTAGCATCAAACCTATATATCTCACCAACTTTATGTTGACGTTTTAAAGCATGTTATTCTCAGGTACGAATTAAGTCTTCCGCTGTGCATTTGCTCATTTTAAGGAAATTACTTGGAGTCGATCAACGCAATGGAACCAGATGTTGATGATTTCGTCCAGGGGGATAAGGACGGGTTACTACATCAAGTACCTCGCGATATAATCAACTATTGTGAATCGTTTATAATGTATATGAACGGGTCCTTTCAGAATACACTTGGTTTACAACTCATACTTTCTATACTGCATCCTGCACATTCAGGCAGCCCTTCATCAGATCCCCTGCTCATCTTTATGGTGTTTAGAAATGTCTAGCTTTCATGATGGTGACAATATAGCATTTTTTAAAAAAAAAAACCATGCATAATACTATTTGTTTAAGTGTTTCGAATATTTGTATCCTTTTAGCATAGTGACGTTCTAACCCATCCGTTGGAAATAAAATAAATGTATTATATCCCCAAACGCATCCACTTATCACAAAAAATGAATAGAACCGTCTGAACATCAAACGCAAATCCCAACCGACCTATAACACAAACCAACGTCCACGTGCAACGCACGGGCATTGGCCACTAGTGTAATTTTACCGACCCGCTCCGGGACTAAGGTCCGGCCCGCCTGCCCCGTATGGGATGGTTTAAGGGTCGGATCCCCTGAGTGTGGTTCGGGTTTCCTGCCCGAACGCGTGTGTGTGTGCAAATGATGACTAGGCTTCGGTTCGGACGGATGCAAGCTTGCCGTTCAAAAAAAAAAATAAAATAAAAATTTAAGGTTATTAAAAACGTTTATGAATAATGAACGATTCAACATTCAATATTGAATCATCTCATTAAGAGTGTCGAATCATCACATTCAGTACAAAATCATCCTATCTAGCATCGAATCATCCCATTTAGATGTAATCAAACACAACCTAAGTCCACTACTTAGGTATTGTAACTTTGATAGCAATTCACTTTGTGAACTTAAAAGCAGCTAAGCTTAAGTGGGCTAAAAAGAAAATAGAAGATGTATATAATATAATTAAAGACACTAGTTAAACAGGGTAAAGCTAGTTAACTATCAAAGTTAACTCTATGCAATTAGCAAGAAATTAACACATTTAATATTAGTGCAAAGTATGAATTTATAATAACTTCAGGAGTTAAATTTGTATGCTCTCCATGTGCTACAACAATACTTTTCCTTAATTAATCCTTATTATTGGAAACCAAAAGATACAAATTGCCTATTGCCTATTGAAACAATGATAGGCATATGCTGTTGCACATTACTTTGTGCCTAATTATTCCTATATTAGACATGGCTTTTCCAAAGTACTAGGGGTTTCATAGAATCTTGAGTAGTAATATGATCATCAAATATCATAATAATTTTTTACTAGTTGATTAAAGTTTGTGGAATCTATAATGTTGTTTTGTATTCTCCTGTATGTAATCAAATACTTGTTTCAACTTGCAATCGGAGTAGAATTTTGGTCAAGAGACTTTCATGATGTGTCTTTGTTAACACATTTTAATTATTTAATTTGACAAGGCATTCATGTAAGCTAAAATTGTATGCGTAAGACTAACTTCATCTTCACCTATCTACTATGTATAATTTTCTGACAATATATTGTTAACCGCCATATTTTTTGGCAAATCAAACACACATTCAACTCCTTCAAGTTAGCAATAAATTTTATCATTGTTTTAATTCAAGCTCACATCCATACATTATATTAATTATGTAGATTGAAAATTCATTCAACGAGGATCCGAACTTCTTGTTAGAATTTAAAATCGCATCACAGTCTGGATACGTACCGATTAACAATGTTGTTGGCTTTGGTAAAAATAAAATTAAGTTGGTGACAGTTGACGATCTACAACTTTAACCCTAAAAGTTGATTACATTTTGGGAGGTTTTTTTTTTTTTTTTTTTTTTTTTTTTTTTTTTCCCGAAAAACCATGATTATAAATGAAGATGATTATATATTAAGATTTAAGATGATCATAAATTTTAAATGTTGCAACTGGGTGGAAGCTTTCTCAAAAGTGTTAGGAAAGGAAATAACGAAAACTTTTTCAAAAGTGAAAGTGCCGGTGACCCG
Source organism: Rutidosis leptorrhynchoides (assembly GCF_046630445.1). Lineage (NCBI taxonomy): Eukaryota > Viridiplantae > Streptophyta > Magnoliopsida > Asterales > Asteraceae > Rutidosis > Rutidosis leptorrhynchoides. The sequence goes on from NC_092335.1 coordinate 625,447,639, forward strand.
AAAAGTAAAAAGTACATGGAAATAGTTAAATTAATTTAAAAAAATGTTTATTAATCGAAAGACTTTTGACTGCTTAGCAGTATCAATGAAACTTATAAACTTTGAAGTTGTATGTTCTAAGTTTATGGACAAAATGGTGTGTCTTTGTTGTTCCAAATAAATGTTTATTAATAGAAAGTTTAACATAGATGTAATATCACGAAAAAAAATGTTTATTAATCAATGGAAAGTTTAACATAGAGGTGATCAAGACAAGTTTGAAAGTATGTTTTCGGCTTTAATAAAAAGGGCACGTTTGTAACCTCAGGGCCAAAATTTTGGTGATCCTGTTAGTGCATGAATCCCCAGCCGTAGATTGATTCATAGTTTGATACATTCGGTTATGTAATAATGTTTACTTGTGACTATTGATTACGTTTGTGATTGTGCGGGCTTAATTTGTTAAACAATCAATTAGTTAAACTGCACACACAGTCGACCGAGTGTGTCCACACACTCGACCGACTGTGTTACACCGGTCGACCGACTGAGAGACACACTCGACCGAGTGTGTCTGATATGCAGTATATATACGGGTTGAGACTTCTTTGTTGAGGTTAATCATCCCATTCACCCTAATCAACAGGTTTTCATCTCTGCCGAACCCTAACACCAAATACCACCGAAATACTTCGTTTAGGCGTCGATCTAATCTAGTAATTGTCCTAGGTTTGATCTATTTGATCCCGATACGATCCATATCTCGGTTTAACCCAATTCTAGTGTATTCCGCCTCTAGGATTGTTAGCAAGCGACCTAAGATCCTTAAATCTTCGTCTATAAAGTGGTATCAGAGCTGGAGTCTCTGGTTTTGCTTGATCTAAATAGTTTTTGGGTCAAATAGTTGGTATTTTTGGTGTTATTTGTGTTTTGAACGATTAATCCTTTTTCTTACGTTATAGTTTGTGTTTTCTTTGTCAAAAAGTGTTTCTGGTGTCATTGCACTTGTTTTCTACATTTTGGTTTAGAGTTTTACATCAAAAATCGATCAAAAAATCGATTTGAGTCTAGAAAACCCTAAAAGTCGACCTGTATCTGTCAAGAACACACTCGGCCGTGCGTGTCTTGACAATCGGCCGTGTGAGTCTCTCAATCGATCGAGCGAGTTTGTTAGTAGACCGTGTGTGTATTACCAAAGCCGTGTGAGATCAATATAGTCAGCCGGACGTGTGTGTGTAGTCACTCGACCGTGTGAGCAATACAATCGACCGTGGGAGTTAGACAGTCGGCCGTGTGAGTTGTAATACCAAAGGCATAGTGTGTAACGAAGTGCTGCTAAAATTTTGACAGACAATCGACCGTGTGTCTTACACAATCGACCGTGTGTCTTAGTCAATCGACCGTGTGTCTTACACAATCGACCGAGTGTCTTTTAACCCAGAAGCTTAATTTACATTTAATTCTCACATAATTAATTAAAATGTCGAACACTAATGAACAAGTATCAAATGAATACAGTGCCTTAGTAATTGCACCAGGACTTCACAAATTACTACTTTCCGAAAATGAGTCTGGATCTACCAATAAGGTTCCCAAACTAGATAATCTAAAGGACTTTTTGGACCGGAAGGCACGTTTTATGATATATTTGAACGGTGTTGATTCTAGACTGTGGGAGTTGATAGAGAATGAGTATGCTTGGCCAAATGGAGGGGATGGGGAACCAAAGGAAATGTCGGAGTTTAATCATGCAGAGCGAGAACATTATAACTTGGAATGTAAGTGCTACGCGCAGTTAACTCATGCACTTTCTAAGGAAATCTTTTCTCAATTCAAAAACAGGAACAAGACCTCGCATACACTTTGGCTTGCTCTTCAATCAGCCACAGATGGTACAGCTACTTACCGTGCCACTAAGGGTAAGGTTTTAAAAGATGAATGGAGAGTATTCGCAGCTCTTCCCTCTGAGACTCTTGGGCAAACCTTAGAAAGATATCACCTGCTGGTTGCAGAAATGACAGATTATGGAATAGACATATCAGATGATAAAGCAGTTAGAGTGTTGAAAGATGGTCTTCCTGAAAAATAGGGCAACGAAATTGAAAAGATTCAGAACAGGTACATTGCATCTGGTCGTACATTAACCCTGACAGCTTTTACATCCAAGCTGATGGAAAAGGATATTCAGGTTGAGGCAAAAAGGAAGATACTTGGTACTTTAGCGGCAGCTTCAACTGTTGGGTCATCTTCAGGAGGTCATGCTCCATTGCAAACAGCTTTCATTTCAACCAAAGCATCACAGACCTCAGCACCACAGTTAGAGTCAGGGTATTTCAATGCAAAGTCTCAAGCACTGAAGTCAACTGCTAAACTCATTGATTCCGACGTTCTGTAACAGTCTCAATCACCAGTGATCAAGACAGATAATATCAAGAAGAGGCCTCTAGAACAGATTCAGGAGGATATGGCTCTAGCTGCTATCGTGGTTAACTCTTATAATGATATGATCAGTAGGCAGATAATAAATGGTCATCTGGAGAATGAAGACTATGATCAGATAGATGAGGATGAGATAGAAAGAATGGACATCCTATATGCTATGGGTAGTGTCGTGAGACGAGCAAGGAAGTATCTGAAGAGAACAGGACAGAGCACCTTGAGTTTGAATCGTAACACTAAATTTGGGTTTGATATGTGTGACGACCCGGAAATTTCCGACCAAATTTAAACTTGATCTTTATATGATATCGACATGATAAGAAAAGTCTGTTAGGCTGAGTCTCAAAAATTTTGAACTGTTTGATATATTCTTTTAACTTCGACTATCTCCGACGATTCACGAACAACTATTTGTAAATAAATGCATCTATAGATATAAAAGAATTTGAAACATTTAATTTGTTATATTATTATTAATATTTCTAATAATATTGCTATCATTATTAATATCACTATTATTATGGTTAGTAGAAAATTTTAATTTTAGTTATTATGATTATTATCCTTATTATTACTAAAAAATATCTTTTTTATTTAAAAAAAATAATATTATTATCATTGTTTTTAATTAATTTTATCATTATTCTTATTATTATTAATATTTGATATTATTATTTTTAATTCCATTATTATTAGTATTTGATTATTAATGATTAATATTATATATAAAATATGAATTTAATTAATATTATGAATCCGTTTAGGTTCACTATCAAACTGTATTCATTTTTGTTTTCCTGTCTGGAATCAAACTTTTAATTACTCTAAGACAAACATGAATTCACAAATTCTGGTAGACATCCACTTCAATTTTATATTTTTGCTCTCCTGTTTGACTTGTGATACTCTTGCCGACACACACATATAGGTAAATCAATAAAACCCATCATCCATTCTTTTTATAATTATATATAAATATATACATATCAATGAAGTTATCAACCCAACTCACCATCTAATTCCAACACAAAACCAATTGTTTCTACTCATGTTTCGAGCAATCTTCTACCACTCCTGCACCTCTTCTTCTTCTTCTTCTTCGTTGCAACACCTTCACCTCGTAAGACCACACAAACACCACCATCAAACTGTTCTAAATTTCTGTTCCGTTTTAAATACTCACGATCACCATCTTCATCAAAAACCAAGACATCATGGTCAATACTAAACCGTTGGACAACCAACAAGAACCAACATATACCACATACATATCATTCTTCTTATTTTGTTTCAACCCACCCACAAACCAACACCATAAGACCCGTTGGCTAAACTGTTTCTATTTTGGTGTTTGGGTATCAACATAAACAACTACAACACGATCACCTCGCCAATACCTACTCCCTCTCTTCTTATATATATATATATATATATATATATATATATATATATATATATATATATATATATATATATTTTCGTGCACTAGCAAGCTTATGATACTGCTACAGCAGTGAAACACCTTCATAATACACACGATCATAATTGCTATAGACAACTGCAGTTCCTTCTTTCTGTTTCTGTTTACAGTTCGAATTAAAACACAACCACCGAGACCACCACCATAAACCACCTATAACCGCCACTATTTTGTTTATATTTTTCGGTTTGTTTTAGCTGCAATGATCACCACTTCACCACCATTTAACCACTCTTTCTAATAATCGCCACTCGCACCATAGCTAGTTTGGTTTCACTACTGCTGCTGTATCATTTTTTATTCCTGTTTCAATTTTTGGTGGTTACAGTGAATATGGTGATGAATGAAAGATGTTGATAAAGATGGAAGACGATAATGATGATGATTTAATGGCAATTGTTTTATGATTAATGTTGCTGAGCTGTAAAGATAAAGATAGTGTGTGTATGATGGAGTTCCTGCTCGAATCATCCCTTATGTATATAAAATGTCGGCTGAGATTTTCCTTTTAAAAACTTAAACACCGAAACCCTTATTGGGCTTCATTTATTTTTGTACATCGTGGGCCTTGTTTCTTTCTTTTTCTGTTGGGCCGAGAATTATTGGGCCCCGAATCATAATTAGAAGAAGAAGAATTGCATTGTAATGTAATGGCGATGGGATACTATGCAGAATGAGGGTGAGGTCGATTATAAAAGTTGATAATGAGGGTTAGATGATTTAAGATGATATCATTATGATTTTATGTGATTAGGATAAATAATGAGGATGATGATTTGAATATGATGATAATCGTTTATGATTATGATAAAGAGATACGATGATGATAGTTTGTTAGTTAAGAAGAAGGGTAAACGGATTCGAGCATAATAAATATTAAATCAAAGGAATTAAAACAAGATTGGGGATATAGTTCAATGGTTTAGGAGGTTGTTTGTTTGTGTACCGAGAGGTCTCGGGTGTGAGACCTGTCCAAGACATTTTTTTTTTGGGGAAAAGCTTAAAGGTAGTTTATTTATTATTATTATTATTATTATTATTATTATTATTATTATTATTATTATTATTATTATTATTATTATTATTATTATTATTATTATCATAAAAATTATAACTATTATTACCATTAATATTATTTTCTTATTAACATTAATTACTATCAAGTATTATTAGTATTAAGAGTCATTATCAAAATTGTAATTTTTATGGTAAAAATAGTACAACTTTTTATTTTATTATCATTGTTAAAAGTTATCATTTTTTTACTAAAATTATATTTTTATTAAAATTAACATTATGTATAAAATTATCATTTTTATTATTATCATCATTTTTATTATTATTTTCATATTAACAATATTATTATTACAAACTAAATATATAAGGTATATAGAATTTAAAATATATTTATATAAATTTATTCGATTACAATTATGTGTGTTAATATATATAAATAAATGATATAGGTTCGTGAATCGAAGGTCAACCCTACACTTGTTCAATGTCGTCATATGTATTTTTACTACAAAATACAGTATGGTGAGTTTCATTTGCTCCCTTTTTAATTGCTTTTGCAATATATATTTTTGGGCTGAGAATACATGCGATGCTTTTATAAATATTTACGAAATAGACACAAGTACTTAAAAATATATTCTACGTTGAGTTGTACCACTGGCATATTTCCCTGTAGCTTGGTAACTACTATTTACATGGGTATTGTAAACGCGAATCCTGTTGATAGATCTATCGGGCCTGACAACCCCAACCGGACTGGACGACCAGTATTCAACAGTTGCACAGTACTTCGTTTCGGTGACTACACTTGGTACGGTGTAGTGAGATTTCATAATAAAGGGAATATGCGACGTGATTAAATGTTAAGTATGGTTACCAAGTGCTCAACCACTTAGAATGCTTTACATACACTTGCGAGTGTATTATGTTTATGATTATGAAATCTTGTGGTCTATTAAAATATTGAAATGATTGTTATGATAAATCTATGAACTCACCAACCTTTTAGTTGACACTTTTAAGCATGTTTATTCTCAGGTACGAATTAAGTCTTCCGCTGTGCATTTGCTCATCTTAAAGATATTATTTGGAGTCGATCATCGCAATGGGACCAAATGTTGATGACTTCGTCCAGGTGGATAAGGACGGGTCATTACAGGTGGTATCAGAGCGATGGTCTTAGCGAACCAGGTCTTGCATTAGGGTGTCTAACTGATAGTCGTTAGGATGCATTAGTGAGTCTGGACTTTGACCGTGTCTGTGTGTCAAAAGATTTGCTTATCATTTAGTGTTGAAAATTGTCTGCTTATCATTCATAAGTCTAGACACGTCTTATTGCACTTACTGCATTGATAGTGTATAGACAAAATTCATATCTTAGCGTATCTGTTACTGTAAACTTGCCTGACATATGCCGTAAATTCCTCTGTAGTCTATGAAATCTTTAGTATTATATATATAGATATTCTATATAGTTAGAATATCATCCGATATCCGAAAATCATTTCACATCAAAGATCCCTTACTCAATAGTACGAAATGGAACTCGTCATTAGTTCAAGTTCTTCGGAACCCAACAGCTATTCCGACATAGATGTTCACCTAAGCTCCGAAAGCAGTGTCACCAAAATAAACCAACCAATTCATCTGATGGGTTCGTGATCTACTTAATCACTGGAGACAAGAAGAAGGTAATCCCTTCCACCCACCAAATTACCCACTTGGCGAAGAACCTGAAGCACTTACCGGCGAACCAATCCGAACCATCATTTTCACTCTCATTTCCAGGGTATCTCGTCACAATCATATAATATTTCACATTCTAAACCTTATTCATTCCCTCATTCCAATCGTCAATCATCCCGGAATAACAGAAGAGGTCAACGAGCTTTGCGCTTGAGTAATCAATCTGGAGAATATGATGCACAACTTACAAGCACCAGCAGCATCACCGGCACCAACTGTACCACCAGCATCAACATCTGTACTACCAACAACAACATCCGCATCACACGCCTCAACATCATAATCTATACCTCGAACATAATTTTCGTTCTACATGGCAATTATGTAATCCCTAAAGTCTTAGAGATTATGTGTTTTAGTTCCAATCATAAATCAAATGAGTTAGTATTATATTAACTCATTAAATCCATGATTACATCTGAAGAAAATATATATGTATATATGTTTTCATAGAGATTGTAATTAAAAATTCTTTCGTACAAACTGTTAATGGTGAAAATATTTTAACGGGTAGGTAATACCCGAGTAATATTTAGATTTCACATTAATAAGTTACACTGTACAATTTTCGAATTTGATTCAACAGTCATTTACTATCTTACTTACATTCACCGATATACATATCCGTTAACACAGAATAACCATTTTCATTCAATTTCATATTTGGATTTTGACTTCTCAGAATCCAACAAGTGGCATAATGAAGAAAACATCGGACAAAATAAAATTTGTTAGAAACAAACAAATTTATTATAAAGAATTTTGTTAAGAATCCACGCTAACTGTTCCTAGCTAACTGTTCCTAGCTAACTGTTCCTAGCTAACTGGTTACATTTTATTTACCGCAATTTAATTATCGCAATTTACATTCTCGCAATTTACATTCTCGCAATTTTATTTATCGTCATTTAATTTATGTTATTTAATTTTACGCACTTTAAAACGGGGCACGTATACAAGGTTTCGACCTATCATATCGACCCATCTATATATATATTTCGGAACAACCATAGACACTCTATATGTGAATGTTGGAGTTGGCTATACAGGGTTGAGGTTGATTCCAATATATATATATGGTTTGAGTTGTGATCAATACTGAGACCGGTACACGGGTCACGATACGTATTAATTAATTCGAATATTAAATTATATATGAATATATTGGACTATTGGACAATTGGACTATTGGACTGTTAACTTTGGACAATTAAAATGAATTAAAATATTGATTATAACATATGAAACTAAACAATTCTTCAAGTTTGCCACTTGATTTCATCCTTTGTAACTTGATTTCATCTTAAACATCCTTTGTATCTTGACAATCATAATCAGCATTTAATCATCTAACAACATTATTCTCTTGAAATCTCTCGAATTGATAACCGATGATTCAGATATCGTAGCATTAAATGCAGAGGAAACAGCAAAATTGTAGATGGTTTAAACGGTTAAAAGTTTGATGATAAAGAAGGGAGTGTTGGGAACGCTCGATAGAAAATTTGGTACTGAAAAACGGATTGAGCAAACCATGAAGGAGACCAAGGACAAACACAAAGACCATACCCTATATTCAAAGAATCCAGGTTATTCTGGATCCGATGAAACCTTCAACGAATATCTCACTCCGTACTTATGTTAAAATCTTGCGGAAAATCTTTTCCATCAATCTTCGAACTTAGAAATTCCAAAATATCATCATATATACCTTCGATATTCCTGAGGATATTTTCATAAATATTCATGTCCGAAATTATATACCTCTTCGTGCTTTCTGTATTTTATTATATTGGAAACTTCTGTATAAATTATGAATGAATTCTGGAGAAGTGTTAAGAATTTGAGCATGAGTTAGTATAATATAATGACATTTGGCCAACGTGATTATATTACAGTAAGGCATGCTGAAGTTCTAATGAAACATGATGATTCACAGATCATAACGTCATCATGTGCCATGTTACACGACTCGTTCAATCTGTTCAACCTCCGAACATATCAAGAAAATATATTTTTGATAGTTATATCCTCAGTAATTCTGGTAATTTAACCAATCAACTCGTGAGAATACGCTCTTTCGTGCTTAGAACGTTATAATCATTCGAAACTCTATATTTATGAATTCTGGACCATTATTCGCTTGACTTGAAGTCGGGAAGAGAAAACAAGAGCATGGAGCTCCGAAATATAAGGAAAAATATAAAGCCCAACAACAACACAGAAATTACAAACCATATATATCAATGCGTATAGCAATATAAAGACACGGGAGAATGAGAAATACAATAATCCCTAGAGCATAGTAGAAGTAGACAGATTCCTCTGGTGGTAGTTGAAAAAGAAGAGTGATTGACACGATAATCAAGAAAATATCAAGGATTAGAACTGGATTAAGCATTTTCACAAATCTTAGAAATATGAATTAAGAAATAAAGTATTGAAGTGATGAAAGTAATGAAACGGAAAGGGTCAATTTATAATGGAAATATCCGACAAAGCAATTGTGACAGATCACCGCATTTAATTAAAGGGATCCTAATTCCCTTAAATTCCGATGAATCAGATCCTTTAGATTTCGAAGATTTTCTTTAAATCCCTTGAATTCCGGAATTCAACCAAAACAACGTCAAAAGTTAAGACGCATCCTGTTTTCTAAATTCAACCGAGAAAACGTCAAAAGTTAAGACGAAACTTTAAATTCTTCAATTCGCTCTTTTGAGATAATTTCACTCATACGCTTCGAATAATCGAATTGTTTTATCTGTATTACTCAACAATGCTAAAACTCTATTTATCAACTTATATTTGTCATAAAAACATATTTATCGTTGACCATGACAACCACAATCAAATTTCGGGACGAAATTTTTTCAACGGGTAGGTACTGTGACGACCCGGAAATTTCCGACCAAATTTAAACTTGATCTTTATATGATATCGACATGATAAGAAAAGTCTGTTAGGCTGAGTCTCAAAAATTTTGAACTGTTTGATATATTCTTTTAACTTCGACTATCTCCGACGATTCACGAACAACTATTTGTAAATAAATGCATCTATAGATATAAAAGAATTTGAAACATTTAATTTGTTATATTATTATTAATATTTCTAATAATATTGCTATCATTATTAATATCACTATTATTATGGTTAGTAGAAAATTTTAATTTTAGTTATTATGATTATTATCCTTATTATTACTAAAAAATATCTTTTTTATTTAAAAAAAATAATATTATTATCATTGTTTTTAATTAATTTTATCATTATTCTTATTATTATTATTAATATTTGATATTATTATTTTTAATTCCATTATTATTAGTATTTGATTATTAATGATTAATATTATATATAAAATATGAATTTAATTAATATTATGAATCCGTTTAGGTTCACTATCAAACTGTATTCATTTTTGTTTTCCTGTCTGGAATCAAACTTTTAATTACTCTAAGACAAACATGAATTCACAAATTCTGGTAGACATCCACTTCAATTTTATATTTTTGCTCTCCTGTTTGACTTGTGATACTCTTGCCGACACACACATATAGGTAAATCAATAAAACCCATCATCCATTCTTTTTATAATTATATATAAATATATACATATCAATGAAGTTATCAACCCAACTCACCATCTAATTCCAACACAAAACCAATTGTTTCTACTCATGTTTCGAGCAATCTTCTACCATTCCTGCACCTCTTCTTCTTCTTCTTCTTCGTTGCAACACCTTCACCTCGTAAGACCACACAAACACCACCATCAAACTGTTCTAAATTTCTGATCCGTTTCAAATACTCACGATCACCATCTTCATCAAAAACCAAGACATCATGGTCAATACTAAACCGTTGGACAACCAACAAGAACCAACATATACCACATACATATCATTCTTCTTATTTTGTTTCAACCCACCCACAAACCAACACCATAAGACCCGTTGGCTAAACTGTTTCTATTTTGGTGTTTGGGTATCAACATAAACAACTACAACACGATCACCTCGCCAATACCTACTCCCTCTCTTCTTATATATATACATATATATATATATATATATATATATATATATATATATATATATATATATATATATATATATATATATATATATATATATATATATATATTTTCGTGCACTAGCAAGCTTATGCTACTGCTACAGCAGTGAAACACCTTCATAATACACACGATCATAATTGCTATAGACAACTGCAGTTCCTTCTTTCTGTTTCTGTTTACAGTTCGAATTAAAACACAACCACCGAGACCACCACCATAAACCACCTATAACCGCCACTATTTTGTTTATATTTTTCGGTTTGTTTTAGCTGCAATGATCACCACTTCACCACCATTTAACCACTCTTTCTAATAATCGCCACTCGCACCATAGCTAGTTTGGTTTCACTACTGCTGCTGTATCATTTTTTATTCCTGTTTCAATTTTTGGTGGTTACAGTGAATATGGTGATGAATGAAAGATGTTGATAAAGATGGAAGACGATAATGATGATGATTTAATGGCAATTGTTTTATGATTAATGTTGCTGAGCTGTAAAGATAAAGATAGTGTGTGTATGATGGAGTTCCTGCTCGAATCATCCCTTATGTATATAAAATGTCGGCTGAGATTTTCCTTTTAAAAACTTAAACACCGAAACCCTTATTGGGCTTCATTTATTTTTGTACATCGTGGGCCTTGTTTCTTTCTTTTTCTGTTGGGCCGAGAATTATTGGGCTCCGAATCATAATTAGAAGAAGAAGAATTGCATTGTAATGTAATGGCGATGGGATACTATGCAGAATGAGGGTGAGGTCGATTATAAAAGTTGATAATGAGGGTTAGATGATTTAAGATGAGATCATTATGATTTTATGTGATTAGGATAAATAATGAGGATGATGATTTGAATATGATGATAATCGTTTATGATTATGATAAAGAGATACGATGATGATAGTTTGTTAGTTAAGAAGAAGGGTAAACGGATTCGAGCATAATAAATATTAAATCAAAGGAATTAAAACAAGATTGGGGATATAGTTCAATGGTTTAGGAGGTTGTTTGTTTGTGTACCGAGAGGTCTCGGGTGTGAGACCTGTCCAAGACATTTTTTTTTGGGGAAAAGCTTAAAGGTAGTTTATTTATTATTATTATTATTATTATTATTATTATTATTATTATTATTATTATTATTATTATTATTATTATTATTATCATAAAAATTATAACTATTATTACCATTAATATTATTTTCTTATTAACATTAATTACTATCAAGTATTATTAGTATTAAGAGTCATTATCAAAATTGTAATTTTTATGGTAAAAATAGTACAACTTTTTATTTTATTATCATTGTTAAAAGTTATCATTTTTTTACTAAAATTATATTTTTATTAAAATTAACATTATGTATAAAATTATCATTTTTATTATTATCATCATTTTTATTATTATTTTCATATTAACAATATTATTATTACAAACTAAATATATAAGGTATATAGAATTTAAAATATATTTATATAAATTTATTCGATTACAATTATGTGTGTTAATATATATAAATAAATGATATAGGTTCGTGAATCCAAGGTCAACCCTACACTTGTTCAATGTCGTCATATGTATTTTTACTACAAAATACAGTATGGTGAGTTTCATTTGCTCCCTTTTTAATTGCTTTTGCAATATATATTTTTGGGCTGAGAATACATGCGATGCTTTTATAAATATTTACGAAATAGACACAAGTACTTAAAAATATATTCTACGTTGAGTTGTACCACTGGCATATTTCCCTGTAGCTTGGTAACTACTATTTACATGGGTATTGTAAACGCGAATCCTGTTGATAGATCTATCGGGCCTGACAACCCCAACCGGACTGGACGACCAGTATTCAACGGTTGCACAGTACTTCGTTTCGGTGACTACACTTGGTACGGTGTAGTGAGATTTCATAATAAAGGGAATATGCGACGTGATTAAATGTTAAGTATGGTTACCAAGTGCTCAACCACTTAGAATGCTTTACATACACTTGCGAGTGTATTATGTTTATGATTATGAAATCTTGTGGTCTATTAAAATATTGAAATGATTGTTATGATAAATCTATGAACTCACCAACCTTTTAGTTGACACTTTTAAGCATGTTTATTCTCAGGTACGAATTAAGTCTTCCGCTGTGCATTTGCTCATCTTAAAGATATTATTTGGATTCGATCATCGCAATGGGACCAAATGTTGATGACTTCGTCCAGGTGGATAAGGACGGGTCATTACAATATGTCCAAAGTGAGATGCTTTAACTATGATGAGCTAGGTCATTTCAAGCGGACATGCACAAGACCACCCAAGTCTGGTTTTCATAATACTACAATTGAGGAGACTCCTGGACATGCTGGTCCGATAGTGATCAAGGATGCAACGTCTAGTGGTCAATCCAAAGCTTTAACTACTACTTATTCTGATGAGGCATGTGATTGGTCGATCTCAGTTGATGCTGAAAAAGCTAATGTGGTTTTTGTTGGTAAGAGTAAAGCAGAAATAGACGAAGAAAGGGTTATCAGGAGAAAAGCTGGATGTATAGGTAAAGATGATCCAGCATGCATATGCTATGTATGCAAATGTGACGCACGAATGAAACGGGTTGAAGCAGTAATGAAGATGTGTCTTAGAAAGAGAATTAGTGATAGGTTGTATGATAAGTTCCGCAAAGCCAAGGATCTATCTGATCTTGAATTCACAACTGACTCTTTAGATGATGATGAATCCTCAGGAATGAGTTGTCATAAAGGAAACTGGTTTAGAAAAGAACTGGCACATTTGATCAAGGGTGATGTTGAAGGTACTAATGAGAAGGTAGTCACGGTGACAAGTTCGGATAATCCTGCTAAAGTTGAAGGAAAAGAAGGTTATGATGCTGATTACTCAGACAGTACAAGTTCGAAGTCAGAATCAGAATCAGATACAGATTCGCAGGCTGGTAGAAAAGATTACGCGTTCATGGCTAACACATCCAGCAATGACAAGGTATTTAATGATTCAGATTCTTTATGTTTAAAATGCACTGACCTTCAACAGGAAATAGCTAGACTTGATTGTGTAGTCTCTAAGCTTAATGAGATACCTGCTACCTGTGAAACTTGTCCGAAACTTAGACTTGAACTTAGAAAGAACTATGATGATGCTCTCTACTACCTGAATAAGCAGAAAGAGTATGTTGATGTCATTAAGTCTTTAGAAAATCAGGTAGGTCATTTAAAATCAACTATTGTAGATGATGAGAAAGTGATTCACCTGTATTTGAGCCAGATAGAAGCACTTAAGGCAGAAAAAGATTCATACAAGTTAAAATATGAGTCAGAGAAGGCTAGGATTGATAATTGGCAGAGAATGTCATACGTGACACAAACCTTGAAACATCCCAAAAACCAAGGGATAGGCTACAATCAGGTTGCCCCACCACTTTTAGGAGAGTTTATCAATAAACCTGTTGAGAAGAATAGGGATCCGGTTGCAGAACCAAAGTATGGCAAGCCTGAGAAAATTTCTGTAGAGAGTAAAAGTGAGACTGGTGAGGGTAAGAAGCCATTAGATGTTGTTTATGAGACGGAGTCGGACACTGATGTCGACATCGAAAAGGACGAGAAACCCTTTGTAGTTGTGACTAAACCAGTTACAATTTTGAAGAATCCAAATAATGAAGCGAATATGAGTGAAAATCAAAAGACTGAGAAGAGGAGTGTTAGTAAGCCAAAACAATCTAGGAAGAAAAACACTTAGCACACCCCTGTTAAGTTTGTTAAGGATAGTAGTACTGTGAATTCTCAGATTGTTGATCCCAAAACTGAACTTCCACCAAAAGGTGGGGGTTCAACTTTAGGAAGGGTGATGAAATATATTCCGCCTAATCGTAGATAGACTGTTAAACAGCAATTCACGTCACCCACTCCAGCTAGGCAACAGAATACACCCCCGAGGAGACAGTATTCAACTTCTAGGCGTCAAGTGTTTAATGTTAATAGTTTTGATAATGTTAACTGTTTCAATTGTGAGATGTTGGGACACAGGGCTATGAATTGCAAACCCATTCGACAGACACCACACGGGAAAATTGATCTTAGCCCTAAACGTACTTTCAATAAAAGATCATCCTCACCTATGTTTAAATCTACTTCTGTGAAATCAACTGAAACTAAAGTTTTCCAAACAAACAAAAATTACGGGAAACCTTTACCAAAAAATACTATATGGAAACGTAAGTTAGAAGTGAAAGGTGTCCAAAATTCTGAAGGTCCTTCTGGATCTAAGGGACAATGGGTGGAATTGCCAGTGGTTGGCGTTGATGGGAAACCCACTGCCATTCGGGCATGGGTGGCCCTTTCTAACTAATCTCCTTATGTTTATGTGCAGGTCGCCTACAATCCTCATTGCAGTACATGGATTGTTGATAGTGGGGCATCCAGGCACATGACAGGGAACTTGTCCTTACTTTCTAATGTGCAAACAGTGGATAGAGGACCAGTTTCTTTTGCAGGTAGTGAAGGAGATTTTATTACTGCGCAGGGTGTGATTTCAAATGAGAATGTCAGCTTTGATAAGGTCAATTTTGTGGAGCAAATGTCGAATAATTTGCTTTCAGTTTCACAGGTTGCTGAAAAAAAGTATACGGTTGCTTTTGATGACAAATTGTGTTATATATTGAGAAAAGATTTCGTGATTCCGGAAGACATGATTTTGATGACTGCTCCAAGGTGTAAGGATCTATATATCCTTGATATGAGAAAGGCTCATGTTAAAGCAGCTACAGGCCATCAGGCTTTTGTTTCCAAAGCTACTGAGCAGGAGTCTATTACTTGGCACAAGTGTATGGGTCATCTGAGTCTAAGAAAGATGAATAATCTAGTTCATAATGGACTAGTTGATGGTGTCAATCTTAAGAGTTTTCAGATTCCAGAAGGATGTCTTCCGTGTAAGAAAGGGAAACAAACAAGAAAACCTCATGCTTCCAAGAAGCATCATTCTGTTAATGTTCATTTGGAGTTATTGCATATGGATCTTTTTGGTCCAGTTAACTGCAAGACTATCACAGGAGAGTTATACTGCTTGGTAGTTACGAATGAGTATTCTCATTTCTCTTGGGTTGTGATGCTGAAGCATAAATCAGATACTTTTGAGCACATTAAATTTTGATTCTGAAGCTTGAAAGTTTGTATAAGTTGAAGGTTCGAAAGATTCGTACCGACAATGGTACGGAGTTTAAGAATAACAACATGATGCTATTTTGTAATGAAAAGGGGATACAACAACAGTTCAGTCCAGCTTATACACCTCAGTCAAATGGGGTAGCTGAAAGAAAGAATAGGACGTTAATTGAAACCACAAAAACTATGCTAGCTGATGTGTGTTTACCTATTATTTTCTGGGGAGAAGCGGTGAACACGGCGTGTTATGTGATAAATAGAGTTCTGGTGGTGAAGAGACACGGAAAGACCTGTTATGAACTGTTACATAAGAGAAAGCCTAACATTAAGCATTTTGAACCCTTTGGTGCTCCTTGTACTATTCTAGTACGAGACACTGGAGGGAAATTCAATTCAAAGGTTGTCTCTGGTATCTTCTTGGGTTATGGAAATCCAAATAAGCGAGTGTACAATACTGAATCTAAGTGTGTTGTAGAATGTTTTGAGGTTGATATTCAGTGTAACGCTCCAGCTCGTGTTAGTAAAGGATTCGCATGGAAATTTGAATATGATAAATTGTTTGACTCTTTCAACGTTCCACCGGAGGCTACAGACGATGAGTTACTTACTCAGATGTTGTATGATGCTCAGAATTCCACAGAGAGTGTCATTCCTAGCCAGACTCAAGTTCAGACTCGAAGTTCTCATCAAAGTCCGATTCAGAGTCCGAGGCAAAGCATCCAGAGTGACCATTCTAATGCAGACCATAATGTGGAGATTGTGTATGAGACAGATGAAGATAGTGATTCAGAAGAAGATGAGGGTGTTAATCGAGCACGGTTGAAAGTAGAACACTTAAATCCTCTTTATAATCAACCTCCAACTGTAACAGGGACTGAACAGCCAACTGAAGCAGGAGGAGTACGTAGGTCAAATCGTGTTATCATGCCTCCAAAACGTTTAGATGATTACTATGTTGATACAAGATGCATACCTCATATTGGAATTCCTCATGTCACGACTAATGAAGCATCTACATCTGAAGTTCCTAATACATCTGAGACTCCAGTAGTATGTGAGAGTCAATCATGAGCAGAAGGTGTTGAATCAGAAAGTGCGAATGTGGTAACAGCATTCTATTCCTCGTTGAACAAGACATGGAGAGTATTTGTGCATGCTCATTCATGTTATGTGTTTCAAATTGAACCAAAAGATTCTTTTGAAGCGTTGAAATATGATGAGTGGGTTAGTGCTACGCAGGAAGAGCTGTTACAGTTTAAACACTTGAAGGTTTGGAGGCTTGTCAATCCACCACATGGTTGTGAACCCTATCGTCTTCGATGGGTGTTGAAGAATAAGAAGGATGAACAAGGTATCATGATCAGAAACAAAGCTAGGTTGGTGGTAAAGGGATATCAAAAAATCCCTGAGATTGACTATGATGAGGTCTTTGCTCTGGTTGCTCGACTGGAAGCAATTAGAATTTTCTTGGCTTTTGCATCTTTCATGGGTTTTAAAGTATTTTAGATGGATGTGAAAAGTGCGTTTTTGTTTGGAGAGATCAATGAAAGAGTTTTTGTTGAACAACCACCTGGTTTCGAAGATCCTCATTTCCCAGAAAAGGTTTATCGACTTGAAAAGGCACTTTATGGTCTTCACCAAGCTCCTAGAGCATGGTATGCCACGTTATCCAACTATATGCTTGAAAACGGTTTTAGGAGAGGTGTCATTGATCAGACACTTTTCATCAAGAAGAAGGGACAACATCTCATGTTAGTGCAGGTTTATGTTGATGATATTATCTTTGGGTCAACGGATCAGGGAATGGTTGATGAGTTTGAGAAGGTCATGCAACGGAAGTTCAAAATGAGTTCCATGGGAACTATAAATTTTTTCTTAGGTTTGCAGGTAGCTCAGACGGATAAAGGCATCTTCCTGCATCAGACCAAGTATGTTGCTGATATTCTGAAGAGGTTTCAGGTGGAAGCAGAAAGACCCGTTAAGACTCCATTGTCATTGAATCATGGGATCTCACCTGATTGTGAGGGTGCTCCAGTGGATCCTACGTTATACAGGGTGATCATAGGTTCTCTAGTGTATCTTACAGCCTCTCGACCAGATATTATGTTTGCGGTTTGTCTGTGTGCTTGTTATCAGGCAAATCCTAATGTTCATCATATGTTCGTGGTTAAGAAGATTCTGAGGTATTTGAAAGATACACCGAGTTTAGGGTTATGGTATCCGTGTGAGGATGGGTTTGATCTCACAGCTTATAGTGATTCTGACTATGGCGGTTGCAAGAAAGATTTCAAATCATCGTCGGGAGGTTGTCAGTTCCTTGGTAGCAAACTAGTCACTTGGCAGTGTAAGAAGCAGACAACAGTGGCTCAGTCCACTTGTGAATGAAATGTCCCGTTCATATTGACTATAAACGTTCCATATTAATTGATTTCGTCACGAGGTTTTGACCTCTATATGAGACGTTTTTCAATGGCTGCATTCATTTTTAAAATAACCATAACCTTTATTTTTATCGATAAAGGTTTAAAAAGCATTACGTAGATTATCAAGAAATGATAATCTAAAATATACCATTTACACACGACCATTACATAATGGTTTACAATAAAAATATGTTACATTGAACTAAGATCTTAAATGCAGTTTTTACACAATATCATACAATCATGGACTTCAAATCTTGTCCTTAATTTAATATGCAATAGCGGAATCTCTTAATAATCAACTGAGAATAAACATGCTTAAAACGTCAACAAAAATGTTGGTGAGTTATAGGTTTAACCTATATATTATCAAATCATAATAATAGACCACAAGATTTCATTTTTTTCCATAAATATACATCTCATATCAGGCATTTCGCAAACTGCATAGAGATAAAAATTCATTCATATGTTGAACACCTAGTAACCGACCTTAACAGGATGCATATAGAATATCCCCATCATTCCGGGACTCTCATCGGATTTGATAATTCAAAGTACTAAAGCATCCGTACTCGGATGAGGCTTGTTGGGCCAAATAGATCTATCTTTAGGATTCGCGTCAATTAGGGGTCATTTCCCTAATTCTTAGGCTACCAAGCTAAAAAGGGGCATATTCGGTTCGATAATCCAACATAGAAAGTAGTTTTGATTACTTGTGTCTATTTTTTAAAACATTTATAAACTGCATGTATTCTCATCCCAAAATAATAGATTTTAAAAGTGGGACTATAACTCACTTTCACAGATTTTTACTTTGCCTAAAATAAGACTTGGCCACTGGTTGATTCACGAACCTATAACAATATGTACATATACATCAAAGTATGATCGAAATATATTCACAACATTTTTATTACTTTTTAATGATTTAAGTTTATTAAGTCAGCTGTCCTCGTTAGTAACCTACAACTAGTTGTCCACAGTTAGATGTACAGAAATAAATCAATATATATTATCTTGAATCAATCCACGACCCAGTGTATACACGTTTCATACTAGATCACAACTCAAAGTATATATATTTTTGGAATCAACCTCAACCCTGTATAGCTAACTCAAGCATTACTGCATATAAAGTGTCTATGGTTGTTCCAAATACTATATATACATGGGTAGATATGATATGTCAAAATATTGTATACGTGTCTATGGTATCCCAAGATTACATAATACATGTATAATACAATATAAGTTAGCTAGGATATGATTAATATGGATTTGTTATAAAATTTTCGTAGCTACAACAAGTAAAATTTTCCAATTTTGTTTTACCCATAATTTCTTCGTTTTAAATCCGTTTTGAGTGATTCAAGTTGATATGGCTTCATATTGAACTTTAGTTTATGAATCTAAATAGAAAAAGTATAAGTTTATAGTCATAAATACAGGTTACAAGTCAATATTATAAGAGGTAGTCATTTCAGTCGAAAGAACGACGTCTTGATGACCATTTTGAAAAACATACTTCCACTTTGAGTTTAACCATGATTTTTGGATATAGTTTCATGTTCATAAGAAAAATCATTTTCCCAGAATAACAACTTTTAAATCAAAGTTTATCATAGTTTTTAATTAACTAACCCAAAACAGCCCGTGGTGTTACTACGACGGCGTATGTCCGATTTTACGGTGTTTTTTGTGTTTCCAGATTTTAAATCATTAAGTTAGAATATCATATAGATATAGAACATGTGTTTAGTTGATTTTAAAAGTCAAGTTAGAAGGATTAACTTTATTTGCGAACAAGTTTAGAATTAACTAAACTATGTTCTAGTGATTACAAGTTTAAATCTTCGAATAAGATAGCTTTATATGTATGAATCGAATGATGTTATGAACATCATTACTACCTCAAGTTTTGTGGATAAACCTACTGGAAAAGAGAAAAATAGATCTAGCTTCAAAGGATCCTTGGATGGCTTGAAAGTTCTTGAAGTAGAATCATGACACGAAAACAAGTTCAAGTAAGATTTTCACTCGAAATAAGATTGTTATAGTTATAGAAATTGAATCAAAGTTTGAGTATGAGTATTACCTTGAATTAGAAAGATATCTTACTGTAAATAAGAAAGATTTCTTGAGATTGGATGATCACTTGAAATGGATTTGCAAGATTGGAAGTAAGCTAGCAAGTTTGAAAGATTTCTTGAAGTGTTCTTGAATGGTTGTTTTTATGATGATTAAAGCTTGTAATTGAAGCTAAAAGATGGTGAAAATGCTTGGAGATGATCAAGTATGATGTTAGGAGTATTTTGAGAGAGAATTTGGAGTGTAAATATGAGAAAATGGAATGGAAAAATGGGGTGAAATCATAAAAACGGGATTACTTGTTATAAAGAAAAAAAAAAAGATCCTTAAGTTTGTTTTTAGCTCATTAGTCATACAAGTTGTTAAATAATGGTTCCACATGTTTTTGACTCTAAGATGGCTGCTAAGAATAAATGATTAAAGGTGTATATACTAATAGTAAATACATCTAGAAGCTGTGTATTGTACGAGTACGAATACGGGTACATACGAGTAGAATTGTTGATGAAAATGAATGAGAATGTAATTGTGAGCATTTTTTCTAAGTATAAGTACTTTGATATGTGTCTTGAAGTCTTTCAAAAGTATACTAATACATATTAATACACTACATGTATATACATTTTAACTGAGTCGTTAAGTCACCGTTAGTCGTTACATGTAAGTGTTGTTTTGAAACCTTTAAGTTAACGATCTTGTTTAATGTAATTAATCCATTATTATAATACTTAAATAAGATGTTAAATTGTTATGTTATCATAATAACATGGTGTATAAATATATCTTAACATCATATATATGTTAAAATACTATTACAACGATAATCGTTACATATATGTCTCGTTTCGAAATCCTTAAGTTAGTAGTCTTGTTTTTTACATATGTAGTTCATTGTTAACACACTTAATGATTTACTTAATTATCATTTTATCATGTTAAATATAGTGTAACAATATCTTAATATGATACATATGTATTTAGTAAGACGTTATTATAACGATAATCGTTATATATATCATTTTCGAGTTTCTTAAATCAATAATCTCATTTGTTTGTATATAACTCATTGTTAACATATTTATGGAGATACTTACTTATCATAATCTCATGTTAACCATATATATATATATCCATTTATATAACATCATGTAGTTTTTACAAGTTTTTAACGTTCGTGAATCGTCGGTCAACTTGGGTGGTCAATTGTCTATATGAAACTCATTTCAAATAATCAAGTCTTAACAAGTTTGATTGCTTATCATGTTGGAAACATTTAATCATGTAAATATCAATCTCATTTAATATATATAAACATGGAAAAGTTTGGGTCACTACAGTACCTACCCGTTAAATAAATTTCGTCCCGAAATTTTAAGCTGTTGAAGGTGTTGACGAATCTTTTGGAAATAGATGTGGGTATTTCTTCTTCATATGATCTTTACGTTCCCAGGAGAACTCGGGTCCTCTACAAGCATTCCATCGCACCTTAATGATTGATATTTTATTTTGCTTAAGTCTTTAAACCTCACGATCCGTTATTTCGACGGGTTCTTCGATGAATTGAAGTTTTTCATTGATTTGAATTTCGTCTAACGGAATAGTGAGATCTTCTTTAGCAAAATATTTCTTCAAATTCAAGACGTGGAAAGTGTTATGTACAGCCGCGAGTTGTTGTGGTAACTCAAGTCGGTAAGCTACCGATCCGACACGATCAATAATCTTGAATGGTTCAATGTACCTTCGATTTAGTTTCCCCCGTTTACCAAATCGAACAACGCCTTTCCAAGGTGAAACCTTAAGCATGACCATCTCTCCAACTTCAATTTCTATGTCTTTTCTTTTAATGTCCGCGTAACTCTTTTGTCGACTTTGGGCGGTTTTCAACCGTTGTTCAATTTGAATGATCTTCTCGGTAGTTTCTTGAATTATCTCCGGACCTGTAATCTGTCTATCCCCCAATTTACTTCAACAAATCAGAGACCTGCACTTTCTACCATAGAGTGCTTCAAACGGCGCCATCTCAATACTCGAATGGTAACTGTTGTTGTAGGAAAACTCTGCTAATGGTAGATGTCGATCCCAACTGTTTCCAAAATCAATAACACATGCTCGTAGCATGTCTTCAAGCGTTTATATCGTCCTTTCGCTCTGCTCATTAGTTTGTATATGATAGGCAGTACTCATGTCTAGACGAGTCTCTAATGCTTGTTGTAACGTCTGCTAGAATCTTGAAACAAATCTGCCATCCCTATCAGAGATAATAGAGACTGGTATTCCATGTCCGGAGACAACTTCCTTCAAGTATAGTCGTGCTAACTTCTCCATTTTATCATCTTCTCTCATTGGGAGAAGGTGTGCTGACTTGGAGAGACGATCGACTATTACCCATGGTAATAGTGACAATTTAGTAATGAAATCTGATGATGGTGAAACGTAACCTTTATTTTGAACGGATTTGAGTTTTTTTTTACACGAACTGATTTATTGTATATGTGGTATTATATTGAATTCAGGTTGATTTCACACATATATAGGCAACTAGTCCTATTCGTGTAGTTTAGTTTATCGGTAAATCCGATTCGTTCCACAGGGAGATGGAGTGTTTAATGGTTTTTAATAGTCTTTGATGTCAAACTTAATTAAAGGGGGTTTTGGATTAGGAATTTATAATATAACAGTAAAAGAAAATAACTTAAACTAATTTAATTCATACATAAAATTACAAGATTACAATAAATAACTTACAAAGGAACTAAATGAAATTATACTAACTATGATGCGAGTATTTTATTACTAAATAGTAATTAGTAAAATAGTAACTTTTAATAAAACTATATGTTTAGAATTTTGTTTTGAGCAATTATAATATAAATTTATTTAAATTAACTAAATGACATGTTTAATAAGATTAATACAAATTAAAAGGAATTAAAATGATTAACTAATTGTAAACTCTTTTCTAATTATAAAGTATTATAATTAACACTAATTATTAGGATTTAACATGTATTAAAGTATTTTATAATAACTAATACAAATTATATAGTAATAACCTAAATATAAATAATTAAATAACTAAAACCCTAATTTTGCCCTAACTGGTACTGTAGCCGGGTTACTATCTACGCGTTTCGCGTATTTATACGCGTATCGCATATATCTTAAACCTTACACGAATTGTGTAGATCTGATCGTACAGTTTGATAAACAGGCTTACGCGTTTCATGTAATCATACACGTTTCGCGTATGGTATAAATAATGTCTGGTACGAATTTTAAGTATTTTTATGTAATGTTTTATATTTTATAATAATAATATATAAATAATAATAATAATACTTTTATAAAAAATATAAATGGGATAAATGGGAGTATTTACTTAAATGTGTCACCCCTAGGTCCATGGATTGTTTTGAGTTTTAAGCCTTATTAAAATGTTTTAGTAATAAACTTTATATTTTTCTTTCGAATAAATATAAGGTTACGAGTAACTAAATAAAATCTAATTTTCATCGGATTCTTTTTTTTTAGATAGCTACTATTCCCTAAGTATTTAAATTGAGACCTAGCCTAGTTTTGACTTTCGCCAATACCCAAATCATAACGGTTTCCCTTTTTATAATTTCACTATCATATAATTATTGATATTACCCAAACCACCGAAGTTTATTTCTAAATTGGTGTTAATAACTTATCCATAAATTCGTCTAGATCATTTTAATGTTGAAGCTTAATTTATGTAAATAAAAACAACTTTCGTTATTTAAATTTAATAAATTAAGTGGCAAGGGTTAAATACCTAATTACACAATAATGGTTCTTTTAACTAGGCTCAATATTAAAAATACTAAAGTTACATTTTAACTTTTACAAATGATAACAATCCATTTCACTAGGGGCTCTACATCTAAGCAAACACTAAGGTAATTTAGCTATTCATTACACTAAGGTAAACATAAAAATATAGATATGCAAACATAATAACAACGATAATTTTAACAGAGTAAACTTACTAAAATATCTTCACTTTCATTAACTTCAAACGGTAGAAAATTACAATAATAACACCCTTAATCACGAACAATACACCCTTAATATTTGAAACTAATCCTAATATTTGAAATTTGAAACTGAAATGAAAATAATACAGAACAATAATATGTATGTATGTATATTAATTTGTGTGTAGTCTCTGTCCTTCCCTAATGTGTCTCCTGCACTTCGTATTTATCATTGAGATATTAGGTATAGTTGGTCAAAAAGCCCCATTTGCTGTTAGCACTAGACAAAAGAATTGTTTTAAAAATCAAAAGCCAGCCGCCCCATTCTTGCGTTCTGGAAACTTGTCTGGCCTAACATTACGCGTTTCGTGTAGGCTTACACGATTCGCGTAAGACCAACAGGCTACACGTTTTGTGTAGAGTTACACGATTCGTGTATGATTTAATGGCAGTTTTCTTTATTTTTCTTTTTCGTTTGTTCTTTGTTGATCCCGTATCGATGTGTACCATTTTGGACGACTTGTGTAACCTTTTTCTTCAGTCTTATTCGTTCTTGAATTCGGATAAACGTTTTCTCGATATATATTTGATTTAAACTCATCGTTTATCGTTGTTTCTTCAAATAGCAAGCTCTTGTCCACTTTTGTCGTTTTTCTTGAATATTATACGTTGAATGTCTTTTTAGATGATAAAAGCTGATGAAATATAACTGATATTGCGTCGAATAATATGTATGTTTAGAGCAATATCAAAATACCCCACACTTGAACGTTGCTTGTCCTCAAGCAATTACATCTTTTAATAGAATTAGAACAATATATATATCTTCTTATCGAACATTAGATCACACAACACACACTACACGAAATGAAACACACGCTATATGGAATAAGTTTAGAAACACTACACAATTTTTATTGAATCACACGCACACCACACGAAACGAAATTCTGACAACAGAAACAAACATGAAACTCGTGATTAGGGTTTAAAAATTTGGATCCTTAGGGAAAATTGGACCTTGCGAAAACGTTTTATGATTTTATAAAATGTCATGCTAGCTTTTACACTAGACACGTTTTTCGGTTTTAACCTCAAATTCCGGTTGAGGGTAACTAAAAACCGAAGTCTCAGTCGGCGATTAGCAAGCTATTCGCCCCCATGATTGTAGTATCATGGAACTTGAAGCCGAATGTTCAAAAAATGGTTTTACACAAATATAATTAATAAAATAGCATAAGTTTTAGAACAAAATTATATCGTGTCCAAATATCATCGGTGAACCATGAGTTTGCACACCTCAATTTGTTATGGCATATGTATGTTGACCGCGGTCAAACATAGATGCGGTTAATCTTTACGGAGATCATCCATCTGGGGATTAGATTCATTAGTCTTAAAAGCTAATTTGCATTGTGCCCCCCCATTGTACAAGACAGATCCATCTCATGGTTAGGATAAGTCTGACCACCAAAAACCCTGTTTGATGCTGAGGTTAGGTGGATTTCCAGCCGATTTTAGGGATGACTTTACAAGATTTTTCGTCAACCTACAGCTGTTATGGACTACATCTTCTAACATAAGTTAGCAAGTGTGTCAATTTGGAAGACTTTACTTCCTTATGGGATGGACTTGATTCATCCTCTATTACTCGTAATAATGGAGTGTTCAGGTTTATACGTTCCAAAGCAATGATATCTGCAATAACTTCATAGAAACATGTGATATATGGTTCTCAACATAAGGTTTTATAAATTCTTGTTATACTTGGTTTTCTTTTATAGGTTTTAAACAAATAAACTTATGCGTTTTTAATGTATTGAGACGATAATTTCGGTTTTTGACACCTATGCTTTAATCGCTCGTAGTTACCTTAAAAATTCATTTGATATATTTGTTTAAAAATTTTATAAATCTTGATAAAAATCACCAAATTATAAGTTCTCGAGAATTTATATATTCCCACCCCACACTTAAGATTATGTAATGCCCTCATTACATAAAATCAGATAATTATGTATAAATTTGAGAGGACAAAAAGTGTAAAGTATTTGGAACATCCTTTGTTAACCGTTTTGGATTTTCAAATTGTTTTACCTATGATTATATCCATCTTTTGTATCACAATGCATATCGGTGTTTCTTTGTGTCTAATTGCATTTTCTTCTGTACCTGTCAAAACCATGTTAAAAACATACAAAACATGGGGTTGTACTTCAATCGTACAAAACAATTTTACCCCACACTACTTTCTTGCTAATATATAATAAAACATAAGAAACATTAAAAGTATCAATACACACCATACTATTATGTTATTACAAACCATAAAAATAAAAATGTTTTAAAGAATAGAACTAGTTAAATGGATTCCAAAATGGGCCTCCCTGTTCGCCCTCTTCCTGTTGCTGTCGCTGCCGTTGTTCGTTTAGGCGTTGTTCCTCGTAGAAACGCCTATATGCATCCTGACTCGCGGCTATGGCGCCGTTATGGTCATATGGTGGAGGTAGAGGGTCATTGGGTGTCTGCCATTGGGAGTATGAAGGATAGGCTGAGGGTGCGTAATTCTGCGGGTTAGACGCGTATAAATATGCCTGATGATGCGCCCACTCTAATTGTGCTCCCTGACCCCTCTGATCGTATCGGATGTTAGACAGAATATTATACTGATCTAGTTGGGTATGCCTAATATCCCCCAATTGCCGAGACAAAGCAGTATACTGGTCTTCTGATCTCACTCCCCAGTTTTGATATGAGTTACGTACATCTAAACTCAATGCGTTAAAAGAATTTTGGAGCATATCAAAATCAGAAGTACCTGTATGAGACGAGCTAGCCTGATCTGTCTCTCTGCGTCTCCTCCTAGCTTCCCTCGCGGGTTCATCATCCTCCTCCATAGGTGCGTGAGCAGCAACTTCCTGTTGCCTTAAACTACGTACCCCACCCCTCACACGTATAGCCTTAGCTGTCTTATACACCTCCAATCCTAAAGTACGAACCCGTTGATCTATCGGCTGGATTGGAGGATCTAATTCGTTCGGGTTGAGACCGAACCAGGCTGCCAAACACGTGACATAGTGACCCCCCGACATGTCACTGGATCCTCGAGCACCCTTACCTATATGGGCCAAAAAGTAGGCCACTCCATAGGGTATACTAATAAATGTATCCCTATCTCTGATTGCATCTAAATACCAAAGGTCAACATAATTAATCTTATCTGTATTAAGGAATGCCCTTTGGTTAATTGTGCTCGCTATAAATTTATGAATTATTCGATAGCGAACATCAGTGATCTTAAGGTATGATTCTTGGCCTGCTACATATGTATTCTTTTGGGAAAAAGAACGCCATACGCTCAAAGAATCATAATCTCCTGTATACTTAGCTCCTGTAAAAATATATTCCCAAAAACCGGGAGCATTCATCTCATTACCGTCATAAATCCCTAAGGCCATAGTCATGTCGCCTAGGGACATTACTCTATCTACACCACCCAATCTAAATTGTAGGAATCTAGTATCTTGGACATTTTCCGGGTGTACATTCATCCTAACGGTAGAATAAAATTCTAAACACAATTCTCTATATACAGGAGAATTCAACCTAAACAATCTCTCAAAGTCATTATAATACGTGATTTCCCCAAATTCATTCGTGAAACTTTGGGTTAAAATTTCCCTTATCGGTGTATCTAAGTTGACTGGGTCTCCTAGGGGATCCCAATCAACAACGTAAACTGGAGATATGGTTCTATTTACCAGAATGAGTAAATCCTTAACCTTTTGTACCCTTTGATGTAATTCGTTAGGAAATTGCAGGATCGGGTGTAGGTTCAAGAGTTGTTGTTCCATTTCGGGTGTAACTTGATTTTCTGCTTGTTGTTGGTTAAATGCCCTCATTCTAATTGGTCCCTGCATAACATTTTAAATTAAGAAAATCATCCCAATAGGATGTGTTAGTGTTAGCAAAGAGTCTAAATTCAACATACAAGCTTGTTTTCAATCAACACAGGAATCAACTTATTTCAACAACATTGGAAGATTTAGTTCTATGATTCAAAACAAAACAAAACAAACCAAAAATCATAAATCAAAAATCAAGTTTCATATGCAAAGTTTAATTCACAAGTGAAAACACGCAATTTATCTAAGTGTATCTAATTCAATTCAATCACATTGCGTGTATTTCAGCTTGTAAACAATCCTTAATAGCATTAAAGTTCATACTTGATTCATTAAAATGACAAAAACTATCAAAATCATACTAAAATTAAAAATTACAAAATCAAACAAACAAAATCATGTTCAAGAGTTCTAACTACTGACAAAACACTTAAAAACATCTAATTACAACCAAAATAACACACCTCAGTAGCAATTTCTCAATTATACCCAATTTGTATAAACCCTAATTTTTCAATAACCAATTAAACATCAATTTTTCATGCTAATCGGGTTTATTATCTTACTAACAACATAGATATAGCAATAATCAAGCAAAAATCAACAAGAACATGCATATAATTCGGATTAAAGCCATAAAGAAATATAATGAAAAATTGGAAGAACACTAGGTAAAATGGGTTTAGGACCCTTACAAATCTAGGCATGTTGAATGATTGAAGAATTGGAGAAGATTGGAAGTGTTAATTTAAGTTTTGGGTGTGATTTTGGCGATTTTTGGGGTTTTCTCTCATTTACAGCAGCCTAAATAATGAAAAGAGTGTGTAAAGAACAGACTGCTGCCCGTCTGTTATGTTCAGCTATTTTTGACCTTACGCGTTTCGTGTAGGTCTACACGATTCGCGTAAGCTTTTTTTTTTTTATATATATAACTTAAAATCAATTGAATTTTTAAAATATCTTTTATAAATTTATATTTGTAACGGAAATTCGGTTGTTACACCTGATCTTAATCCATTTATAAATTTGTAATTTCAATTTATAAAATTCAATCCATTAAAAGTTAAAGTTTTAAATGTTTTTCGAAAACAAATTAAAAATAAAAACACTCTATTTTTGTGTTAAAAAAAATTAACATTTTTAATTTTTAGAACAAGTACATGAAAAATAAAAATTACACAAATTAAAATACACTCTATTTTTTTGTGTTAAAAATATTAACATTTTTAATTTTTAGAACAAGTACATGAAAAATAAAAATTACACAAATTAAAATACACTCTATTTTTTTGTATACCCCTAAATCAACTAATTTTCAAACTTAAAACTTTGTTTCCTATCGATTAGGTAGAGATAAATTCGGTCGTCAAACCTATCATTATCCACGACAAAGATTTACAAGTTATATATTTTTACGGTTATTGATAAAAAGGTATATTTTGCAATCTACTGTAGACTTTTAGAATTTAACAAAAAATTTTGTGCAATTTGAAGAATGAAAATTCAGTTGTGACACCTAAACATTTTCATTTTCAAAGAAACAAGTTAAACTCAAGGCGTTTCACCTTCAATTTAGTAGAAAGGATTTTTTTAAATTTTTATTTTGTTTTCGTGGTTTACTATTTAAAAGATATCTTAAAAATTTAACAAGAAATTTCGTGCAATTTGAAAAACGATAATTCAGTTGTAATACTTAACATTTATCGTTTTCAATGAAAACATATTGAACTCAAGGTTCATCACTTTTAAATGGTAGACCGTTTTAATAGAACATACAACAAACAAAAACAAACCAAACACGCCAAAACATTACACACAAAAATGCACAAACACACAATTGGCGAGAAAAAGATTTAAAGAGTGAAGCCTCGTTGGCTCGCCTCGTAGTGGAGTCGCATTATTTCGCTCCCCATTGCTTCGTAGGCGTAACCTCGCTGGTTTAAGAGGTTTTCTTCTGCACATTTTAAAGGCCCTTCTCGGCATAAGGTTACGTACTCGTAATTAGAGTCTGTTTGGTTCTTTGGGCAATCTCCGGAGTGAGTCGGTTTTCCACATTTCACACATTTACCCAAATGACGTGCTCGACGCCTTTTAGCTGATTTAGATTTTCCTCTTGCATAGTTTGTCTCATTTAGTTTCTGTCTTTCTTCTTTCCTCGCCTTATCGCATCTTTTCTTAATATCTAACACCACATCCCTCGGTAAAATCTTATCGCACTTTAAAATGAAATGGTTGTAGATATACTGACTGCGCATCTTGAAATTACACAATAAAAACAAAAAGAAATTAAAAAGGTAGAATGGAGGGAGAAGACTAGTTCTTTAGGGTCTGCTAGGGAAAGACCAATCTAACCCCACTCTTAAAGATAAGAATAAAAATCGAGAATGGAGTTTAAAACCTTAGAGTTACCCTGAATTTATTTGTCCTTAGGGTAGAAGGTGATTTCGTCTCTTTCCGTAGTATTGATTTCTTCAAAGTATAACTTGAGTCTGTGTCCGTTCACTTTGAAAGTTCCACCGTCTTTACCATACAACTCTGCATATCCAGATGGAAAAACCTGTTTTATTATATATGGCCCAGTCCATCGGGATCTAAGTTTACCAGGTGAAAACTTGAAACGTGATTGGAATACCAATACTTTATCCCCTTGTTCAAATTCTTTCTTTTTTAATCGTGCATCGTGCCATACTTTAGTTTTTTCTTTATATGTTTTAGAATTTTCGTAGGCTTGTAATCTTAATTCATCTAGTTCGTTAAGTTGTAATAACCTATTTTCTCCGGCTTGTACAAGGTCAGTATTACATTCTCTCATAGCCCAGTATGCCTTGTGTTCAACTTCAACAGGTAGATGACACGCTTTACCGTATACAAGTCTAAATGGTGTGGTACCTATTGGTGTTTTATATGCAGTCCTAAAAGCCCACAACGCGTCATCTAACTTGCGTTGCCAGATTTTAGGGTTGTTATTAACCGTCTTCTCAAGTATGCGTTTTAAGGCACGATTTGTGTTCTCCACTTGACCACTTATTTGCGGGTGGTACGGAGTAGAGAAACGATGAGTTACGCCATACTTCTTCAACACCTTTTCAAGAAGGTTGTTGGTAAAATGTGTTCCTCGGTCGGATATGAGTGCTTTTGGGATTCCAAAGCGTGAGAAGAGATTTTTCAAGAAGTTTACCACCACCCTAGCATCATTTGTAGGCAAAGCTTTTGCTTCAGCCCACTTGGATACATAATCAACGGCTACTAGTATGTACTTGCACTTATGTGAACTTGGAAATGGTCCCATGAAATCTATTCCCCAAATGTCAAAGATTTCACAAACTTGGATGCCGGTTTGAGTCATCTCATCCTTTTTCGTGATGTTGCCCGTTCGTTGGCATGCATTACAAGTCCGAAAGAAATTATGGGCATCTTTAAAGATCGTGGGCCAATAAAAGCCCGAATCAAGGATTTTTCTTGCAGTGTGGTTTGGTCCGAAATGACCGCCGGTTGGCCCTTGATGGCAATGCTCAAGAATTTGTTGAGCTTCTTGTCCGTACACACAACGGCGAATTATTTAATCCGCACCAACACGAAATAGGTCTGGGTATTCCCAGAAATAAGACTTTAATTCCGCAAAGAATTTCTTCTTTTGCTGATAAGTAAGTCCTTTTTGTAGAATGCCTGAAGCAAGATAGTTTGCAAAATGGGCAAACCATGGGATTTCAGATTTTTTTTCAACCCTCATTAGAGATTCGTCAGGAAATGTGTCCTTGATGATTGTGTCATCAAGTTTATCTAATTCGGGGTTTTCAAGTCGGGATAAATGATCGGCAGCTAGATTCTCAGCTCCTTTCTTGTCACGTATCTCAATGTCAAATTCTTGAAGTAAAAGAACCCAACGTATGAGACGATGTTTTGCATCTAGTTTCGAGAATAGGTATCTAAGTGCCGAATGGTCCGTGTAAACAATGGTCTTGGACAACACCAAATATGACCGAAATTTATCGAATGCATAAACAACCGCTAGGAGTTCTTTTTCCGTGGTGGTATAATTAATTTGGGCTCCTGTTAGAGTTTTACTTGCATAATAAATCGGTAGAAAATGATTATCTTGACGTTGTCCTAAAACAGCACCTAAGGCATAGTCGCTTGCGTCACACATTAGCTCAAATGGCATACTCCAATCCGGAGATACCATAATTGGAGCTTGTGTGAGTTTTGACTTTAGAATCGAGAATGCATTCTCGCAATTAGAATCGAAGTCAAATGGAGCATCCTTTTCAAGAAGTTTGGTCAATGGGCGGGCGATTTTAGAAAAATCTTTGATAAATCGCCTATAGAATCCTGCGTGACCAAGAAAGCTTCTAATTGCTTTAACATTTGATGGTTTAGGTAGCTTAGAGATAACTTCAATTTTAGCTTTATCTACCTCTATTCCCGCACGAGATATTTTGTGACCAAGTACAATGCCCTCTTTCACCATGAAGTGGCATTTTTCCCAATTTAGGACCAAGTTTGCTTTCTCACATCGGATAAGCATACGTTCAAGGTTGAAAAGACACGATTCAAAGGAGTCTCCAAATACGGAAAAGTCATCCATGAAGACTTCCATACAATCCTCTACCATATCAACAAAGATTGCCATCATGCACCTTTGAAAGGTTCCGGGTGCATTGCATAAACCAAACGGCATGCGGCGATAGGCAAAGGTACCGAAAGGACAAGTGAATGTGGTCTTTTCTTGGTCGTTGGGATCAATTGGAATTTGGAAGTAACTGGAGAAACCGTCTAGAAAGCAATAATATTCTTTTCCCGCTAATCGTTCAAGCATTTGATCAATAAAAGGTAACGGGAAATGATCCTTTCTAGTGGCATCATTTAGACGTCTGTAATCAATACAGACTCTCCAGCCGGTAACTGTTCTAGTTGGGACGAGTTCGTCCTTTTCATTTAATATAACGGTTGTACCCCCCTTTTTGGGTACTACTTGTACTGGACTAACCCATGGACTATCGGAGATGGGGTAGATTAACCCGGCGTCAAGAAGCTTGACGACCTCCTTTTTAACAACCTCTTTCATGTTGGGATTTAGCCTGCGTTGTCTTTGTACTACGGGTTTGTAGTCATTCTCAAGGAGAATTTTATGTGTACAATAAGACAGGTTTATTCCCAGAATGTCGGTTGTTTTCCAGGCTATAGCCTTTTTATGGGTTTTTAATACAGAAATTAGCTTATCCTTCTCACTATCTGAAAGATGTGAAGCAATAATTACTGGTAATTGAGATGTACCTTCGAGATAAGCATACTCCAAGTGTTTGGGTAGCTCTTTAAGCTCTAGTACGGGTGGTTCTTCTAAGGAATTTTTTATACAAAATCTATCTTCATTTTTGATTTCCTCAAACGATTCCTCTTCCATGGGAATTTATTCTATTATGGTCTCGTCATCCGTGACCACCTTCATCAACTCATCAAAATCTTTATCAATATTGAAGTATTCATTCTCACTTGACCCCGGGATATCAATTTCAAGTAGCTCCTTCAATTCATTCTCGACACAAAGATCTATAACATCAATTTGAAAACAAGAGTCATCGGTAGAAGTGGGTCTTTTCATGGCTTTGTCAATGTGACAAATTATTCTCTCGTTTCCCACACCTAGACTCAGTTGTTCTTTTTGGACATTAATGATAGCATCTGCAGTGTTTAGGAAAGGACGTCCTAAAATGATAGGAACTTTTGTGTCCTCTTGCATTTCTAGAATAACGAAGTCGACGGGAAAGATAAGTGAGCCAACTTTTACAAGTATATCCTCGGCTATACCTATGGGAGTATCAAATGATTGGTTTGCTAATCGAATACCCATCCGGGTTGGTTTTAAGTCTCCTAAGTCAAGTTTTAAATATAATGAGTAAGGCATTAGGTTAACACTTGCACCTAGGTCGGCTAGTGCATCGTACACCACCGAATCACCCATCATACATGGTATGATAAAACTACCAGGGTCTCCTAATTTTGGAGGTACATTTTGTTTCTTTAAGATGGCCGAACATTCCTCATGAAGGAATGTGGCAGAAACATCGTGGTATTTACCCTTCGAGGATATGAGATCCTTTAAAAACTTCCCATAATTGGGCATATCCCTAAGAACCTCCGCGAGTGGCATGTTAATGCTAATTTGCTTAATCATGTCCGCAAATTTCTCATATCGCCTCGCGAGTCTGTCTTTCTTTAATGCTTTTGGGTATGGAATAGGTTCCTTATGCACCTTTACTGTTGGTTCTTCACTTTTCTTTGGTATGACCTCAGGTGGATCATCTTTCTCTTGTTCTTTGTCAACTTGCTCATTTTCATCAACCGGTATTTGTAAAACAGAAGGACATAAAGGAACTTTCGGGGACTTAAGAGTCTCCGGTTTAGTAGTTAAACCACTTCTAGTAGTTATAGCATTTACATGCTCGTTCCTTGTTTGGGGGTTGTTGGGTTTCACTTGAGTATTTGAGGGGAGAGTACCTGGTGGTCTCTCTGATAGTAACTGTGATATCCTTCCAACATCCCTTTCTATGTTTTGTATTGTGGCTTGTTGATTTCGGATTTGCTGAGTTTGGAGCTCTGCATTTTGCTCGTGCTTAACCATAAAATCTCTTAAGAGATCTTCTAAACCAGATTTCCTCTCAGGTTGAGGTTGCATAATTGCTAATGGTTGTAGTTGCATAAGTGCTAGTGGTTGTGGTTGATTGTGTTGGAAATTATTTTGATAATTTCGTTGAGGTTGATTTCGGTTATTATAACCTGGTGGCGGATTTCTTTGATTTTGATTTGGGAAATTCCGGTTATTTTGGTAACCTGGATTTCCTCCTTGATAGTTATTATTATTTTGATAGTTATTATTATTTGATCCTGAAGGTCCTCCTACTTGATAGCTGTTTATAGGAGGATATTTTCGGTTGTTTGCTTCTATAGCTGGAAAATCACTGAAGTTCATTTCACCTTTTCGTAAGTAACCTAAGAAATTTGCTTGCTCTTCCATTGTACTTTGATCACAATCTCTAGTAAGATGGGGACCTTGGCATAGTTCACATCCTACTCTGATAGCATGCATTTCCTTGGTTACTTTCTCGATTTGCCTTGCTTGATTTGCTATTTGAACTTTTAAAGAAGCAATTTCATCATTGCTTTCAATACTAGCAGCATTTGATGATCTAGAGAATTCTATTTCTTGATGCCAATTATGGGAATGGGAA
The DNA here is from genome assembly GCF_046630445.1 of Rutidosis leptorrhynchoides. NCBI lineage: Eukaryota > Viridiplantae > Streptophyta > Magnoliopsida > Asterales > Asteraceae > Rutidosis > Rutidosis leptorrhynchoides. The sequence goes on from NC_092335.1 coordinate 625,483,184, forward strand.
GCTAAATCAGCAATGATTGTGTGAGCGTCTTCAGGTGTTTTCTTCATGATCGAACCTCCGGCTGCAACATCTATATCTTTTCTAGTTGCCACATTGACTCCTTTATAGAATATTTGGACCTTTTGGAATGTATTCAACCCGTGTTGAGGACATACCCTAAGCATTTTGTTGAATCGGGTCCAAGCTTCATAAAGAGTTTCATTAGGCTTTTGCATAAAGTGATTTATATCACTTTGCAATTTTGCTGCTTTTGAAGCAGGAAAGAATTCTGACAAAAACTTATCCATCATATCATTCCAGTTTTCAATATAACCTTCTGGTAATGAGTCTAGCCAATCTCTTGCATCATCTTTTAAGGACCATGGAAAGATTTTTAAACATGCAACTTCATCGGTGACATCTTTGATTTTGAAAAGCTTGCAAATGCTTACAAACTTACGAAGATGCTCGTTAGCATCCTCATTTGGGGCTCCACCGAATTGACATGCATTAGTCACCATGTGTAAAAATTGACCTTTTATTTCAAAGCCATCACTCATCGTGGGTTGGATGATTGCGTGGCCTTGACCTTTTCTTGTGGCCTTCATTAATGCTTCCATCGTTTGATTTGTATCAGCCATTTCTTCTTCTTCTTTAATAATCGGCTCTATGATTGGTTGAATTATTGGTTCAGAGTCGGATTCTAAGGAAAGTGACTCTAAATTTTTAGCAAGAGATTCTACTTCTTGAGCTCTTAAGCGTTCGTGGAATTTTCTTTCGGGTTCAGGATGTGAAGGAGTTAATTCAGCGTTGGAGGAATGTAAGTTCATGCATTAATTTCTATTATGAGATCATAACACCAAAAGCTTTTCTAGTGTTACTTACTTGTTTCTTTTTTAGTGTTTTTCGGTGTTTTAAAATTACTAGTACTTCTTTTTGTTGTTTTTGACTTTTATTAATTCTTTGTGGTTCCGGATTAAGTTTAACGAGTTTAGTATTTTCTGAACGGATCATACAATTGGGAAATTGTACAAAGAACTAAAGGATTTATTCATAAACTTTGAACTTTCTTGGAAATGAATTTCCTCGAGAGGATCGAATAACATAAAAACAATGATAAAAACCCTTAAACAAACAGATTTTCCTTCTGATTTTGCCCACGTTTCGAATAGCCAAAAGATGCAGCAGAGGGGCAGGATCCTTCTATTGACCAATAAAATTGGTGATCCAACAACCCGGTCCACGTACAAATCCAACTACTACTACGAATCAGAAAAATTAACTATTTATTTAACTGCCAATTCCCCGGCAGCGGCGCCAAAAAGTTGATGATGGTGAAACGTAACCTTTATTTTGAACGGATTTGAGTTTTTTTTTTACACGAACTGATTTATTGTATATGTGGTATTATATTGAATTCAGGTTGATTTCACACATATATAGGCAACTAGTCCTATTCGTGTAGTTTAGTTTGTCGGTAAATCCGATTCGTTCCACAGGGAGATGGAGTGTTTAATGGTTTTTAATAGTCTTTGATGTCAAACTTAATTAAAGGGGGTTTTGGATTAGGAATTTATAATATAACAGTAAAAGAAAATAACTTAAACTAATTTAATTCATACATAAAATTACAAGATTACAATAAATAACTTACAAAGGAACTAAATGAAATTATACTAACTATGATGCGAGTATTTTATTACTAAATAGTAATTAGTAAAATAGTAACTTTTAATAAAACTATATGTTTAGAATTTTGTTTTGAGCAATTATAATATAAATTTATTTAAATTAACTAAATGACATGTTTAATAAGATTAATACAAATTAAAAGGAATTAAAATGATTAACTAATTGTAAACTCTTTTCTAATTATAAAGTATTATAATTAACACTAATTATTAGGATTTAACATGTATTAAAGTATTTTATAATAACTAATACAAATTATATAGTAATAACCTAAATATAAATAATTAAATAACTAAAACCCTAATTTTGCCCTAACTGGTACTGTAGCCGGGTTACTATCTACGCGTTTCGCGTATTTATACGCGTATCGCGTATATCTTAAACCTTACACAAATTGTGTAGATCTGATCGTACAGTTTGATAAACAGGCTTACGCGTTTCGTGTAATCATACACGTTTCGCGTATGGTATAAATAATGTCTGGTACGAATTTTAAATATTTTTATGTAATCTTTTATATTTTATAATAATAATTCGTAAATAATAATAATAATACTTTTATAAAAAATATAAATGGGATAAATGGGAGTATTTACTTAAATGTGTCACCCCTAGGTCCATGGATTGTTTTGAGTTTTAAGCCTTATTAAAATGTTTTAGTAATAAACTTTATATTTTTCTTTCGAATAAATATAAGGTTACGACTAACTAAATAAAATCTAATTTTCATCGGATTCTTTTTTTTAGATAGCTACTATTCCCTAAGTATTTAAATTGAGACCTAGCCTAGTTTTGACTTTCGCCAATACCCAAATCATAACGGTTTCCCTTTTTATAATTTCACTATCATATAATTATTGATATTACCCAAACCACCGAAGTTTATTTCTAAATTGGTGTTAATAACTTATCCATAAATTCGTCTAGATCATTTTAATGTTGAAGCTTAATTTATGTAAATAAAAACAACTTTCGTTATTTAAATTTAATAAATTAAGTGGCAAGGGTTAAATACCTAATTACACAATAATGGTTCTTTTAACTAGGATCAATATTAAAAATGCTAAAGTTACATTTTAACTTTTACAAATGATAACAATCCATTTCACTAGGGGCTCTACATCTAAGCAAACACTAAGGTAATTTAGCTATTCATTACACTAAGGTAAACATAAAAATATAGATATGCAAACATAATAACAACGATAATTTTAACAGAGTAAACTTACTAAAATATCTTCACTTTCATTAACTTCAAACGGTAGAAAATTACAATAATAACACCCTTAATCACGAACAATACACCCTTAATATTTGAAACTAATCCTAATATTTGAACTTTGAAACTGAAATGAAAATAATACAGAACAATAATATGTATGTATGTATATTAATTTGTGTGTAGTCTCTGTCCTTCCCTAATGTGTCTCCTGCACTTCGTATTTATCATTGAGATATTAGGTATAGTTGGTCAAAAAGCCCCATTTGCTGTTAGCACTAGACAAAAGAATTGTTTTAAAAATCAAAAGCCAGCCGCCCCATTCTTGCGTTCTGGAAACTTGTCTGGCCTAACATTACGCGTTTCGTGTAGGCTTACACGATTCGCATAAGACCAACAGGCTACACGTTTTGTGTAGAGTTACACGATTCGTGTATGATTTAATGGCAGTTTTCTTTATTTTTCTTTTTCATTTGTTCTTTGTTGATCCCGTATCGATGTGTACCATTTTGGACGACTTGTGTAACCTTTTTCTTCAGTCTTCTTCGTTCTTGAATTCGGATAAACATTTTCTCGATATATATTTGATTTAAACTCATCGTTTATTGTTGTTTCTTCAAATAGCAAGCTCTTGTCCACTTTTGTCGTTTTTCTTGAATATTATACGTTGAATGTCTTTTTAGATGATAAAAGCTGATGAAATATAACTGATATTGCGTCGAATAATATGTATGTTTAGAGCAATATCAAAATCCATGGTAATGTTTTCCCATTTCCATTCCGGGATTTCGAGTTGTTGAAGTAGACCTGATGATTTCTGATGTTCAGCTTTGACCTTAGAACACGTCAAACATTCTCCTACGTATCTAGCAATATCGGCTTTCATACCCGGCCACCAAAAGTGTTTCTTGAGATCTTTGTACATCTTCCCCGCTCCGGATTGTATTGAATATCTGGTTTTATGTGCTTCCTTAAGTACCTTTTGTAGTGACCCGAACTTTTCCATGTTTATATATATTAATTGAGATTGATATTTACATGATTAAATGTTTCCAACATGTTAAGCAATCAAACTTGTTAAGACTTGATTAATTGAAATATGTTTCATATAGACAATTGACCACCCAAGTTGACCGGTGATTCACGAACGTTAAAACTTGTAAAAACTATATGATGACATATATATGGATATATATATATAGTTAACATGATATTATGATAAGTAAACATATCATTAAGTATATTAATAATGAACTACATATGTAAAAACAAGACTACTAACTTAATGATTTTTAAACGAGACATATATGTAACGATTATCATTGTAAAGACATTTAATGTATATATAACATATTAAGAGATATTCATACATGATAATATCATGATAATATAATAATTTAAAATCTCATTTGATATTATAAACATTGGGTTAACAACATTTAACAAGATCGTTAACCTAAAGGTTTCAAAACAACACTTACATGTAACGACTAACGATGACTTAACGACTCAGTTAAAATGTATATACATGTAGTGTTTTAATATGTATTTATACACTTTTGAAAGACTTCAATACACTTATCAAAATACTTCTACTTAACAAAAATTCTTACAATTACATCCTCGTTCAGTTTCATCAACAATTCTACTCGTATACACCCGTATTTGTACTCGTACAATACACAGCTTTTAGATGTATGTACTATTGGTATATACACTCCAATGATCAGCTCTTAGCAGCCCATGTGAGTCACCTAACACATGTGGGAACCATCATTTGGCAACTAGCATGAAATATCTCATAAAATTACAAAAATATGAGTAATCATTCATGACTTATTTACATGAAAACAAAATTACATATCCTTTATATCTAATCCATACACCAACGACCAAAAACACCTAAAAACACTTTCATTCTTCAATTTTCTTCATCTAATTGATCTCTCTCAAGTTCTATCTTCAACTTCTAAGTGTTCTTCATAAATTCTACAAGTTCTAGTTACATAAAATCAAGAATACTTTCAAGTTTGCTAGCTCACTTCCAATCTTGTAAGGTGATCATCCAACCTCAAGAAATCTTTGTTTCTTACAGTAGGTTATCATTCTAATACAAGGTAATAATCATATTCAAACTTTGGTTCAATTTCTATAACTATAACAATCTTATTTCAAGTGATGATCTTACTTGAACTTGTTTTCGTGTCATGATTCTGCTTCAAGAACTTCGAGCCATCCAAGGATCCGTTGAAGCTAGATCCATTTTTCTATTTTCCAGTAGGTTTATCCAAGGAACTTAAGGTAGTAATGATGTTCATAACATCATTCGATTCATACATATAAAGCTATCTTATTCGAAGGTTTAAACTTGTAATCACTAGAACATAGTTTAGTTAATTCTAAACTTGTTCGCAAACAAAAGTTAATCCTTCTAACTTGACTTTTAAAATCAACTAAACACATGTTCTATATCTATATGATATGCTAACTTAATGATTTAAAACCTGGAAACACGAAAAACACCGTAAAACCGGATTTACGCCGTCGTAGTAACACCGCGGGCTGTTTTGGGTTAGTTAATTAAAAACTATGATAAACTTTGATTTAAAATTTGTTATTTTGAGAAAATGATTTTTATTATGAACATGAAACTATATCCAAAAATTATGGTTAAACTCAAAGTGGAAGTATGTTTTCTAAAATGGTCATCTAGACGTCGTTCTTTCGACTGAAATGACTACCTTTACAAAAACGACTTGTAACTTATTTTTCCGACTATAAACCTATACTTTTTCTGTTTAGATTCATAAAATAGAGTTCAATATGAAACCATAGCAATTTTATTCACTCAAAACGGATTTAAAATGAAGAAGTTATGGGTAAAACAAGATTGGATAATTTTTCTCATTTTAGCTACGTGAAAATTGGTAACAAATCTATTCCAACCATAACTTAATCAACTTGTATTGTATATTATGTAATCTTGAGATACCATAGACACGTATACAATGTTTCGACCTATCATGTCGACACATCTATATATATTTCGGAACAACCATAGACACTCTATATGTGAATGTTGGAGTTAGCTATACAGGGTTGAGGTTGATTCCAAAATATATATAGTTTGAGTTGTGATCAATACCGAAATACGTATACACTGGGTCGTGGATTGATTCAAGATAATATTTATCGATTTATTTCTGTACATCTAACTGTGGACAACTAGTTGTAGGTTACTAACGAGGACAGCTGACTTAATAAACTTAAAACATCAAAATATATTAAAAGTGTTGTAAATATATTTTGAACATACTTTGATATATATGTATATATTGTTATAGGTTTGTGAATCAACCAGTGGCCAAGTCTTACTTCCCGACGAAGTAAAAATCTGTGAAAGTGAGTTATAGTCCCATTTTTAAAATATAATATTTTTGGGATGAGAATACATGCAGGTTTTATAAATGATTTACAAAATAGACACAAGTACGTGAAACTACATTCTATGGTTGAATTATTGAAATCGAATATGCCCCTTTTTATTAAGTCTGGTAATCTAAGAATTAGGGAACAGACACCCTAATTGACGCGAATCCTAAAGATAGATCTATTGGGCCTAACAAACCCCATCCAAAATACCGGATGCTTTAGTACTTCGAAATTTATATCATATCCGAAAGGTGTCCCGGAATGATGGGGATATTCTTATATATGCATCTTGTTAATGTCGGTTACCAGGTGTTCACCATATGAATGATTTTTATCTCTATGTATGGGATGTGTATTGAAATATGAAATCTTGTGGTCTATTATTATGATTTGATATATATAGGTTAAACCTATAACTCACCAACATTTTTGTTGACGTTTTAAGCATGTTTATTCTCAGGTGATTATTAAGAGCTTCCGCTGTCGCATACTTAAATAAGGACGAGATTTGGAGTCCATGCTTGTATGATATTGTGTAAAAACTGCATTCAAGAAACTTATTTTGTTGTAACATATTTGTATTGTAAACCATTATGTAATGGTCGTGTGTAAACAGGATATTTTAGATTATCATTATTTGATAATCTACGTAAAGCTTTTTAAACCTTTATTGATGCAATAAAGGTTATGGTTTGTTTTAAAATGAATGCAGTCTTTGAAAAACTTCTCATATAGAGGTCAAAACCTCGCAACGAAATCAATTAATATGGAACGTTTTTAATCAACAAGAACGGGACATTTCAGTTGGTATCCGAGCGTTGGTCTTAGAGAACCAGAATTTTGCATTAGTGTATCTTATCGAGTTTGTTAGGATGCATTAGTGAGTCTGGACTTCGACCGTGTTTACTTGAAAAATGATTGCTTAACAAATTTTGTTGGAAACTATATATTTTTAACATGTGAATATTATGTGATATATTAATCTCTTAACGCGTTTGATATTATGTGAGAGATGTCTACCTCTAGAACAAGTCCCATTGACTCACCTAATAATAATGAAGAGTCAAATGTAAATTGGAATGATTCGTGGACTGATTCACAAGTTCCCGAAGAGGAACCGGAACAAGAATCGGAACCGGAAGAAGAATCGGAACCGGATGAAGAAATAGAACCGGTGAGGGAAATAATAAAACGGTTAAGTAAAAGAAAATCCTCAACCAACCGACCAAGGTTAATTATGGTCAATGGTGTTTCCGCCAAGGAAGCAAAATATTGGGAGGATTACCAATTCTCCGATGAATTGGATTCCGACGAGAATTCCGATGATGTTATAGAAATTACCCCAACTGAATTTAAAAAGGCAAAAGAAAATAATAAGGGAAAGGGCATAAAAATAGAGAAATCTAATTCCAACCCCGATGAACTTTATATGTATCGTCAACCCCCGAAGTCCTTAAGTTGTAACAATGACCCGGGAACTTCTAAACCACCAGGTTTTTCTAAACCAATGTGGAAAACGACGGCTCGTATTAGGGGAACATCATATATCCCTAGAAACTTGGCAAAATGAACCAAAACCGAAGAAGAAGAAACAAGCGAGTCGGAATAAGATAGTTGTATTCGTGTGGTGTAATATATGTAATATAGTGTGCTTATGCTTTATGATATATGTAAAAATTGCTTGTATTAATAAGTATTTTTTTTTATGAATCTAACTCTTGTCTATTTTACAGTATAAAAACACAAAATGGATAGACAACCCAATATTTTAAGAGACCTACCCGGAGACATGATTGATGAAATCTTGTCTAGAGTCGGTCAGAATTCTTCGGCACAACTATTTAAGGCGAGATCAGTTTGTAAGACATTCGAAGAACGTTCCAAGAATGCCTTGGTTTATAAAAGGCTTTCGTTCGAAAGATGGGGGATATCACATTGGGAAATCCATAAGTTACGATGTGTTTACTTTGACGCATATATTGCGGGGAACCCAAATGCTATTTTACGCAATGGGTTAAGAAATTATTTTGACTCAATATATCCGAATATTGGACTTCGTGATTTAGAAAAAGCGGCTAACATGTAACATAAAGAAGCATGTTATGCTTACGGATTAGTAATGTTCGCTTCTCACCAAAGTGAGAACAAGAACATCGGGCTACAACTATTAAACAAAACGTTCCCACAAGTGACGGAGTCGGTAATTGGGGTAAGAAATGAGGTTTTTAGATTGTTACGGGACTGTTGGACATTACGTAACCCTCGTCCCTTTGACGACGTTACAACACGCTATCTTATCAACGGCCATAACGGTTATGTTCCACAAGACCAAGGATGGGAAGTAATCCTAGTAAAATCAGAATGCATGACTTGTTTCTGGACGTATGAATTACGTGTCTTTATTGCCTTTGCTGAACGACTTGTGTACTAGCTAGAATTATCTTCACAACCATCTTGTATCAAATTTATTGTGTGCTATATTTCATGCTATATGTAAAATAAGCGGTATTGTAAGTTTGTAAAATATTGTGTAAAAGTTTGAACGCGAAATATTATTATAATCAGTTTTTCATATAGAATTGTAGTAGTTGAATTGTATATTAGCTACTAAGTATGAACTTAACGGGTAGGTACTACCCAAATTTAAACTTATAAAACGCTAATATGAAGAAAAAGCTTTTATAAATGAGTTCATATTATGCTACGAAATACTATTAACTACTCTTAATATTCTGTATGATTAACTTGTTCCATTTGACTATTTTGAAGGTAATGGCACCGACTACTCGACACACCGTGAATATGAATGAAGAGGAATTCCGTACTTTTCTAGCTTCAAACATAGCCGCAGTACAGGCTGCGCTACATACCAACAATAACCTTGAATCTGGCAGTACAGGAAATCGTGTAGGATGCACCTACAAAGAATTCACTGCCTGCAAACCTTTGGAATTTGATGGAACCGAAGGACCGATCGGATTGAAACGGTGGACTGAGAAGGTCGAATCGGTGTTTGCCATAAGTAAGTGTACTGAAGAGGACAAAGTGAAGTACGCTACGCATACCTTCACAAGTTCTGCGTTAACATGGTGAAATACCTATCTAGAGCAAGTGGGACAAGACGATGCGTACGCACTACCGTGGTCAGCATTCAAGCACTTGATGAACGAGAAGTACCGTCCCAGAACCGAGGTCAATAAGCTCAAGACAGAACTTAGAGGGTTACGAACCCAAGGATTTGATATTACCACGTATGAAAGACGATTCACAGAATTGTGCCTATTGTGTCCGGGAGCATTCGAAGATGAGGAAGAGAAGATCGACGCGTTTGTGAAAGGATTACCGGAAAGAATCCAAGAAGATATAAGTTCACACGAGCCCGCCTCCATACAACAGGCATGTAGAATGGCTCACAAACTAGTGAACCAGATTGAAGAAAGAATTAAAGAACAGACTGCTGAAGAGGCCAATGTGAAGCAAGTCAAAAGAAAGTGGGAGGAAAATGGTGATAAGAATCACCAATACAACAACAACATCAATTACAACAATAATCGCAACAATTATCCCAACAATCGCAACATCAATCGCAACTACAACAAACGGCCCAACAACAACAACAACAACAACTACAATAATCATCCCAACAATAATAATAACCGCAACAACAACAACAATCAGAAGCAGCTATGCCAAAGGTGTGAAAAGTATCTCTCGGGGTTCTGCACCAAATTTTGCAACAAGTGTAAAAGAAATGGTCATAGCACGGCGAAGTGTGAGGTCTACGGACCAGGAGTTAATAGAATGAAAGGAACAAATGGTGTCGGAACGAGTAATGGCGGAGCAAGTAGTGTCGGAGCAAGTTATGCCAATGTAGTTTGTTATAAATGTGGAAAACCGGGCCACATTATTAGAAATTGCCCGAACCAGGAGAACACGAATGGACAAGGCCGCGGAAGAGTTTTCAATATTAATGCGGCAGAGGCACAGGAAGACCCGGAGCTTGTTACGGGTACGTTTCTTATTGACAATAAATCTGCTTACGTTTTATTTGATTCGGGTGCGGATAGAAGCTATATGAGTAGAGATTTTTGTGCTAAATTAAGTTGTCCATTGACGCCTTTGGATAGTAAATTTTTACTCGAATTAGCAAATGGTAAATTAATTTCAGCAGATAATATATGTCGGAATCGAGAAATTAAACTGGTTAGCGAAACATTTAAGATTAATTTGATACCAGTAGAGTTAGGGAGTTTTGATGTGATAATCGGTATGGACTGGTTGAAAGAAGTGAAAGCAGAGATCGTTTGTTACAAAAATGCAATTTGCATTATACGAGAAAAAGGAAAACCCTTAATGGTGTACGGAGAAAAGGGCAACACGAAGCTACATCTTATTAGTAATTTGAAGGCACAAAAACTAATAAGAAAAGGTTGCTATGCTGTTCTAGCACACGTTGAGAAAGTACAAACTGAAGAAAAGAGCATCAATGATGTTCCCATTGCAAAAGAATTTCCTGATGTATTTTCGAAAGAATTACCGGGATTACCCCCACATCGATCCGTTGAATTTCAAATAGATCTTATACCAGGAGCTGCACCAATAGCTCGTGCTCCTTACAGACTCGCACCCAGCGAGATGAAAGAACTGCAAAGCCAATTACAAGAACTTTTAGAGCGTGGTTTCATTCGACCAAGCACATCACCGTGGGGAGCTCCTGTTTTGTTTGTCAAGAAGAAAGATGGTACATTCAGGTTGTGTATCGACTATCGAGAGTTGAACAAACTTACCATCAAGAACCGCTACCCACTACCGAGAATCGACGACTTATTTGATCAACTACAAGGCTCGTCTGTTTATTCAAAGATTGACTTACGTTCCGGGTATCATCAAATGCGGGTGAAAGAAGATGATATTCCAAAGACTGCTTTCAGAACACGTTACGGTCATTACGAGTTTATGCTCATGCCGTTTGGTTTAACTAATGCACTAGCTATGTTCATGGACCTTATGAACCGAGTGTGTGGACCATACCTTGACAAGTTTGTCATTGTTTTCATTAATGACATACTTATTTACTCAAAGAATGACCAAGAACACGGTGAACATTTGAGAAAGGTGTTAGAAGTATTGAGGAAGGAAGAATTGTACGCTAAGTTTTCAAAGTGTGCATTTTGGTTGGAAGAAGTTCAATTCCTCGGTCACATAGTGAACAAAGAAGGTATTAAGGTGGATCCGGCAAAGATAGAAACTGTTGAAAAGTGAGAAACCCCGAAAACTCCGAAACACATACGCCAGTTTTTAGGACTAGCTGGTTACTACAGAAGGTTCATCCAAGACTTTTCCAGAATAGCAAAACCCTTGACTGCATTAACGCATAAAGGGAAGAAATTTGAATGGAATGATGAACAAGAGAAAGCGTTTCAGTTATTGAAGAAAAAGCTACCTACGGCACCTATATTGTCATTGCCTGAAGGGAATGATGATTTTGTGATTTATTGTGACGCATCAAAGCAAGGTCTCGGTTGTGTATTAATGCAACGAAGGAAGGTGATTGCTTATGCGTCTAGACAATTGAAGATTCACGAACAAAATTATACGACGCATGATTTGGAATTAGGCGCGATTGTTTTTGCATTAAAGACTTGGAGGCACTACTTATATGGGGTAAAAAGTATTATATATACCGACCACAAAAGTCTTCAACACATATTTAATCAGAAACAACTGAATATGAGGCAGCGTAGGTGGATTGAATTATTAAATGATTACGACTTTGAGATTCGTTACCACCCAGGGAAGGCAAATGTGGTAGCCAATGCCTTGAGCAGGAAGGACAGAGAACCCATTCGAGTAAAATCTATGAATATGATGATTCATAATAACCTTACTACTCAAATAAAGGAGGCGCAACAAGGAGTTTTAAAAAAGGGAAATTTAAAGGATGAAATACCCGAAGGATCGGAGAAGTATCTTAATATTCGGGAAGACGGAACCCGGTATAGGGCTGAAAGGATTTGGGTACCAAAATTTGGAGATATGAGAGAAATGGTACTTAGAGAAGCTCATAAAACCAGATACTCAATACATCCTGGAACGGGGAAGATGTACAAGGATCTCAAGAAACATTTTTGGTGGCCGGGTATGAAAGCCGATGTTGCTAAATACGTAGGAGAATGTTTGACGTGTTCTAAGGTCAAAGCTGAGCATCAGAAACCATCAGGTCTACTTCAACAACCCAAAATCCTGGAATGGAAATGGGAAAACATTACCATGGATTTCATCACTAAATTGCCAAGGACTGCAAGTGGTTTTGATACCATTTGGGTAATAGTTGATCGTCTCACCAAATCAGCACACTTCCTGCCAATAAGAGAAGATGACAAGATGGAGAAGTTAGCACGACTGTATTTGAAGGAAGTCGTCTCCAGACATGGAATACCAATCTCTATTATCTCTGATAGGGATGGCAGATTTATTTCAAGATTCTGGCAGACATTACAGCAAGCATTAGGAACTCGTCTAGACATGAGTACTGCCTATCATCCACAAACTTATGGGCAGAGCGAAAGGACGATACAAACGCTTAAAGACATGCTACGAGCATGTGTTATTGATTTCGGAAATAGTTGGGATCGACATCTACCGTTAGCAGAATTTTCCTACAACAACAGCTACCATTCAAGCATTGAGATGGCGCCGTTTGAAGCACTTTATGGTAGAAAGTGCAGGTCTCCGATTTGTTGGAGTGAAGTGGGGGATAGACAGATTACGGGTCCGGAGATTATACAAGAAACTACCGAGAAGATCATCCAAATTCAACAACGGTTGAAAACCGCCCAAAGTAGACAAAAGAGCTACGCTGACATTAAAAGAAAAGATATAGAATTTGAAATTGGAGAGATGGTCATGCTTAAAGTTGCACCTTGTAAAGGCGTTGTTCGATTTGGTAAACGAGGGAAATTAAATCCAAGGTATATTGGACCATTCAAGATTATTGATCGTGTCGGACCAGTAGCTTACCGACTTGAGTTACCTCAACAACTCGCGGCTGTACATAACACTTTCCACGTCTCGAATTTTAAGAAATGTTTTGCTAAAGAAGATCTCACTATTCCTTTAGATGAAATCCAAATCAACGAAAAACTCCAATTCATCAAAGAACCCGTCGAAATAATGGATCATGAGGTTAAAAGACTTAAGCAAAATAAGATACCAATTGTTAAGGTTCGATGGAATGCTCGTAGAGGACCCGAGTTCACCTAGGAGCGTGAAGATCAGATGAAGAAGAAATACCCGCATCTATTTCCAGAAGATTCGTCAACACCTTCAACAGCTTAAAATTTTGAGACGAAATTTATTTAACGGGTAGGTACTGTAGTGACCCGAACTTTTACATGTTTATATATATTAATTGAGATTGATATTTACATGATTAAATGTTTCCAACATGTTAAGCAATCAAACTTGTTAAGACTTGATTAATTGAAATATGTTTCATATAGACAATTGACCACCCAAGTTGACCGGTGATTCACGAACATTAAAACTTGTAAAAACTATATGATGACATATATATGGATATATATATATAGTTAACATGATACTATGATAAGTAAACATATCATTAAGTATATTAACAATGAACTACATATGTAAAAACAAGACTACTAACTTAATGATTTTTAAACGAGACATATATGTAACGATTATCGTTGTAAAGACATTTAATGTATATATATCATATTAAGAGATATTCATACATGATAATATCATGATAATATAATAATTTAAAATCTCATTTGATATTATAAACATTGGGTTAACAACATTTAACAAGATCGTTAACCTAAAGGTTTCAAAACAACACTTACATGTAACGACTAACGATGACTTAACGACTCAGTTAAAATGTATATACATGTAGTGTTTTAATATGTATTTATACACTTTTGAAAGACTTCAATACACTTATCAAAATACTTCTACTTAACTAAAATGCTTACAATTACATCCTCGTTCAGTTTCATCAACAATTCTACTCGTATACACCCGTATTTGTACTCGTACAATACACAGCTTTTAGATGTATGTACTATTGGTATATACACTCCAATGATCAGCTCTTAGCAGCCCATGTGAGTCACCTAACACATGTGGGAACCATCATTTGGCAACTAGCATGAAATATCTCATAAAATTACAAAAATATGAGTAATCATTCATGACTTATTTACATGAAAACAAAATTACATATCCTTTATATCTAATCCATACACCAACTACCAAAAACACCTACAAACACTTTAATTCTTCAATTTTCTTCATCTAATTGATCTCTCTAAAGTTCTATCTTCAAGTTCTAAGTGTTCTTCATAAATTCTACAAGTTCTAGTTACATAAAATCAAGAATACTTTCAAGTTTGCTAGCTCACTTCCAATCTTGTAAGGTGATCATCCAACCTCAAGAAATCTTTGTTTCTTACAGTAGTTTATCATTCTAATACAAGGTAATAATCATATTCAAACTTTGGTTCAATTTCTATAACTATAACAATCTTATTTCAAGTGATGATCTTACTTGAACTTGTTTTCGTGTCATGATTCTGCTTCAAGAACTTCGAGCCATCCAAGGATCCGTTGAAGCTAGATCCATTTTTATCTTTTCCAGTAGGTTTATCCAAGGAACTTAAGGTAGTAATGATGTTCATAACATCATTCAATTCATACATATAAAGCTATCTTATTCGAAGGTTTAAACTTGTAATCACTAGAACATAGTTTAGTTAATTCTAAACTTGTTCGCAAACAAAAGTTAATCCTTCTAACTTGACTTTTAAAATCAACTAAACACATGTTCTATATCTATATGATATGCTAACTTAATGATTTAAAACCTGGAAACACGAAAAACACCGTAAAACCGGATTTACGCCGTCGTAGTAACACCGCGGGCTGTTTTGGGTTAGTTAATTAAAAACTATGATAAACTTTGATTTAAAAGTTGTTATTTTGAGAAAATGATTTTTATTATGAACATGAAACTATATCCATAAATTATGGTTAAACTCAAAGTGGAAGTATGTTTTCTAAAATGGTCATCTAGACGTCGTTCTTTCGACTGAAATGACTACCTTTACAAAAACGACTTGTAACTTATTTTTCCGACTATAAACCTATACTTTTTCTGTTTAGATTCATAAAATAGAGTTTAATATGAAACCATAGCAATTTGATTCACTCAAAACGGATTTAAAATGAAGAAGTTATGGGTAAAACAAGATTGGATAATTTTTCTCATTTTAGCTACGTGAAAATTGGTAACAAATCTATTCCAACCATAACTTAATCAACTTGTATTGTATATTATGTAATCTTGAGATACCATAGACACGTATACAATGTTTCGACCTATCATGTCGACACATCTATATATATTTCGGAACAACCATAGACACTCTATATGTGAATGTTGGAGTTAGCTATACAGGGTTGAGGTTGATTCCAAAATATATATAGTTTGAGTTGTGATCAATACTGAGATACGTATACACTGGGTCGTGGATTGATTCAAGATAATATTTTTCGATTTATTTCTGTACATCTAACTGTGGACAACTAGTTGTAGGTTACTAACGAGGACAGCTGACTTAATAAACTTAAAACATCAAAATATATTAAAAGTGTTGTAAATATATTTTGAACATACTTTGATATATATGTATATATTGTTATAGGTTTGTGAATCAACCAGTGGCCAAGTCTTACTTCCCGACGAAGTAAAAATCTGTGAAAGTGAGTTATAATCCCACTTTTAAAATCTAATATTTTTGGGATGAGAATACATGCAGGTTTTATAAATGATTTACAAAATAGACACAAGTACGTGAAACTACATTCTATGGTTGAATTATCGAAATCGAATATGCCCCTTTTTATTAAGTCTGGTAATCTAAGAATTAGGGAACAGACACCCTAATTGACTCGAATCCTAAAGATAGATCTATTGGGCCTAACAAACCCCATCCAAAGTACCGGATGCTTTAGTACTTCGAAATTTATATCATATCCGAAGGGTGTCCCGGAATGATGGGGATATTCTTATATATGCATCTTGTTAATGTCGGTTACCAGGTGTTCACCATATGAATGATTTTTATCTCTATGTATGGGATGTGTATTGAAATATGAAATCTTGTGGTCTATTATTATGATTTGATATATATAGGTTAAACCTATAACTCACCAACATTTTTGTTGACGTTTTAAGCATGTTTATTCTCAGGTGATTATTAAGAGCTTCCGCTGTCGCATACTTAAATAAGGACGAGATTTGGAGTCCATGCTTGTATGATATTGTGTAAAAACTGCATTCAAGAAACTTATTTTGTTGTAACATATTTGTATTGTAAACCATTATGTAATGGTCGTGTGTAAACAGGATATTTTAGATTATCATTATTTGATAATCTACGTAAAGCTTTTTAAACCTTTATTGATGAAATAAAGGTTATGGTTTGTTTTAAAATGAATGCAGTCTTTGAAAAACGTCTCATATAGAGGTCAAAACCTCGCAACGAAATCAATTAATATGGAACGTTTTTAATCAATAAGAACGGGATATTTCACCTTTTCTCTCACATCTCCAAACCTTGGTACCCAAATTCTTTCAGCTCTATATCGAGTTCCGTCTTCCCGAATATTAAGGTGTTTCTCCAACCCTTTGGGTATTTCATTTTTCAAATTCCCTTCTTTTACAACTCCCTGTTGCGCCTCCTTTATTTGAGTAGTATGGTTAGTACGAATAATTATATTCATAGCTTTTACCCGTATAGGTTCTCTGTCATTTCTACTCAAAGCGTTGGCGACCACATTCGCTGAAATGTCCCGTTCTTATTGATTAAAAACGTTCCATGTTAATTGATTTCGTTGCGAGGTTTTGACCTCTATATGAGACGTTTTTCAAAGACTGCATTCATTTTTAAAACAAACCATAACCTTTATTTCATAAATAAAGGTTTAAAAAGCTTTACGTAGATTATCAAATAATGATAATCTAAAATATCCTGTTTACACACGACCATTACATAATGGTTTACAATACAAATATGTTACATCGAAATCAGTTTCTTGAATGCAGTTTTTACACAATATCATACAAACATGGACTCCAAATCTTGTCCTTATTTTAGTATGCAACAGCGGAAGCTCTTAATATTCACCTGAGAATAAACATGCTTTAAACGTCAACAAAAATGTTGGTGAGTTATAGGTTTAACCTATATATATCAAATCGTAACAATAGACCACAAGATTTCATATTTCAATACACATCCCATACATAGAGATAAAAATCATTCATATGGTGAACACCTGGTAACCGACATTAACAAGATGCATATATATAAGAATATCCCCATCATTCCGGGACACCCTTCGGATATGATATAAATTTCGAAGTACTAAAGCATCCGGTACTTTGGATGGGGTTTGTTAGGCCCAATAGATCTATCTTTAGGATTCGCGTCAATTAGGGTGTCTGTTCCCTAATTCTTAGATTACCAGACTTAATAAAAAGGGGCATATTCGATTTCGATAATTCAACCATAGAATGTAGTTTCACGTACTTGTGTCTATTTTGTAAATCATTTATAAAACCTGCATGTATTCTCATCCCAAAAATATTAGATTTTAAAAGTGGGACTATAACTCACTTTCACAGATTTTTACTTCGTCGGGAAGTAAGACTTGGCCACTGTTGATTCACGAACCTATAACAATATATACATATATATTAAAGTATGTTCAAAATATATTTACAACACTTTTAATATATTTTGATGTTTTAAGTTTATTAAGTCAGCTGTCCTCGTTAGTAACCTATAACTAGTTGTCCACAGTTAGATGTACAGAAATAAATCGATAAATATTATCTTGAATCAATCCACGACCCAGTGTATACGTATCTCAGTATTGATCACAACTCAAACTATATATATTTTGGAATCAACCTCAACCCTGTATAGCTAACTCCAACATTCACATATAGAGTGTCTATGGTTGTTCCGAAATATATATAGATGTGTCGACATGATAGGTCGAAATATTGTATACGTGTCTATGGTATCTCAAGATTACATAATATACAATACAAGTTGATTAAGTTATGGTTGGAATAGATTTGTTACCAATTTTCACGTAGCTAAAATGAGAAAAATTATCCAATCTTGTTTTACCCATAACTTCTTCATTTTAAATCCGTTTTGAGTGAATCAAATTGCAATGGTTTCATATTGAACTCTATTTTATGAATCTAAACAGAAAAAGTATAGGTTTATAGTCGGAAAAATAAGTTACAAGTCGTTTTTGTAAAGGTAGTCATTTCAGTCGAAAGAACGACGTCTAGATGACCATTTTAGAAAACATACTTCCACTTTGAGTTTAACCATAATTTTTGGATATAGTTTCATGTTCATAATAAAAATCATTTTCTCAGAATAACAACTTTTAAATCAAAGTTTATCATAGTTTTTAATTAACTAACCCAAAACAGCCCGCGGTGTTACTACGACGGCGTAAATCCGGTTTTACGGTGTTTTTCGTGTTTCCAGGTTTTAAATCATTAAGTTAGCATATCATATAGATATATAACATGTGTTTAGTTGATTTTAAAAGTCAAGTTAGAAGGATTAACTTTTGTTTGCGAACAAGTTTAGAATTAACTAAACTATGTTCTAGTGATTACAAGTTTAAACCTTCGAATAAGATAGCTTTATATGTATGAATCGAATGATGTTATGAACATCATTACTACCTTAATTTCCTTGGATAAACCTACTGGAAAAGAGAAAAATGGATCTAGCTTCAATGGATCCTTGGATGGCTCGAAGTTCTTGAAGCAGAATCATGACACGAAAACAAGTTCAAGTAAGATCATCACTTGAAATAAGATTGTTATAGTTATAGAAATTGAACCAAAGTTTGAATATGATTATTACCTTGTATTAGAATGATAACCTACTGTAAGAAACAAAGATTTCTTGAGGTTGGATGATCACCTTACAAGATTGGAAGTGAGCTAGCAAACTTGAAAGTATTCTTGATTTTATGAAACTAGAACTTTTGGAATTTATGAAGAACACTTAGAACTTAAAGATAGAACTTGAGAGAGATCAATTAGATGAAGAAAATTGAAGAATGAAAGTGTTTGTAGGTGTTTTTGGTCGTTGGTGTATGGATTAGATATAAAGGATATGTAATTTTGTTTTCATGTAAATAAGTCATGAATGATTACTCATATTTTTGTAATTTTATGAGATATTTCATGCTAGTTGCCAAATGATGGTTCCCACATGTGTTAGGTGACTCACATGGGCTGCTAAGAGCTGATCATTGGAGTGTATATACCAATAGTACATACATCTAAAAGTTGTGTATTGTACGAGTACGAATACGGGTGCATACGAGTAGAATTGTTGATGAAACTGAACGAGGATGTAATTGTATGCATTTTTGTTAAGTAGAAGTATTTTGATAAGTGTATTGAAGTCTTTAAAAAGTGTATAAATACATATTAAAACACTACATGTATATACATTTTAACTGAGTCGTTAAGTCATCGTTAGTCGTTACATGTAAGTGTTGTTTTGAAACCTTTAGGTTAACGATCTTGTTAAATGTTGTTAACCCAATGTTTATAATATCAAATGAGATTTTTAATTATTATATTATCATGATATTATCATGTATGAATATCTCTTAATATGATATATATACATTAAATGTCTTTACAACGATAATCGTTACATATATGTCTCGTTTAAAAATCATTAAGTTAGTAGTCTTGTTTTTACATATGTAGTTCATTGTTAATATACTTTATGATATGTTTTCTTATCATAGTATCATGTTAACTATATATATATATATCCATATATATGTCATCATATAGTTTTTACAAGTTTTAACGTTCGTGAATCACCGATCAACTTGGGTGGTCAATTGTCTATATGAAACATATTTCAATTAATCAAGTCTTAACAAGTTTGATTGCTTAACATGTTGGAAACATTTAATCATGTAAATATCAATCTCAATTAATATATATAAAAATGGAAAAGTTCGGGTCACTACAGTACCTACCCGTTAAATAAATTTCGTCCCGAAATTTTAAGCTGTTGAAGGTGTTGACGAATCTTCTGGAAATAGATGCGGGTATTTCTTCTTCATCTGATCTTCACGCTCCCAGGTGAACTCGGGTCCTCTACGAGCATTCCATCGAACCTTAACAATTGGTATCTTGTTTTGCTTAAGTCTTTTAACCTCACGATCCATTATTTCGACGGGTTCTTCGATGAATTGAAGTTTTTCGTTGATTTGGATTTCATCTAACGGAATAGTGAGATCTTCTTTAGCAAAACATTTCTTTAAATTCGAGACGTGGAAAGAGTTATGTACAGCCGCGAGTTGTTGAGGTAACTCTAGTCGGTAAGCTACTGGTCCGACACGATCAATAATCTTGAATGGTCCAATATACCTTGGATTTAATTTCCCTCGTTTACCAAATCGAACAACGCCTTTCCAAGGTGCAACTTTAAGCATGACCATCTCTCCAATTTCAAATTCTATATCTTTTCTTTTAATGTCAGCGTAGCTCTTTTGTCGACTTTGGGCGGTTTTCAACCGTTGTTGAATTTGGATGATCTTCTCGGTAGTTTCTTGTATAATCTCCGGACCCGTAATCTGTCTATCCCCCACTTCACTCCAACAAATCAGAGACCTGCACTTTCTACCATAAAGTGCTTCAAACGGCGCCATCTCAATGCTTGAATGGTAGCTGTTGTTGTAGGAAAATTCTGCTAACGGTAGATGTCGATCCCAACTGTTTCCGAAATCAATAACACATGCTCGTAGCATGTCTTCAAGCGTTTGTATCGTCCTTTCGCTCTGCCCATCAGTTTGTAGATGATAGGTAGTACTCATGTCTAGACGAGTTCCTAATGCTTGCTGTAATGTCTGCCAGAATCTTGAAATAAATCTGCCATCCCTATCAGAGATAATAGAGATTGGTATTCCATGTCTGGAGACGACTTCCTTCAAATACAGTCGTGCTAACTTCTCCATCTTGTCATCTTCTCTTATTGGTAGGAAGTGTGCTGATTTGGTGAGACGATCAACTATTACCCAAATAGTATCAAAACCACTTGCAGTCCTTGGCAATTTAGTGATGAAATCCATGGTAATGTTTTCCCATTTCCATTCCGGGATTTCGGGTTGTTGAAGTAGACCTGATGGTTTCTGATGCTCAGCTTTGACCTTAGAACACGTCAAACATTCTCCTACGTATTTAGCAACATCGGCTTTCATACCCGGCCACCAAAAATGTTTCTTGAGATCCTTGTACATCTTCCCCGTTCCAGGATGTATTGAGTATCTGGTTTTATGAGCTTCTCTAAGTACCATTTCTCTCATATCTCCAAATTTTGGTACCCAAATCCTTTCAGCCCTATACCGGGTTCCGTCTTCCCGAATATTAAGATGCTTCTGCGATCCTTTGGGTATTTCATCCTTTAAATTTCCCTCTTTTAAAACTCCTTGTTGCGCCTCCTTTATTTGAGTAGTAATGTTATTATGAATCATTATATTCATAGATTTTACTCGAATGGGTTCTCTGTCCTTCCTGCTCAAGGCATCGGCTACCACATTTGCCTTCCCCGGGTGGTAACGAATCTCAAAGTCGTAATCATTCAATAATTCAATCCACCTACGCTGCCTCATATTCAGTTGTTTCTGATTAAATATGTGTTGAAGACTTTTGTGGTCGGTATATATAATACTTTTGACCCCATATAAGTAGTGCCTCCAAGTCTTTAATGCAAAAACAACCGCGCCTAATTCCAAATCATGCGTCGTATAATTTTGTTCGTGAATCTTCAATTGTCTAGACGCATAAGCAATCACCTTCGTTCGTTGCATTAATACACAACCGAGACCTTGCTTTGATGCATCACAATAAATCACAAAATCATCATTCCCTTCAGGCAATGACAATATAGGTGCCGTAGTTAGCTTTTTCTTCAATAACTGAAACGCTTTCTCTTGTTCATCATTCCATTCAAATTTCTTCCCTTTATGCGTTAATGCAGTCAAGGGTTTTGCTATTCTGGAAAAGTCTTAGATGAACCTTCTGTAGTAACCAGCTAGTCCTAAAAACTGGCGTATGTGTTTCGGAGTTTTCGGGGTTTCCCACTTTTCAACAGTTTCTATCTTTGCCGGATCCACCTTAATACCTTCTTTGTTCACTATGTGACCGAGGAATTGAACTTCTTCCAACCAAAATGCACACTTTGAAAACTTAGCGTACAATTCTTCCTTTCTCAATACTTCTAACACCTTTCTCAAATGTTCACCGTGTTCTTGGTCATTCTTTGAGTAAATAAGTATGTCATCAATGAAAACAATGACAAACTTGTCAAGGTATGGTCCACACACTCGGTTCATAAGGTCCATGAACACAGCTGGTGCATTAGTTAAACCAAATGGCATGACCATAAACTCGTAATGACCGTAACGTGTTCTGAAAGCAGTCTTTGGAATATCATCTTCTTTCACCCGCATTTGATGATACCCGGAACGTAAGTCAATCTTTGAATAAACAGACGAGCCTTGTAGTTGATCAAATAAGTCGTCGATTCTCGGTAGTGGGTAGCGGTTCTTGATGGTAAGTTTGTTCAACTCTCGGTAGTCGATACACAACCTGAATGTACCATCTTTCTTCTTGACAAACAAAACAGGAGCTCCCCACGGTGATGTGCTTGGTCGAATGAAACCACGCTCTAAAAGTTCTTGTAATTGGCTTTGCAGTTCTTTCATCTCGCTGGGTGCGAGTCTGTAAGGAGCACGAGCTATTGGTGCAGCTCCTGGTACAAGATCTATTTGAAATTCAACGGATCGATGTGGGGGTAATCCCGGTAATTCTTTCGGAAATACATCGGGAAATTCTTTTGCAATGGGAACATCATTGATGCTCTTTTCTTCAGTTTGCACTTTCTCAACGTGTGCTAGAACAGCATAGCAACCTTTTCTTATTAGTTTTTGTGCCTTCAAATTACTAATAAGATGTAGCTTCGTGTTGCCCTTTTCTCCGTACACCATTAAGGGTTTTCCTTTTTCTCGTATAATGCGAATTGCATTTTTGTAACAAACGATCTCCGCTTTCACTTCTTTCAACCAGTCCATACCGATTATCACATCAAAACTCCCTAACTCTACTGGTATCAAATCAATCTTAAATGTTTCGCTAACCAGTTTAATTTCTCGATTCCGACATATATTATCTGTTGAAATTAATTTACCATTTGCTAATTCGAGTAAAAATTTACTATCCAAAGGCGTCAATGGACAACTTAATTTAGCACAAAAATCTCTACTCATATAGCTTCTATCCGCACCCGAATCAAATAAAACGTAAGCAGATTTATTGTCAATAAGAAACGTACCCGTAACAAGCTCCGGGTCTTCCTGTGCCTCTACCGCATTAATATTGAAAACTCTTCCACGGCCTTGTCCATTCGTGTTCTCCTGGTTCGGGCAATTTCTAATAATGTGGCCTGGTTTTCCACATTTATAACAAACTACATTGGCATAACTTGCTCCGACACTACTTGCTCCGCCATTACTCGTTCCGACACCATTTGTTCCTTTCGTTCTATTAACCCCTGGTCCGTAGACCTCACACTTCGCCGCGCTATGACCATTTCTTTTACACTTGTTGCAAAATTTGGTGCAGAACCCCGAGTGATTCTTTTCACACCTTTGGCATAGCTGCTTCTGATTGTTGTTGTTGTTGCGGTTATTATTGTTGTTGGGATGATTGTTGTAGTTGCTGTTGTTGTTGTTGTTGTTGTTGTTGT
The DNA here is from genome assembly GCF_046630445.1 of Rutidosis leptorrhynchoides. Lineage (NCBI taxonomy): Eukaryota > Viridiplantae > Streptophyta > Magnoliopsida > Asterales > Asteraceae > Rutidosis > Rutidosis leptorrhynchoides. The sequence continues at coordinate 625,507,415 of NC_092335.1, forward strand.
TGTTGGGCCGTTTGTTGTAGTTGCGATTGATGTTGCGATTGTTGGGATAATTGTTGCGATTGCTGTTGTTGTTGTATTGGTGATTCTTATCACCATTTTCCTCCCACTTTCTTTTGACTTGCTTCACATTGGCCTCTTCAGCAGTCTGTTCTTTAATTCTTTCTTCAATCTGGTTCACTAGTTTGTGAGCCATTCTACATGCCTGTTGTATGGAGGCGGGCTCGTGTGAACTTATATCTTCTTGGATTCTTTCCGGTAATCCTTTCACAAACGCGTCGATCTTCTCTTCCTCATCTTCGAATGCTCCCGGACACAATAGGCACAATTCTGTGAATCGTCTTTCGTACGTGGTAATATCAAATCCTTGGGTTCGTAACCCTCTAAGTTCTGTCTTGAGCTTATTGACCTCGGTTCTGGGACGGTACTTCTCGTTCATCAAGTGCTTGAATGCTGACCACGGTAGTGCGTACGCATCATCTTGTCCCACTTGCTCTAGATAGGTATTCCACCATGTTAACGCAGAACCTGTGAAGGTATGCGTAGCGTACTTCACTTTGTCCTCTTCAGTACACTTACTTATGGCAAACACCGATTCAACCTTCTCGGTCCAACGTTTCAATCCGATCGGTCCTTCGGTTCCATCAAATTCCAAAGGTTTGCAGGCAGTGAATTCTTTGTAGGTGCATCCTACACGATTTCCTGTACTGCTAGATCCAAGGTTATTGTTGGTATGTAGCGCAGCCTGTACTGCGGCTATGTTTGAAGCTAGAAAAGTACGGAATTCCTCTTCATTCATATTCACGGTGTGTCGAGTAGTCGGTGCCATTTCCTTCAAAATAGTTAAATGGAACAAGTTAATCATACAGAATATTAAGAGTAGTTAATAGTATTTCGTAGCATAATATGAACTCATTTATAAAAGCTTTTTCTTCATATTAGCGTTTTATAAGTTTAAATTCGGGTAGTACCTACCCGTTAAGTTCATACTTAGTAGCTAATATACAATTCAACTACTACAATTCTATATGAAAAACTGATTATAATAATATTTCGCGTTCAAACTTTTATACAATATTTTACAAACTTACAATACCGCTTATTTTACATAAAGCATGAAATATAGCACACAATAACTTTGATACAAGATAGTTGTGAAGACAATTCTAGCTAGTACACAAGTCGTTCAGCAAAGGCAATAAAGACACGTAATTCATACGTCCAGAAACAAGTCATGCATTCTGGTTTTACTAGGACTACTTCCCATCCTTGGTCTTGTGCAACATAACCGTTATGGCCGTTGATAAGACAGCGTGTTGTAACGTCATCAAAGGGACGAGGGTTATGTAATGTCCAACAGTCCCGTAATAATCTAAAAACCTCATTTCTTACCCCAATTACTGACTCCGTCACTTGTGGAAACGTTTTGTTTAATAGTTGTAGCCCGATGTTCTTGTTCTCACTTTGGTGAGAAGCGAACATTACTAATCCGTAAGCATAACATGCTTCTTTATGTTGCATGTTAGCCGCTTTTTCTAAATCACGAAGTCCAATATTCGGATATATTGAGTCAAAATAATTTCTTAACCCGTTGCGTAAAATAGCATTTGGGTTCCCCGCAATATATGCGTCAAAGTAAACACATCGTAACTTATGGGTTTCCCAATGTGATATCCCCCATCTTTCAAACGAAAGTCTCTTATAAACCAAGACATTCTTGGAACGTTCTTCGAATGTCTTACAAACTGATCTCGCCTTAAATAGTTGTGCCGAAGAATTCTGGCCGACTCTAGACAAGATTTCATCAATCATGTCTCCGGGTAGGTCTCTTAAAATATTGGGTTGTCTATCCATTTTGTGTTTTTAAACTGTAAAATAGACAAGAGTTAGATTCATAAAAAAAATACTTATTAATACAAGCAATTTTTACATATATCATAAAGCATAAGAACACTATATTACATATATTACACCACACGAATACAACTATCTTATTCCGACTCGCTCGTTTCTTCTTCTTCGGTTTTGGTTCGTTTTGCCAAGTTTCTAGGGATATATGATGTTCCCCTAATACGAGCCGTCGTTGTCCACATTGGTTTAGAAAAACCTGGTGGTTTAGAGGTTCCCGGGTCATTGTTACAACTTAAGGACTTCGGGGGTTGACGATACATATAAAGTTCATCGGGGTTGGAATTAGATTTCTCTATTTTTATGCCCTTTCCCTTATTATTTTCTTTTGCCTTTTTAAATTCAGTTGGGGTAATTTCTATAACATCATCGGAATTCTCGTCGGAATCCGATTCATCGGAGAATTGGTAATCCTCCCAATATTTTGCTTCCTTGGCGGAAACACCATTGACCATAATTAACTTTGGTCGGTTGGTTGAGGATTTTCTTTTACTTAACCGTTTTATTATTTCCCCCACCGGTTCTATTTCTTCATCCGGTTCCGATTCTTCTTCCGGTTCCGATTCTTCTTCCAGTTCCGACTCTTCTTCCGGTTCCTCTTCGGGAACTTGTGAATCAGTCCACAAATCATTCCAATTTACATTTGACTCTTCATTATTATTAGGTGAGTCAATGGGACTTGTTCTAGAGGTAGACATCTATCACATAATATCAAACACGTTAAGAGATTAATATATCACATAATATTCATATGTTAAAAATATATAGTTTCCAACAAAAATGTTAAGCAATCATTTTTAAAGAAAACACGGTCGAAGTCCAGACTCACTAATGCATCCTAACAAACTCGATAAGACACACTAATGCAAATTTTCTGGTTCTCTAAGACCAATGCTCTGATACCAACTGAAATGTCCCGTTCTTATTGATTAAAAACGTTCCATGTTAATTGATTTCGTTGCGAGGTTTTGACCTCTATATGAGACGTTTTTCAAAGACTGCATTCATTTTTAAAACAAACCATAACCTTTATTTCATAAATAAAGGTTTAAAAAGCTTTACGTAGATTATCAAATAATGATAATCTAAAATATCCTGTTTACACACGACCATTACATAATGGTTTACAATACAAATATGTTACATCGAAATCAGTTTCTTGAATGTAGTTTTTACACAATATCATACAAACATGGACTCCAAATCTTGTCCTTATTTTAGTATGCAACAGCGGAAGCTCTTAATATTCACCTGAGAATAAACATGCTTTAAACGTCAACAAAAATGTTGGTGAGTTATAGGTTTAACCTATATATATCAAATCGTAACAATAGACCACAAGATTTCATATTTCAATACACATCCCATACATAGAGATAAAAATCATTCATATGGTGAACACCTGGTAACCGACATTAACAAGATGCATATATATAAGAATATCCCCATCATTCCGGGACACCCTTCGGATATGATATAAATTTCGAAGTACTAAAGCATCCGGTACTTTGGATGGGGTTTGTTAGGCCCAATAGATCTATCTTTAGGATTCGCGTCAATTAGGGTGTCTGTTCCCTAATTCTTAGATTACCAGACTTAATAAAAAGGGGCATATTCGATTTCGATAATTCAACCATAGAATGTAGTTTCACGTACTTGTGTCTATTTTGTAAATCATTTATAAAACCTGCATGTATTCTCATCCCAAAAATATTAGATTTTAAAAGTGGGACTATAACTCACTTTCACAGATTTTTACTTCGTCGGGAAGTAAGACTTGGCCACTGTTGATTCACGAACCTATAACAATATATACATATATATTAAAGTATGTTCAAAATATATTTACAACACTTTTAATATATTTTGATGTTTTAAGTTTATTAAGTCAGCTGTCCTCGTTAGTAACCTATAACTAGTTGTCCACAGTTAGATGTAGAGAAATAAATCGATAAATATTATCTTGAATCAATCCACGACCCAGTGTATACGTATCTCAGTATTGATCACAACTCAAACTATATATATTTTGGAATCAACCTCAACCCTGTATAGCTAACTCCAACATTCACATATAGAGTGTCTATGGTTGTTCCGAAATATATATAGATGTGTCGACATGATAGGTCGAAACATTGTATACGTGTCTATGGTATCTCAAGATTACATAATATACAATACAAGTTGATTAAGTTATGGTTGGAATAGATTTGTTACCAATTTTCACGTAGCTAAAATGAGAAAAATTATCCAATCTTGTTTTACCCATAACTTCTTCATTTTAAATCCGTTTTGAGTGAATCAAATTGCTATGGTTTCATATTGAACTCTATTTTATGAATCTAAACAGAAAAAGTATAGGTTTATAGTCAGAAAAATAAGTTACAAGTCGTTTTTGTAAAGGTAGTCATTTCAGTCGAAAGAACGACGTCTAGATGACCATTTTAGAAAACATACTTCCACTTTGAGTTTAACCATAATTTTTGGATATAGTTTCATGTTCATAATAAAAATCATTTTCTCAGAATAACAACTTTTAAATCAAAGTTTATCATAGTTTTTAATTAACTAACCCAAAACAGCCCGCGGTGTTACTACGACGGCGTAAATCCGGTTTTACGGTGTTTTTCGTGTTTCCAGGTTTTAAATCATTAAGTTAGCATATCATATAGATATAGAACATGTGTTTAGTTGATTTTAAAAGTCAAGTTAGAAGGATTAACTTTTGTTTGCGAACAAGTTTAGAATTAACTAAACTATGTTCTAGTGATTACAAGTTTAAACCTTCGAATAAGATAGCTTTATATGTATGAATCGAATGATGTTATGAACATCATTACTACCTTAATTTCCTTGGATAAACCTACTGGAAAAGAGAAAAATGGATCTAGCTTCAATGGATCCTTGGATGGCTCGAAGTTCTTGAAGCAGAATCATGACACGAAAACAAGTTCAAGTAAGATCATCACTTGAAATAAGATTGTTATAGTTATAGAAATTGAACCAAAGTTTGAATATGATTATTACCTTGTATTAGAATGATAACCTACTGTAAGAAACAAAGATTTCTTGAGGTTGGATGATCACCTTACAAGATTGGAAGTGAGCTAGCAAACTTGAAAGTATTCTTGATTTTATGAAACTAGAACTTTTGGAATTTATGAAGAACACTTAGAACTTGAAGATAGAACTTGAGAGAGATCAATTAGATGAAGAAAATTGAAGAATGAAAGTGTTTGTAGGTGTTTTTGGTCGTTGGTGTATGGATTAGATATAAAGGATATGTAATTTTGTTTTCATGTAAATAAGTCATGAATGATTACTCATATTTTTGTAATTTTATGAGATATTTCATGCTAGTTGCCAAATGATGGTTCCCACATGTGTTAGGTGACTCACATGGGCTGCTAAGAGCTGATCATTGGAGTGTATATACCAATAGTACATACATCTAAAAGTTGTGTATTGTACGAGTACGAATACGGGTGCATACGAGTAGAATTGTTGATGAAACTGAACGAGGATGTAATTGTATGCATTTTTGTTAAGTAGAAGTATTTTGATAAGTGTATTGAAGTCTTTCAAAAGTGTATAAATACATATTAAAACACTACATGTATATACATTTTAACTGAGTCGTTAAGTCATCGTTAGTCGTTACATGTAAGTGTTGTTTTGAAACCTTTAGGTTAACGATCTTGTTAAATGTTGTTAACCCAATGTTTATAATATCAAATGAGATTTTTAATTATTATATTATCATGATATTATCATGTATGAATATCTCTTAATATGATATATATACATTAAATGTCTTTACAACGATAATCGTTACATATATGTCTCGTTTAAAAATCATTAAGTTAGTAGTCTTGTTTTTACATATGTAGTTCATTGTTAATATACTTTATGATATGTTTTCTTATCATAGTATCATGTTAACTATATATATATATCCATATATATGTCATCATATAGTTTTTACAAGTTTTAACGTTCGTGAATCACCGATCAACTTGGGTGGTCAATTGTCTATATGAAACATATTTCAATTAATCAAGTCTTAACAAGTTTGATTGCTTAACATGTTGGAAACATTTAATCATGTAAATATCAATCTCAATTAATATATATAAACATGGAAAAGTTCGGGTCACTACATTCGCCTTCCCCGGGTGGTAAGGAATCTCGAAATCGTAATCATTCAATAACTCAATCCATCTACGCTACCTCATGTTCAGTTGTTTCTGATTAAATATGTGTTGAAGACGTTTGTGGTCGGTATATATAATACTTTTGACCCCATATAAATAGTGCCTCCAAGTCTTTAATGCAAAAACAACCGCGCCTAATTCCAAATCATGCGTCGTATAATTCTGCTCATGAATCTTCAATTGTCTAGACGCATAAGCAATTACCTTCATTCGTTGCATTAATACACAACTGAGACCTTGCTTTGAGGTGTCACAATATATCACAAAATCATCATTCCCTTCAGGCAATGACAATATAGGTGTCGTAGTTAACTTTTTCTTTAACAATTGAAACGCTTTCTCCTGCTCATCCTTCCATTCGAATTTCTTCCCTTTATGCGTTAATGCAGTCAAGGGTTTTGCTATTTTGGAAAAATCTTGGATGAATCTTCTGTAGTAACCAGCTAGTCCTAAAAATTGGCGTATATGTTTTGGAGTTTTTAGGGTTTCCCATTTTTCAACAGTTTCAATCTTTGCCGGATCCACTTGAATACCTTCTTTGTTCACTATGTGACCGAGGAATTGAACTTCTTCTAACCAAAATGCATACTTTGAAAACTTAGCGTACATTTTTTCTTTCCTCAATAACTCTAGCACATTTCTCAAATGTTCTTCGTGCTCTTGCTCATTCTTTGAGTAAATAAGTATGTCATTGATAAAAACAATGACAAACTTGTCGAGATATGGCCCACACACACGGTTCACGAGGTCCATGAACATAGCTGGTGCGTTAGTCAATCCAAATGGCATAACCATAAACTCATAATGACCGTAACGCGTCCTGAAAGCAGTCTTTGGAATATCATCCTCCTTCACCCGCATTTGATGATACCCAGAACGTAAATCGATCTTCGAATAAATTGACGAGCCTTGTAGCTGATCAAATAAGTCGTCAATTCTCGGTAGTGGGTAACGGTTCTTGATAGTAAGCTTGTTCAACTCTCGGTAGTCGATACACAACCTGAATGTACCATCTTTCTTCTTGACAAACAAAACAGGAGCTCCCCACGGTGATGTGCTTGGTCGAATGAAACCACGCTATAAAAGTTCTTGTAATTGACTTTGGAGTTCCTTCATTTTGCTAGGTGCGAGTCTGTATGGAGCACGAGCTATTGGTGCAGATCGGTGTGGAGGTAGTCCCGGTAATTCTTTCGAAAATACAGCGGGAAATTCTTTTGCGACGAGAACATCATTGATGTTCTTTTCTTCGGTTTGTACTTTCTCGACATGTGCTAGCACAACATAGCAACCTTTTCTTATTAGCTTTTGCGCCTTCAAATTACTAATAAGATTTAGCTTCGCGTTGCTTTTTTCTCCGTATACCATTAAGGGTTTTCCTTCTTCTCGTACAATGCGAATTGCATTTTTGTAACATACGATCTCTGATTTCTCCTTTTTCAACCAATCCATGCCAATTATTACATCAAAACTCCCTAACTCTACTGGTATCAAATCAATCTTAAACGTTTCACTAAGCAGTTTAATTTCTCAATTCCGACATATTTTATCTGCCGAAATTAATTTACCGTTTGCTAATTCGAGTAAAAATTTATTATTCATAGGCGTCAATGGACCACTTAATTTAGCACAAAAATCTCTACTCATATAGCTTCTATCCGCACCCGAATCAAATAAAACATAAGCAGGTTTTTCATTGATAATAAACGTACCCGTAACAAGCTCCGGGTCTTCCTGCGCTTCTTCCGCATTAATGTTAAAAACTCTCCCACGGCTTTGGCCATTATTATTTTCCTGGTTTGGGTACACAGTTTTGTAGTGGCCCTTCTTCCCGCATCCATAACAAATAATATGGGCATTACTTGTTCCTTTACCCGATGGTCTATAAACTTCACACTTCGTTGCATCATGACCCTTTCTATTACATTTGGTACATGTTGCCGGACAAAAAGTAGTTGGATGGTACCCTTCACACCTTAGCTACGGAATTTTCTGATTTTGAATACCAGTGTTGATATTGAGCTTGTTGTTGGGATTGTTGTTTTTGTGGTTGGTATTGTTGTTGGGATGATTGTTGTAGTTGTTATTGTTGAAATGGTTTTTGTTGCGTTTGTTGTTGCCAAAAATGGTGCGATTTTGGTTGTGGTTGTGGTTTTGATTGTTGAAGCGATAGTTACTGTTGTTGTGTTGATTGTTGAAATTGTGACTCTTGTCACTGGGTTCTTCCCACTTTCTCTTGACTTGCTTCGTTTTAGCCTCTTCGGCCGCCTGCTCCTTAATTCTTTCCTCAATCTGATTTATGAGTTTGTGACCCATTCGACTTGCCTTTTGTATGGAGGCGGGCTCATGTGAACTCACATCTTCTTGAATCCTCTCCGGTAACCCTTTTATAAATGCGTCGATCTTCTCCTCTTCATCTTCGAAAGCTCTTGGACACAATAGGCACAACTCTGTGAATCGTCGTTCGTACGTGGTGATGTCGAAACCTTGCGTTCGTAATCCTCTAAGCTCTACCTTGAGCTTATTGACCTCGTTTCTGGGACGATACTACTCAGTCATCAGGTGTTTGAATGCTGACCATGGTAATGCATAAGCAGCATCTTGTCCCACTTGCTCGAGGTAGGTATTCCACCATGCTAACGCAGTACCTATGAAGGTATGCGTAGCGTACTTTACTTTGTCTTCTTCAGTACATTTACTTATGGCAAACACCGATTCAACCTTTTCGGTCCACCGTTTCAATTCGATTGGACCCTCGGTTCCATCGAATTCCAAAGGTTTGTAGGTAGTGAATTCTTTGTAGGAGCATCCTACACGAGTTCTTGTAGAATTTGTTCCACTGCTAGAACCAGAGTTATTGTTGTTATTTTACATTGCGGCTTGCACCGCAGCTATGTTCGCAGTAAGGAAAACACGGAAGTCTTCCTCGCTCATGATCAAGTTCTGACGAGTAGTCGGTGCCATTTCCTTCAAAAATAGCCAAAAGAATTAAGTTAATCATATAGAATATTAAGAGTAGTCAATAGTATTTCGTAGCATAATATGAACTTATTTATAAAAGATTTTTCTTCATATTAGCATTTTATAGTTTTAATTCGGGTAGTACCTACCCGTTAAGTTCATACTTAGTAGCTAATATAAAATTCAGCTACTACAATTCTATATGAAAAACTGATTACAATAATATTTCACATTCAATCTTATATACAATATTTTGCAAACTTACAATAACGCTATTTTACATATAGAATGAAATATAGCACAAAAAAATTTTGATACAAAGCAGTTGCGAAGACAATTCTAGTTAATACGCAAGTCGTTCAACAAAGACAATAAAGACACGTAATTCATACGTCCAGAAACAAGTCATGCATTCTGGTTTTACTGAGACTACTTCCCATCCTTGGTCTTGTGGAACATAACCGTTGTGGCCGTTGACAAGACAGCATGTTGTAACATCGTCGAAGGGACGAGGGTTTCGTAATGTCCAACAGCCCCATAATAATCTAAAAACCTTGTTTCTCACCCCAACTACTGAATCCGTCACTTGTGGGAAGGTTTTATTTAAAAGTTGAAATCCGATGTTCTTTTTCTCACTTTGGTGAGAAGCGAACATCACTAACCCGTAAGCATAACATGCTTCTTTATGTTGTATGTTAGCAGCTCTTTCTAAAGCTCGAAGTCCTATGTTGGGATATGTTGAGTCAAAATAGGTTTTTAACCCGTAGCGTAAAATTGCATTTGAGTTCCCCGCATTTAACGCTTTAAAGAAAACACGGCGTAACTTAAGGTCTCCCCAATGTGATATACCCCATCTTTCAAATGAAAGCATTTTATAAACTAAGGCATGCCTGGAACGTTCATCAAATATTCTACAAACTAATTTTTTCGTAAATAACTGTGCCGACAAATTCTGACTGACTTTAGACAAGATTTCATCAATCATGTCCCCGGGTAGGTCTTCTAAAATTTTGGTTGTCTATCCTTAACATCCATTTTTTTATACTGTAAAAATAGACGAGGGTTAGATTTGTAAAAGATAATTATCAAATAATACAAGCAATTTTCACATACAACATAATAGTACAAGCACACTTATATTACAATTTTACACCTCATGATTACAACTCTTTATTCCAACTCACTTGTTTCTTCCTCTTCGGACTTGTTTCGTTTTGCTAACTTTCTAGGGATATATGGCGCTCCCCTAATACGAGCCGTTCTTTTCACAAATGGTCTAGAAAAACCTGGTGGCTTAGAGGTTCCCGGGTTATTGTTACAACTTAAGAAATACGGGTGTTGACGATACATATATAGTTCATCGGGGTTGGAATCAAGTTTCTCTATTTTAATGCCATTTCCCTTATTATTTTCTTTTGCTTTTTCAAATTGGGTCGAGGTAATTTCTATAACATCATCAGAATCCTCATCGGGATCCGATTCATCGAAAAATTGGTAATCTTCCCAATATTTTGCTTCCTCGGCGGAAATACTATTGACCATTATTAATTTTGGTCCATTAGTTGAGGGTTTTTTCTAATTTGTCTGTTTTTCAGTGGTTCCTAAAATTTTCCCCTCCGGAACCTCTTCTTCCGGTTCCTCTTCGGGAATTTGTGAATCTTCCCAAAATATATTCAACTCTTCATTATTATTAGGTGAGTCGATGGGATTTGTACTAGAGGTAGACATCTATCACACATTATCAAACATGTTAAGAGATTAATATATCACATAATATTTACATGTTAAATATATAGAGTTTTCAACAAAAAGTGTTAAGCAATCGTTTTTAAAGAAAAATGTACGGTCGAAGTCCAGACTCACTAATGCATCCTACATACTCGATAAGACACACTAATGTAAATTTCTGGTTCTCTAAGACCAACGCTCGGATACCAACTTTCATTAGTGGGGACGCATCCCACTCAGTGCCTTCCCAGCTAACCGCCTGGTGACCACTGAGCGTACCTCAGACACTGATTTTACGGCCATGCCTCTCGACAAAGCCAACCATATTCGGACCGCGAGGAGTAAGAGCCAATGCTTCGTCACAGGTAACACTGTGAGAACCCCATCTACGATTAAGCCGACGACACATCTTAAACCAGCTCTGATACCAACTGAAATGTCCCCTTCATATTAACTATAAATGTTCCATATTAATTGATTTCGTCGCGAGGTTTTAACCTCTATATGAGACGTTTTTCAAAGGCTGCATTTATTTTTAAAATAACCATAACCTTTATTTTTATCGATAAAGGTTTAAAAAGCATTACATAGATTATCAAGAAATGATAATCTAAAATATACCGATTACACACGACCATTACATAATGGTTTACAATAAAAACATGTTACATCGAACTAAGATCTTGAATGCAGTTTTTACACAATATCATACAATCATGGACTCCAAATCTTATCCTTAATTTAATATGCAATAGCGGAAGCTCTTAATAATCACCTGTGAATAAACATGCTTAAAACGTCAACAAAAATATTGGTGAGTTATAGGCTTAACCTATATATTATCAAATCATAATAATAGACCACAAGATTTCATTTTTTTCCATAAATATACATCTCATATCAGGCATTTCGCAAACTGCATAGAGATAAAAATTCATTCATATGTTGAACACCTGGTAACCGACCTTAACAGGATGCATATAGAATATCCCCATCATTCTGGGACTCTCATCGGATATGATAATTCGAAGTACTAAAGCATCCGTAATCGGATGAGGCTTGTTGGGCCAAATAGATCTATCTTTAGGATTCGCATCAATTTCAGGCCATTTCCCTAATTCTTAGGCTACCAAGCTAAACGGGGGAATATTCGGTTCGATAATCCAACATAGAAAGTAGTTTTGATTACTTGTATCTATTTTTTAAAACATTTATAAACTGCATGTATTCTCATCCCAAAATAATAGATTTTAAAAGTGGGACTATAACTCACTTTCACAGATTTTTACTTTGCCGGAAATAAGACTTGGCCACTGGTCGATTCACGAACCTATAACAATATGTACATATACATCAAAGTATGATCGAAATATATTCACAACATTTTTATTACTTTTTAATGATTTAAGTTTATTAAGTCAGATGTCCTCATTAGTAACCTACAACTAGTTGTCCACAGTTAGATGTACCGAAATAAATCAATATATATATATATATATATATATATATATATATATATATATATATATATATATATATATATATATATATATATATATATATATATATTATCTTGAATCAATCCACGACCCAGTGTATACACGTCTCAGGCTAGATCACAACTCAAAGTATATATATTTTTGGAATCAACCTCAACCCTGTATAGCTAACTCAAGCATTACTGCATATAGAGTGTCTATGGTTGTTCCAAATAATATATATACATGGGTCGATATGATATGTCAAAACATTGTATACGTGTCTATGGTATCCCAAGATTACATAATACATGTATAATACAATATAAGTTAGCTAGGATATGATTAATATAGATTTGTTATAAAATTTTCGTAGCTACAACAAGTAAAATTTTCCAATTTTGTTTTACCCATAATTTCTTCGTTTTAAATCCGTTTTGAGTGATTCAAGTTGCTATGGCTTCATATTGAACTTACGTTTATGAATATAAATAGAAAAAGTATAATTTTATAGTCGGAAATACAGGTTACAAGTCAATATTATAAGAGGAAGTCATTTCAGTCGAAAGAACGACGTCTTGATGACCATTTTGAAAAACATACTTCCACTTTGAGTTTAACCATGATTTTTGGATATAGTTTCATGTTCATAAGAAAAATCATTTTCCCAGAAGAACAACTTTTAAATCAAAGTTTATCATTGTTTTTAATTAACTAACCCAAAACAGCCCGTGGTGTTACTACGACAGCGTATGTCCGATTTAAAGTGTTTTTCGTGTTTCCAAATTTTAAATCATTAAGTTTGCATATCATATAGATATAGAACATATGTTTAGTTGATTTTAAAAATCAAGTTAGAAGGATTAACTTTATTTGCGAACAAGTTTAGAATTAACTAAACTATGTTCTAGTGATTACAAGTTTAAATACTCGAATAAGATAGCTTTATATGTATGAATCGAATGATGTTATGAACATCATTACTACCTCAAGTTTTGTGGATAAACCTACTGGAAAAGAAAAAAATAGATCTAGCTTCAAAGGATCCTTGGATGGCTTGAAAGTTCTTGAAGTAGAATCATGATACGAAAACAAGTTCAAGTAAGATTTCCACTCGAAATAAGATTGTTATAGTTATAGAAATTGAATCAAAGTTTGAGTATGAGTATTACCTTGAATTAGAAAGATATCTTACTATAAATAAGAAAGATTTCTTGAGAATGGATGATAACTTGAAATGGATTTTCAAGATTGGAAGTAAGCTAGCAAGTTTGAAAGATTTCTTGAAGTGTTCTTGAATGGTTGTTTTTATGATGATTAAAGCTTGTAATTGAAGCTAAAAGATGGTGAAAATGTTTGGAGATGATCAAGTATGATGTTAGGAGTATTTTGAGAGAGAATTTGAAGTGTAAGTATGAGAAAATGGAATGGAAAAATGGGGTGAAATCATAAAAACGGGATTACTTGTTATAAAGAAAAAAAAAGATCTTTAAGTTTGTTTTTAGCTCATTAGTCATAAAAGTTGTTATATAATGGTTCCACATGTTTTTTACTCTAATATGGCTGCTAAGAATAAATGATTAAAGGTGTATATACCAATAGTAAATATATCTAGAAGCTGTGTATTGTACGAGTACGAATACGGGTACATACGAGTAGAATTGTTGATGAAAATGAATGAGAATGTAATTGTGAGCATTTTTGCTAAGTAGAAGTACTTTGATATGTGTCTTGAAGTCTTTCAAAAGTGTACTAATACATATTAATACACTACATGTATATACATTTTAACTGAGTCGTTAAGTCACCGTTAGTCGTTACATGTAAGTGTTGTTTTGAAACCTTTAAGTTAATGATCTTGTTAAATGTAATTAATCCATTGTTATAATACTTAAATAAGTTGTTAAATTGTTATGTTATCATAATAACATGGTGTATAAATATATCTTAACATCATATATATATATGTTAAAATACTATTACAACGATAATCGTTACATATATGTCTCGTTTCGAAATCCTTAAGTTAGTAGTCTTGTTTTTTACATATGTAGTTCATTGTTAACACACTTAATGATTTACTTACTTATCATTTTATCATGTTAAATATAGTGTAACAATATCTTAATATGATACATATGTATTTAGTAAGACGTTATTATAACGATAATCGTTATATATATCATTTTCGAGTTTCTTAAATCAATAATCTCATTTGTTTGTATATAACTCATTGTTAACATATTTATGGAGATACTTACTTATCATAATATCATGTTAACCATATATATATATATATATATATATATATATATATATATATATATATATATATATATATATATATATATATATATATATATATATATATATATATATATATCCATTTATATAACATCATGTAGTTTTTACAAGTTTTTAACGTTCGTGAATCGCCGGTCAACTTGGGTGGTCAATTGTCTATATGAAACTCATTTCAAATAATCAAGTCTTAACAAGTTTGATTGCTTATCATGTTGGAAACATTTAATCATGTAAATATCAATCTTATTTAATATATATAAACATGGAAAAGTTCGGGTCACTACAATGAAGCAGAATATATTGTCGTGGCCAGCTGTACATCACAGGTTATCTGGATTCAAAAGCAGCTACGAGACTACGGTTTGCATATTTCTAACACTCCTATTTATGTTGATAATATTGCTGCTATAGCTGTCACTAAAAATCCAGTAAATCACTCTAAAACGAAACATATAGGGATTAAATACCATTTCATTAGAGACTGCTATGAGAAAAAGTTAATAGATGTAGTGCAGATAGATACTACAACCCAACGGGCTAATCTCTTCACTAAAGCTTTTGATAAACCACGCTTTGTGTTCTTGTTAAAAGAAATCGGAATTAAATTACTAACTGACGTGGTTCCTGAAACCAAGGATCCTAACACAGAGGATCCTTCCAAAGAAACTGAGTTGTGAATGCCCTAGAACTGCCTGTATAGTTTGTATACCTTGCATAGTATTTAGTAGATCATTTGCATGCTTAATTTTCTTTTACATGATAGATTTTTGTTTTCTGATAGTACTGCATGCTAGTTTGTGTTTTATTTTGTTTTTATGTTTTTGTACTGATAAAATTGAAAAGCCATAAAAATTATAAAACCAGAAAATCAAATAAAAATTTGAAAAATTTAGAAAATGAGTTGCTTATTCTATCTGTGGGGAAGTGATTGCAATACTGAACTGACATGTCTAAAGGATGATTGGTATTATATCGATAGACTTTATTGACATAACTTTAGACAGAGATGATCACAATAACAACGCGTAAATATCATGATGAGGAAATCATGGAAAGGTTTACAGCGGTTGAGGGTAGTCATGTAGTGACCCGAACTTTTCCAGGTTTATATATATTAAATAAAATTATTATTTACATGATTAAGTGTTTCCAACATATTAAGCAATCAAACTTGTTAAGACTTGATTAATTGAAATAGATTTCATATAGACAATTGACCACCCAAGTTGACCGGTGATTCACAAACGATTAAAACTTGTAAAAGCTATATGATGACATATATATGATTATATATATAATTAACATGATATTATGATAAGTAAGTATCTCATTAGGTATTTTAACAATGAGTTATATACATAAAATTGAGTTTATTGAATTAAGAAACTCGAAACGATATATATAACGATTATCGTTATAACAACGTCTTACTAAATACATATGAATCATATTAAGATATTGATACACTATGTTTAATCATGATAAATTATAAGTAAACATGTCATTAAGTGTATTAACAATGAACTACATATGTAAAAACAAGACTACTAACTTAATGATTTCGAAACAAGACATATATGTAACGATTATCGTTGTAACAACATTTAACTGTATATATATATATATATATATCATATTAAGATATATTAATATATCATAATATCATGATAATGTAATAATTTAACATCTCTTTATATATAATAAACAATGGGTTAACAACATTTAACAAGATCGTTAACCTAAAGGTTTCAAAACAACATTTACATCTAACGACTAACGATGACTTAACGACTCAGTTAAAATGTATATACATGTAGTGTTTTAATATGTATTCATACAATTTTGAAAAACTTCAAGATACTTATCAAAATACTTCTACTTAATAAAAATGCTTACAATTACATCCTCGTTCAGTTTCATCAACAATTCTACTCGTATGCACCCGTATTCGTACTCGTACAATACACAGCTTTTAGATGTATGTACTATTGGTATATACACTCCAATGATCAGCTCTTAGCAGCCCATGTGAGTCACCTAACACCTGTGAGAACCATAATTTGACAACTAGCATGAAATATCTCATAAAATTACAAAAATATTAGTAATCGTTCATGACTTATTTACATGTAAACAAAATTACACATCCTTTATATCTAATCCATATACCAATGGCCAAAAACACCTACAAACACTTTCATTCTTCAATTTTCTTCATCTAATTGATCTCTCTCAAGTTCTATCTTCAAGTTCTAAGTGTTCTTCATAAATTCTATAAGTTCTAGTTTCATAAAATCAAGAATACTTCCAAGTTTGCTAGCTTACTTCCAATCTTGTAAAGTGATCATCCAACCTCAAGAAATCTTTTTTATTTACAGTAAAATATCTTTCTAATACAAGGTAATACTCATATTCAAACTTTGATTCAATTTCTATAACTCTAAAAATCTTATTTCGAGTGGAAATCTTACTTAAACTTGTTTCCGTGTCATGATTCTGCTTCAAGAACTTTCAAGCCATCCAAGGATCCTTTGAAGCTAGATCTATTTTTATCATTTCCAGTAGGTTTATCCACAAAACCTGAGGTAGTAATGATGTTCATAACATCATTCAATTCATATATATATATAACTACCTTATTCGAAGGTTTAAACTTGAAATCACTAGAACATAGTTTAGTTAATTCTAAACTTGTTCGCAAACAAAAGTTAATCCTTCTAACTTGAATTTTAAAATCAACTAAAAACATTTTCTATATCTATATGATATGCTAACTTAATTATTTAAAACCTGGAAACACGAAAAACACCGTAAAATCGGACATACGTGGTCGTAGTAACACCACAGGCTGTTTTGGATTTGATAATTAAAAACTATGATAAACTTTGATTTAAAAGTTGTTCTTCTGAGAAAATAATTTTTCTTATGAACTTGAAACTATATCCAAAAATCATGGTTAAACTCAAAGTGGAAGTATGTTTTTCAAAATGGTCATCAAGACGTCGTTCTTTCGACTGAAATGACTACCTCTTACAAAAATGACTTGTAACTTACATTTCCGACTATAAACCTATACTTTTTCTGTTTAGATTCATAAAATAGAGTTCAATATGAAACCATAGCAATTTGATTCACTCAAAACAGATTTAAAACGAAGAAGTTATGGGTAAAACAAGATTGGATATTTTTTTATTGTTGTAGCTACGAGAAATATTGTAACAATTCTATACAAATCATATCCTAGCTAACTTATATTGTATTATACATGTATTCTAATATATTATGTAATCTTGAGATACCATAGACACGTATGCAAATGTTTTGACATATCATATCGACCCATGTATATATATTATTTGGAACAACCATAGACACTCTATATGCAGTAATGTTTGAGTTAGCTATACAAGGTTGAGGTTGATTTCAAAAATATATATACTTTGAGTTGTGATCTAGCCTGAGACTTGTATACACTGGGTCGTGGATTGATTCAAGATAATATATATCAATTTATTTCTGTACATCTAACTATGAACAACTAGTTGTAGGTTACTAACGAGGACAGCTGACTTAATAAACTTAAAACATCAAAATGTATTAAAAATATTGTAAATATATTTTGAACATACTTTGATATATATATATGTATATATTTGTTATAGGTTCGTGAATCGACCACGAAGTAAAAATCTATGAAAGTGAGTTATAGTCCCACTTTTAAAATCTAATACTTTGGGATGAGAATACATGCAGTTTTATAAATGTTTTACGAAATAGACACAAGTAAATGAAACTACATTATATGGGTGAATGATCGAAGCCGAATATGCCCCTTTTGCTTGGTAACCTAAGAATTAGTAAACCGATCTACTAATTGACGCGAATCCTAAAGATAGATCTATTGGGCCTAACGAACCCCATCCAAAGTACCGGATGCTTTAGTACTTCGAATTCGTTTTTATCATGTTCGAAGGATTTCCCGGAATGATAGGGGATATTCTTATATGAATCTTGTTAATGTCGGTTACCAGGTGTTCACCATATTAATGATTTTTATCTCTATGTATGGGATGTATATTGAAAAATGAAATCTTGTGGTCTATTATTATGATTTGATAATATATAGGTTAAACCTATAACTCACCAACATTTTTGTTGACGTTTTAAGCATGTTTATTCTCTGGTGATTATTAAGAGCTTCCGCTGTTGCATACTAAAATAAGGACAAGATTTGGAGTCCATGCTTGTATGATATTATGTAAAAACTGCATTCAAGAAACTTATTTTTGATGTAATATATTCTTATTGTAAATCATTATGTAATGGTCGTGTGTAAACGGTATATTTTAGATTATCATTATTTGATAATCTACGTAATGATTTTTAAACCTTTATAGATAAAATAAAGGTTATGGTTGTTTTAAAAATGAATGCAGTCTTTGAAAAACGTCTCATATAGAGGTCAAAACCTCGCGACGAAATCAATTAATATGGAACGTTTATAATCAATATGAACGGGACATTTCAAGTCACCTACTTAATACTGAATATGTACTGAGAAATGATTGTTCAGAAACCCAACAGACAGTTGAGGTCTCCCCTATTACGATTTATACTCGGTAGCAAAGGATAATTTTGTGAGTCCCCAAGGTGAGCATACTTTGTCTAGAATGCATACTTGTTTCTATTTACTTTTATTACTTGGACCGAAAGTCAACAACATACAAATCGGGTATCCAAAGGGAAGTGTTCTCTCTAGATGGGTTGAGAAGTGCAATTCTGTATCACAGGCATAGAATGATTTGTACAAAGCAACGTTATTGGGTTATAGACTTCAACATCAGAAGATTGATTTTCTGTGCAGATACCACAAAAGTCAAAGACAATGGTGAATCATCATGTACAGTTATATTTATTTTATTTATTTTGTTTACTTTCTGTAATCTAGCTTGGTGATAATTGCAACATCAGAAAATCCAAAAAAAATAATAAAAAAAATAAAACATTGATGCACCACATCATTGCAAGAGAATCATGGAGCAATAATTGAACAATATTGAAGGATTCTACAGTATTTTTGTCCGAGACATGTTTGGATGTTTAAGTTATCTACATCCGAGGGGGAGAATTGGATTGTGTCGAATCATCAGGTATAGAGAACTTAAATCATTCTGTGATATGGGATTGTACCTATTGACCTGGATAGAAGGGAATATCGTCTGTAGGATACCTTTGAAATGTCCCGTTCATATTGATTATAAACGTTCCATATTAATTGATTTCGTTGCGAGGTTTTGACCTCTATATGAGATGTTTTTCAAAGACTGCATTCATTTTTAAAACAACCATAACCTTTATTTTATCAATAAAGGTTTCAAAAGCATTACGTAGATTATCAAATAATGATAATCTAAAATATACTCTTTACACACGACCATTACATAATGGTTTACAATAGAAATATATTACATCGACATATGTTTCTTGAATGCAGTTTTTACACAATATCATACAAACATGGACTCCAAATCTTGTCCTTATTTTAGTATGCAACAGCGGAAGCTCTTAGTATTCACCTGAGAATAAACATGCTTTAAACGTTAACAAAAATGTTGGTGAGTTATAGGTTTAACCTATATATATCAAATCGTAGCAATAGACCACAAGATTTCATATTTCAATACACATCCCATACATAGAGAAAAAATCATTCATATGGTGATCACCTGGTAACCGATATTAACAAGATGCATATACAAGAATATCCCCATCATTCCGGGACACCCTTCGGATATGATATAAATTTCAAAGTACTAAAGCATCCGGTACTTTGGATGGGGTTTGTTAGGCCCAATAGATCTATCTTTAGGATTCTCGTCAATTAGGGTGTCCGTTCCCTAATTCTTAGATTACCAGACTTAATAAAAAGGGGCATATTCGATTTCAATAATTCAACCATAGAATGTAGTTTCACGTACTTGTGTCTATTTTGTAAATCATTTATAAAACCTGCATGTATTCTCATCCCAAAAATATTAGATTTTAAAAGTGGGACTATAACTCACTTTCACAGATATTTCCTTCCTCGGAAATAAGACTTGACCACGGATCGATTCACGAACCTATACAAATATGTACATATATATCAAAGTATGATCAAAATATAATTACAACCATTTTTATTATGTTTTAAAGATTTGAATGTATGAAGTCAGCTGTCCTCGTTAATAACCTACAACTAGTTATCCACAGTTAGATGTACAGAAATAAATCGATATATATTATCTTGAATCAATCCACGACCCAGTGTATACACGTCTCAGGCTAGATCACAACTCAAAGTATATATATATTTTGGAATCAACCTCAACCCTGTATAGCTAACTCTCACATTACTGCATATAGAGTGTCTATGGTTGTTCCAAATAATATATACACATGGGTCGATATGATATGTCAAAACATTTGCATACGTGTCTATGGTATCCCAAGATTACATAATATATTAGAATACATGTATAATACAATATAAGTTAGCTAGGATATGATTAATATAGATTTGTTACCAATTTTCACGTAGCTACAACAAGAAAAATTATCCAATCTTGTTTTACCCATAACTTCTTCATTTTAAATCCGTTTTGAGTGAATTAAATTGCTATGGTTTCATATTGAACTCTAATTTAAGAATCTAAACAGAAAAGGTATAGGTTTATAGTCAGAAATTTAAGTTACATGTTAATTACTAAAGAGGTAGTCATTTCCGTCGAAAAAACGACATCTTGATGACCATTTTGGAAAACATACTTTCACTTTGAGTTTAACCATGATTTTTGGATATAGTTTCATGTTCATAAGAAAAATCATTTTCCCAGAAGAACAACTTTTAAATCAAAGTTTATCATAGTTTTTAATTAACTAACCCAAAACAGCCCGCGGTGTTACTACGACGTCGTATGTCCGGTTTTACGGTGTTCTTCGTGTTTCTAGATTTTAAATCATTAAGTTAGCATATCATATAGATATAGAACATGTGTTTAGTTGATTTTAAAAGTCATGTTAGAAGGATTAACTTTTGTTTGTGAACAAGTTTAGAATTAACTAAACTATGTTCTAGTGATTACAAGTTTAAACCTTCGAATAAGATAGCTTTATATGTATGAATCGAATGATGTTATGAACATCATTACTACCTCAAGTTTTCTGGATAAAGCTACTGGAAATGAGAAAAATGGATCTAGCTTTAAAGGATCCTTGGATGGCTTGAAAGTTCTTGAAGCAGAATCATGACACGAAAATAGTTCAAGTAAGATTTTCACTCGAAATAAGATTGTTATAGTTGTAGAAATTGAATCAAAGTTTGTATATGAGTATTACCTTGATTTAGAATGATATATTACTGTAAACAACAAGGATTTTTTGAGGTTGGATGATCACCTTACAAGATTGGAAGTGAGCTAGTAAACTTGGAAGTATTCTTGATTTTATGAAACTAGAACTTGTAGAATTTATGAAGAACACTTAGAACTTGAAGATGGAACTTGAGAGAGATCAATTAGATGAAGAAAATTGAAGAATGAAAGTATTTGTAGGTGTTTTTGGTCATTGGTATATGGATTAGATATAAAGGATATGCAATTTTGTTTTCATGTAAATAAGTCATGAATGATTACTCATTTTTTTGTAATTTTATGAGATATTTCATGCTAGTTTCCAAATGATGGTTCCCACATGTGTTAGGTGACTCACATGGGCTGCTAAGAGCTGATCATTGGAGTGTATATATCAATAGTACATACATCTAAAAGCTGTGTCTTGTACGAATACGAATACGGGTGCATACGAGTAGAATTGTTGATGAAACTGAAAGAGGATGTAATTGTAAGCATTTTTGTTAAGTAGAAGTATTTTGATAAGTGTTTTGAAGTCTTTCAAAAGTGTATGAATACATATTAAAACACTACATGTATATACATTTTAACTGAGTCGTTAAGTCATCGTTAGTCATTACATGTAAGTGTTGTTTTGAAACCTTTAGGTTAACGGTCTTGTTAAATGTTGTTAACCCATTATTTATTAAATCAAATGAGATGTTAAATTATTATATTGTCATGAGATTATGATGTATGAATATCTCTTAATATGATAGATACATTAAAATATCGTTACAACGATAATCGTTACATATAAGTCTCGTTTCGTAATTCTTGAGTTAGTAGTCTAGTTTTTACATATGTAGTTCATTGTTAACACACTTAATGATATATTTAAATATCATTTTATCATGTTAAATATAGTGTATAAATATCTTAATATGATACATATGTATTTAGTAGACGTTATCATAACGATAATCGTTATATATATCATTTCGAGTTTCTTAACTTAGTAATCTCATTTCTTATGTATATCACACATTGTTAATATACTTAGTGAGATACTTACTCATCATAATCTCATGTCAACCATATATATATATATATATATATATATATATATATATATATATATATATATATATATATATATATATATATATATATATATATATATATATATGTCTATATATACCACAACATATAGTTTTTACAAATTTGTAACGTTCGTGAATCGCCGGTCAACTTGGGTGATCAATTGTCTATATGAAACTTATTTCATTTAATCAAGTCTAAAAAATTTTGATTGCTTAACACGTTTTAAACATTTAGTCATGTAAATATCAATTTCAATTAATATATAAACATGAAAAAGTTCGGGTCACTACAACCTTAGCGTTCCATCACTTAAATATATATCACTACCATCCATCCAACATCATACATCATACGATTTCCGTTTAAGTATGGGGTTTATAGTGGCTGGTATGCGTCTTTTCAAAGTATGCAATAAATTTGAGATAAACAATGTTATCTGAAACGAAAGGTATAAGTTTAAGGTAGAAGCTCATGTCTGACAGGGTTGCTAGAAACATCGTGAGATGGTTCTGTTCAATCAAATTGAAAGTACATTGAGGTGATAAGAGGACAATGTTAATATACTTGTGCTCAATTGTTCTACCTGAAACAGCGTGCGATCTCAAATGAGGACTGAGTTCGTGATCAAAAACTAACATTGTAAGATGTTAAAGTAATTAATCTAACGTGATCATCAAAGTCTAGGGTGAAAGTTGGTGAATGTTTATTAATATATTTGAAAGTTATTCTATTTATGCTATAAAATGAGTGAATCATATCAACGTAGTTCAGTTCTGATCCCCGAATCATAAGATTAAATTTATTTAATATGTCAACTCACAAAAATATGTGTTATGCTCCTCGTAGTGTGATTCATGATAAGCTGTATCGCTTGTTTTCATGCTAATAACATCATTTATCTGCTTACGCTATCGTGTAATAAAATTGATGTTAAAAGGTGGATTTTTACAGACCTGTAAGGTTAAATGTTATTTACTATGTCTGTCCTAGTACTGTTGATCATGACACACTGGATCTTGTACAGTTGTTCGCTTTGTAAATTTGCATGTGCATACATATCTGAAAAATCAAAAAATATTTGCATTCATAAGTTAGTTGCATGTGAATTTCTGTCTTGTTTATTAAGCTTAGCAACTCAGTTCTCAGAAAGATTTATTGTGAAAGGAATCCTATGTTTTACGTTAGACTTGAAAATAAGTTGTTCGGCTCTTAAAGGAATAAAGCGTGTTTGTTTCTATACTGTAGAGATCAGTCCCAGGGGGAGTGGACAGGAAAAGTCTGTGAAGTTGAAGTTAAAACTTTTAAGTTTTAAAATCAAAAGACAGTCGGCCGAGTGAGTATACACACTCGACCGTGTGACTTACTCACACGATCGACTGAGGTTGGATAAAATGTGTTTTGTTTTATAAACACACTCGGCCGAGTATGCTCACTCTCACGGCCGAGTGAGTGACACACTCGACCGAGTGTGTCTGAGGGTATAAAAAGGATTGAGTCCCAAACGGCTCAGAACACTTGGTGATTTTGGAGTCGAAATTTTACCTTGTTTTCCGTTGATAAGAAAGAAGGTTTTGATTCTGTGTTTTAGATACAAATTCTTATCGTGATTCCAGCGCTACTAACAAGGTATTCTAACTCGTTTTCGTTTGGCCTAAATCTTTGAGTTTATGTTTGAAGTGCTAAACACGAATCGAGTACTTTTTAGACTTAATCTGTTAAAATTGATGATATAAGCTTGTTAATCGACCTATTTAGATGTTAATATGACCAGGAATCGAACCAAAAACAACAAACTTGATCGATTTGATAAGTTGGGTGAACACAGATCTGAAGAACACACTCGACCGAGTGTGTAACACACTCGACCGAGTGAGTTCACACACTCGACCGTTTGTCGATGTGACGACCCAGAAATTTCCGACCAAATTTAAACTTAATCTTTATATGTTCCGACACGATAAGCAAAGTCTGTAATATTGAAATCTCAAAAACTTTGAACTGTGTTCATGTATTCATTTACCTTTCGACTGCTTTCAACGATTCACGAACTATAAATTGTAAATAAATATGTAAAATAATATGCACGATAATAATGTTGATTTTGAAGTAAATCCATATATAAACATATATGATTTCTGTACATGATTATTATTTTATGTATATTGTAATGTGTATAAAATTAATATTCAATATAGGTTATTATGTACATATTATAATTACCAAATATTACATAATCAATAATAGGTAATATAATAAATTACAAGTTAAAAATATGATTGTTATATCAATATTACTATTTTCATTATTATTGTTAATAGTAAAATTTACGTTAGTATTAATATCATGTATCAGTAATATTTTTTTAGTATTATTATTACTATTATTTTTATTAATATTATTTTTATTTATGTTACTAATATTAACAGTATTTTATTAATAATATATTTATATTTATTAATTATTAATATTAAATATAATATAATATATATAAAAATCAATTATTCGATTCTGTTAAAAATCAACATTTGACTTTTAACTTTTATTTTCAAATTCCATGATTTATGGTCGACAACTTAATCTATGAGCTGTAAAGAGTAATCACGGGATTTTGAAAGTGTGGGTGTCTGGATAGTGTTATAAGTCAACCTGTTTCTACTCCATCTATCTATCTCTCTAAAAATTTCACATTCATAAGAGTTCTTTAAACACCTATGCAAAACCTTTATCACCGTGAATCACAACCGTTTACCCACTTCAAACCGTAATCACTACCATCACGAGCAACCATCACCACCTTGCAAAACTTGATCACCACCGTGTCACCTTCACCCTAAACTTTTCACCACCACCATGATCGACTTTCGGTTCTTGCTGCTGCTATGAACAATTAAAAACCGCCACCTCGTGACTATAATCATCACCACCGTTCAACAACCTCAAACTACTATCACCTCATCATTTTATGCACACCACCATCAACTAATGCAACTACGGTATTGCTATACTACCTATTTTTATTTATTTATTGTTTCTGCTACAACCCATAACCCATAACCGATAACTATCATCATTGTTGTGATGATGTTTTAGAACACCTTCAAATATCTTAATCTGCTGCTGCAGATTTCTGTTTTGATCACACATAAACCACCTCCACCGCTGCCATTAACTGCCCCTTTTATCACCACCTTTGTTATTTTCTTTCTCACTTTTCGTTTCTGTTTCGTCGCCCAACAAAACCCATTTCAAACCCACCACAACAACCATCAATAACCCATAACCACCATGACTTCCACCATTACAAACTGTTACTGCTACAATTGTTATTATTGCTGTGTTCAGTCCGAAAGCCACCACCAGCGTCAACTTGATAAATTGTTTTCTTTTTTGTTTCTATCTTTATTGGAATCACAAAACCGTCACACCATGAAATCATCACCAACCATCACTATGAAACTCATTTGTTTTGTTCAAACATTTGTTGTTACTTTTGCTTCTGTTTCAAGCTTAACAAACCACCACCCAACCAATTTTTTGTTGCTGCTATTTCGGTTATTTTGTTGCTGAACAAAAATCCATCGAATTACACTTGGTTTTGTTGGCTGACACATGATAAAACATATAACCCCACTTATTGATTTATGATTAATAAAGTTGATGTTATACAGCTCCTTCTTTATGTTTTGATTGGAAATCGAACCCCAAAAAGAATAAAAACTCTTGCTTTATTAATCACGATTTTTGGATGGACTTGATTAAATAATATCTTGGGTCACATGTTGTGACTTTGTTTTGGGCCGACACCTCTTAAACCAAATCTACTAAATGATGATGTGATGTTATAATGAACCGTTGTTGTTGTTTCCACTCTGATTGCCGTTTGAATAAAACCAAACCAAAGACCCACCTATTGCTTTCTATTTGATTCACGAATCTGTTTTGGACTTATATCAATTTTGGGCTTATGTAATTTGTTGGGCTTAATTAAGTGGTTAGTAGGTTGATATGTTTCAGTTTCCTATTGTGGACCGAAGCCCAAAATTTAAATAGAAGTGAATGCCGATCGATTCACGTGAAGGAGATGATAATGTAGCGGTATAGTTATGTTTAGGATGATAAAAGTGAGGTTGACGAGTTATGATCTTGATGAGGTTATGATAGATGATATGACGATAATAATCTTAATATTGATAATGAAAATAAAATGATGATGATATGGGATGCGGTATAGATGATGATGAGGTTGATATAAATATAATGATAAAAACCGTATGATGATAATGATAATTAAAAGTTGATAATGATAGTATGATATTGACGATGATGATTATGAGATGATGATTAGATTATGATTATGATTAAGTAATGTTGATGATGCTTGATAAATGGCGACAATGATGATGATGCTATGAAGATGAAACCGTGATGATCATAAAGATAAATGGTGTCGCCATGATGGGTTGTTAGGATGTTGATTATAAGATGTGAGGAACACCGAAAATGAGTTAAATGAAAATAGAATCCATATTAACGCAGAAAAATGGTTTGGTACATTATCGGGACGTCGCGGGTTCAAAACCCGGACTTGGGCATTTTTTTAGGACTACTCCTTTGAGGTAGTTACTTATCTATTCATTTATTATTATTATTATTATTATTATTATCATTATTATTATTATTATTATTATTATTATTATTATTATTATTATTATTATTATTATTATTATTATTATTATAGGTATTAACATATAACATTTTATTATTAGTATTATCATTATAGATAATAATATAAATATTAGTAGTATTAATATTGTAAAATCTTTATTTTTATAGTTATTATTATTAGTAGTATTATTATCATTATAATCAAAAACAACTTTTATTACTATTATTGATATTATATTACCAAATAAACATTTTATATATAAAAATATACTTTTAGTAATATTACATATAAGTATGTATTAATCACATTAACATTTTTATATAAATATTCTTATATAACAAATTAAGTATTTTTAATATTATACTAACCAAATATATATTAATATAATTTTATAAATATTAGTCATTATAAATATATATACACAAATTAAGTAAATATAATATATAAAATAGGTTATAATATATGAAATTGTTCAATTACGATTATGTGTGTTAATATATATAAATGATATAGGTTCGTAAATCCGAGGCCAAACCCTGCATTGTTCAATATCGTCATATGTATTTTTACTACAAAATACAGTATTGTGAGTTTCATTTGCTCCCCTTTTAAATGCTTTTGCAATATATATTTTTGGGACTGAGAATACAAGCACTGTTTTATAAATGCTTTACGAAATAGACACAAGTAATCGAAACTACATTCTATGGTTGAATGATCGAAGCCGAATATGCCCCTTTTTGCTTGGTAACCTAAGAATTAGTAAACCAGTCTACTAATTGACGCGAATCCTAAAGATAGATCTATTGGGCCCAATAAACCCCATCCGTTGTAGCGGATGCTTTAGTACTTCGAGTTTTTATATCATGTCCGATGGATGTCCCGGAATGATGGGGATATTCTTATATGCATCTTGTTAATGTCGGTTACCAGGTGTTCAATCCATATGAATGATTTTTGGTCTCTATTCATGGGACGTATATTTATGAAAAATGGAAATGAAATTCTTGTGGTATATTAAAATGATGGAAATGAATGATTATGATAAACTAATGAACTCACCAACCTTTTGGTTGACACTTTAAAGCATGTTTATTCTCAGGTATTAAAGAAATCTTCCGCGGTACATTAGCTCATTTTAAAGATATTACTTGGAAATCATTCATGGCATATTTCAAAAGACGTTGCATTCAAGTCGTTGAGTTCAGTAAAGATTATGATTAAGTAAATGACAGATTAGATCATTTATAGATGAAGATTACGAAATGTATCATATAGAGGTCAAATTCCTCGCGATGTAATCATATATTATTGTATTCGTTCTTATGGATTAGGACGGGTTGTTACATGTGGTATCAGAGCTGTGGTCTTAGCGAACCAGGTCTTGCATTAGTGTGTCTAGCTGATAGTTGTTTAGATGCATTAGTAAGTCTGGACTTCGACCATGTCTGCATGTCAAAAGTTTTGCTTATCATTTTTGTCAGAAATTACCTGCCTATCATTCTTAGTCTAGACACATCTTATTGCATTGATTGCATGAATAGTGTAAAGACAAAATTCTTATCTTAGCGTATCTGCTAAATCATATCTTAGCGTATCTATTACTGTAAACTTTACCTGACATATTTCGTAAATTCCTCCGTAATCTATGAAATCTTTTGCTCTATATATATAGATATTCTATGAAATTAGAATATCACCCGATAGCCGGAAAATCATTTCATATCGAAAAATCCTTTATCCAATCGTACGAAATGGAATTCTTCATCAGTTCAAGTCACTCGGATTCCGAAATGGAATCTCACTCAAGCTCCGAAAGCAGTGTGACTGGAATGAATCAACCAATCAACCATCATCTATTCTGGATGAATTGAGGATGGGTTCGTAGCCTCCTCGATCATTGGAGACAAGAAGAAGGTGATCCCTTCCATCCACCACATTGCCCTCTTGACGAAGAACCTGAAGCACTTACCGGCGAACCAATCCGAAACACCATTTTCTCCCTCATTTCCAGAGTATCTCATCATGATTATATACTACATCAAATTCTAGATTTTATTTATCCGTTCATCCAAACCGACAATCACCCCGGTGTAATAGAAGAAGTCAATGAGCTTCGCGCTCGGGTAGTGGCTTTGGAGAATATGATGCAAAGGTTACAAACACCAGCAGCAGCACCAGCAGCATAACCAGTACCACCATCATCAACGCCAATAGTACCATTACCACCTTCAACCACAACCGCGTCGTAAATCTCAACTTCACAATCTGTCCCACGAGCACCAATGTCAAACGCTCTGTAGATACCAAGGAATACCAACAACAACAAATGATGAAGTGTTGATTCGTAACTTCATTGGAGAAACATTCTGCGACGATTATGTAGTCTCTAAAGTCTTAGAGATTATATATTCTAGCCCTAACCATAAATCAGTTGAGAGAAACAAAATGATAGAAGAAAGAGTAGAAACCCTGACAAGAATGGTGTGTGATTTACAAGCTAGACTTGTTTTACCAACAGAATCAATAGTACCGTAGCATCACCATCACAGTCAGTGCCGTCAGTATCATCAGAATCAGCAGCACCTATGACATCACAAACTCCGTTAGTTCAAGAATCACTGTGGACATCATTACGAATCAATAACGCTTACATTGTATCAACGAGTTATGAAGTATTAACTCATTCCCTCTGAAGAAATTATATGTATATTTTATATATATAAATTTTGAGATTAAAATAAATCTTTCCGTACTAAGCTATTGTGTGTGAATCTTAACTACTCGGTTAATTCATATTACAAATATGCAATGATGTACGTCCTTCGTCAGCAACTTAACCATCGTTAACTACAATATCTGTTTAATTCAATAAATTTCATCTCATAATAAAACAAGTGTATTAATCAAATATATGTTTGATTTTACACTTTCATCATCGATATACTCGAAACTTTTCAAAGAACATCATTCGTACCTTGCGAAGTTCACAAGAATTTCACGAAAGCCAACATCATGCATCAACAAATAACAAAGTATTGATTCATAATTTTGATATCATTGAAGAAATACTTATGTGATTTCTAAAGTTTTAGGGATTACTCAATTCTAGTTTCAACCGTAAATCAAACGAGTTTAATTTAATATTAACTCATTAAATCTATGTTACATCTAAAGAAAATATACATATATATATATATATACATATATATATATATATATATACATATATATATATATACATATATATATATATACATATATATATATACATATATATATATATATATATATACATATATATATATATATACATATATATATATATATATATTTTCATAAAGATTGTAATAAAATTCTTTTGTACAAAATATTAATTGTGAAATTTTTTTTAACGGGTAGGTAATACCCGAGATATATATATATATATATATATATATATATATATATATATATATATATATATATATATATATTCACAATTTATATATTACATTCTTCGAATCTGATTAAGCAAATTATCAACTATACTTCCTACTTTCACAATAATATACATTCTTTCATAGAAATCAAAACAACCATACTCATTCAAACCCAATTACATATTTTGATTTTGAAACCTCAGAATTCAAATCGAGATATAACCGGTACCATCACTTTTAGATTCCTACATCTTTCAAAGCTATACTTTGACTTCAAAACTGTGTTAGAACATCAAATGTATATTAGCGATTACAATCTGTGTTCAAACCCTTTGAAAATTTCTTAAGACACTTCAAATAATGAGCAATCGAGATGATGATCCAACCACATATTACCCACAGTTATGTACTTAAAAATCTCTCGAAACCAAAGTCATAATTCAACACATATCTGTGTCAGATCCTTTGGCATTTATTAGCAAAAATAACTTTACAATTTCTTTTCAAAGTAGCAAATTCTATCACAGCTCCAGCAAGACAACTTCGATTTTTCATTCAGAGTAGCCTTATCATAATCTTGATATATATGATTACCTTTTTGTTACCGGAGAACCTTTCATATTCCACCACATTAGCAATAAACTTATTTACAACTTCACTGATCTTTGACCTTCCGAAGAATCATTATATTTATCCAAACCCCATCATTTACTCATTCACATCTTTTAACGAGAATTGCCATACGAATCATCGGGAATTAGCAACCAGTATTTTGAAATCTCGCAGCATGTCTACGCCAACAGTTGTATGTGTACGTACAACGTCTATCTCCTGGACTTACATATTTTGAATGTGAAGTTTCTGAAAAACACCTTGAACTGCGAACTAGTTCTTGAAATGCTGACAAAGCAGCAACAACTGTAAACGATCTTAACAGTAAAAAGTTTGATGATAAAGAATAGTGTATTGGCAAAGCTCAGAAAAAGAGAAGTTTTGGAACTGGAAAACGGATAGAGCAAAGTATGAAAGAGGCTATGGACAAATCACAAGGACGAAACCTACATTCAAAGAATCCAAATGATTCAGTATCTGCTGAAGTCATTAACAAATATCTTACTCCTGATCATAAACCCCTGCGGACAATATTCTTCATCATCCTCTGATATTAGAAATCCTAAGATATCGTCATATCTTTCATTATAAATATCCTCTATATTTCTTAAGATATTTTCATAATTATTCTTATCTGAAATCATTTACCTCTTCACGCTATCTGTATTACATCATAAAAGAAACTATTTTAGTTTCTAAATTCTGAAACATTCGAGTTTAAAATAGGATTATTTTTGAAGTAGTGTTGGGAGCTGAAGCATGAGTTAGTATAATATAATGACACTTGATCATATTACAGTAATTCATGCTGAGTTTCTAAATGGAACGTGATGATTCACAAATCATAACATCATCATGTGCCATGTTATACGACTCTTGTATTCTATTTAACCTCTAAAATATCAAGAAAATATTTCTTAATGATTCGACCTTTTCCGAGGTATTCTAGTAATTTGACAAGTCAAGATCGTGCCATTACAATTTTCTTCTTAAAACATTAACAATGTTCATTCTAAAATTCATATCTGTGAATCTGGACCATTATAAGCAGTGCTTAATCACAAGAAGAAGAAACGAAAGGACAAAACTTCGAAATAAAAATTGGGGTATAAATCGCAGCAAATAAAAGAAAGTATTAACTGGGAATGACAATGATTATAGAAGACAGAAGCAGGGGCATTAAAATATAAGGGAAGATATAAAGCTCAACAACAACCTGGAAATTACAACCCGTATATATCGATACATATAGCAACATAAAGACAAGGGAGAACTAAAAACACTATAAAACCAAGAGTATAGTAGAAGTAAATAGATTTTTTCGGCGGTAGATGAAAAAGAAGAATGACCGATATAAAAGTTAGAAGTATATCGAGAATCAGAACTGGATGGAGCATAATGACGAATACTTTAAAATATGAGTTGAGGGAGAAAGAATAGAAGGTGTGAGTTGTAAGGAAACGAAGGAGGTGGATTTATAGGAAAATCTCCGACAGAGCAATCAAAATGGATGATCGCATTTAAAGCGGATCCTAATTTCCTTAATCAAATCTTGTTACTAAGATTTTCTCCAAATCTCTTGAACTTCAGAAATCAATCCTATCTACGTCAAAAGATATGACGAATCCACACTTACTCATTTCACTCTTTTGTGATAGCTTCACTCGTACTCTTCACATAAATAAATTGTTTTATCCATATTACTCACTAATGATAAAACTCTAATTTTCAGATCGCATGAGTCATAAAAACATACTTATTGTCAGCCATGACCATCCCAATCAAATTTCGGGTAGAAATTTCTTTAACGGGTAGGTACTGTGACGACCCGGAAATTTCTGACCAAATTTAAACTTAATCTTTATATGTTCCAACACGATAAGCAAAGTATATAATATTGAAATCTCAAAAACTTTGAACTGTGTTCATGTATTCATTTACCTTTCGACCGCTTCCGACGATTCAAGAACTATAAATTGTAAATAAATATGTAAAATAATATGCACGATAATAATGTTGATTTTGAAGTAAATCCATATATAAACATATATGATTTCTGTACATGATTATTATTTTATGTATATTGTAATGTGTATAAAATTAATATTCAATATAGGTTATTATGTACATATTATAATTACCAAATATTACATAATCAATAATAGGTAATATAATAAATTACAAGTTAAAAATATGATTGTTATATCAATATTACTATTTTCATTATTATTGTTAATAGTAAAATTTACGTTAGTATTAATATCATGTATCAGTAATATTTTTTTTAGTATTATTATTACTATTATTTTTATTAATATTATTTTTATTTATGTTACTAATATTAACAGTATTTTATTAATAATATATTTATATTTATTAATTATTAATATTAAATATAATATAATATATATAAAAATCAATTATTCGATTCTGTTAAAAATCAACATCCGACTTTTAACTTTTATTTTCAAATTCCATGATTTATGGTCGACAACTTAATCTTTGAGCTGTAAAGAGTAATCACGGGATTTTGAAAGTGTGGGTGTCTGGATAGTGTTATAAGTCAACCTGTTTCTACTCCATCTATCTATCTCTCTAAAAATTTCACATTCATAAGAGTTCTTTAAACACCTATGCAAAACCTTTATCACAGTGAATCACAACCGTTCACCCACTTCAAACCGTAATCACTACCATCACGAGTAACCATCACCACCTTGCAAAACTTGATCACCACTGTATTACCTTCACCCTAAACTTTTCACCACCACCATGATCGTCTTTCGGTTCTTGCTGCTGCTATGAACAATTATAAATGCCACCTCGTGACTATAATCATCACCACCATTCAACAACCTCAAACTACTATCACCTCATCATTTTATGCACACCACCATCAACTAATGCAACTACGGTATTGCTATACTACCTATTTTTATTTATTTATTGTTTCTGCTACAACCCATAACCGATAACTATCATCATTGTTGTGATGATGTTTTAGACCACCTTCAAATATCTTAATCTGCTGCTGCAGATTTCTATTTTGAACACACATAAACCACCTCCACCGCTGCCATTAACCGCCCCTTTTATCACCACCTTTGTTATTTTCTTTCTCACTTTTCGTTCCTGTTTCATCGCCCAACAAAACCCATTTCAAACCCACCACAACAACCATCAATAACCCATAACCACCATGACTTCCACCATTGAAAACTGTTACTGCTACAATTGTTATTATTGCTGTGTTCAGTCCGAAAGCCACCACCAGCGTCAACTTGATAAATTGCTTTCTTTTTCGTTTCTATCTTTATTGGAATCACAAAACCGCCACACCATGAAATCATCACCAACCATCACCATGAAACTCATTTGTTTTGTTCAAACATTTGTTGTTACTTTTGCTTCTATTTCAAGCTTAACAAACCACCACCCAACCAATTTTTTGTTGCTGCTACTTCGGTTATTTTGTTGCTGAGCAAAAATCCATCGAATTACACTTAGTTTTGTTGGCCGACACATGATAAAGCATATAACCCCACTTATTGATTTATGATTAATAAAGTTGATGTTATACGGCTGCTTCTTTATGTTTTGATTGGAAACCGAACCCCACAAAGAATAAAAACTCTTACTTTATTAATCACGATTTTTGGATGGACTTGATTAAATAATATCTCGGGTCACATGTTGTGACTTTGTTTTGGGCCGACACCTCTTAAACCAAATCCACTAAATGATGATGTGATGTTATAATGAACCGTTGTTGTTGTTTCCACTCTGATTGCCGTTTGAATAAAACCAAACCAAAGACCCACTTATTGCTTTCTATTTGATTCACGAATCTGTATTGGACTTATATCGATTTTGGGCTTATGTAATTTGTTGGGCTTAATTAAGTGGTTAGTAGGTTGATATGTTTCAGTTTCCTATTGTGGACCGAAGCCCAAAATTTAAATAGAAGTGAATGCCGATCGATTCACGTGAACGAGATGATAATGTAGCGGTATAGTTATGTTTAGGATGATAAAAGTGAGGTTGACGAGTCATGATCTTGATGAGGTTATGATAGATGATATGACGATAATAATCTTAATATTAATAATGAAAATAAAATGATGATGATATGGGATGCGGTATAGATGATGATGAGGTTGATATAAATAAAATGATAAAAACCGTATGATGATAATGATAATTAAAAGTTAATAATGATAGTATGATATTGACGATGATGATTATGAGATGATGATTAGATTATGATTATGATTAAGTAATGTTGATGATGCTTGATAAATAGCGACAATGATGATGATGCTATGAAGATGAAACCATGATGATCATAAAGATAAATGGTGTCGCCATGATGGGTTGTTAGGATGTTGATTATAAGATGTGAGGAACACAGAAAATGAGTTAAATGAAAATAGAATCCAAATTAACGCAGAAAAATGGTTTGGTACATTATCGGGTTAGCAGGACATCGCGGGTTCAAAACCCGGACTTGGGCATTTTTTTAGGACTACTCCTTTGAGGTAGTTACTTATCTATTCATTTATTAATATTATCATCTTATTATTATTATTTTTATTATTATTATTATTATTAATTATTATTATTAATTATTATTAATTATTATTATTATTATTATTATTATTATTTATATTATTATTATTATTATTATTATTATTATTATTATTATTATTATTATTATTATTATTATAGGTATTAACATATAACATTTTATTATTAGTATTATCATTATAGATATTAATATAAATATTAGTAGTATTAATATTGTAAAATCCTTATTTTTATAGTTATTATTATTAGTAGTAATATTATCATTATAATCAAAAACAACTTTTATTACTATTATTGATATTATATTACCAAATAAACATTTTATATATAAAATATACTTTTAGTAATATTACATATAAGTATGTATTAATCACATTAACATTTTTATATAAATATTCATATATAACAAATTAAGTATTTTTTATATAATACTAACCAAATATATATTAATATAATTTTATAAATTTTAGTCATTATAAATGTATATACACAAATTAAGTATATATAATATATAAAATAGGTTATAATATATGAAATTGTTCAATTACGATTATGTGTGTTAATATATATATATATATATATATATATATATATATATATATATATATATATATATATATATATATATATATATATATATATATATATATATATATATATATATATATAAATGATATAGGTTCGTGAATCCGAGGCCAAACCCTGCATTGTTCAATATCGTCATATGTATTTTTACTACAAAATACAGTATTGTGAGTTTCATTTGCTCCCTTTTTAAATGCTTTTGCAATATATATTTTTGGGACTGAGAATACATGCGCTGTTTTATAAATGCTTTACGAAATAGACACAAGTAATCAAAACTATATTCTATGGTTGAATGATCGAAGCTGAATATGCCCCTTTTTGCTTGGTAACCTAAGAATTAGTAAACCAGTCTACTAATTGACTTGAATCCTAAAGATAGATCTATTGGGCCCAACAAACTCAATCCGTTGTAGCGGATACTTTAGTACTTCGAGTTTTTATATCATGTCCGATGGATGTCCCGGAATGATGGAGATATTCTTATATGCATCTTGTTAATATCGGTTACCAGGTGTTCAATCCATATGAATGATTTTTAGTCTCTATACATGGGACGTATATTTATGAAAAATGGAAATGAAATTCTTATGGTCTATTAAAATAATGGAAATAAATGATTATGATAAACTAATGAACTCACCAACCTTTTGGTTGACACTTTAAAGCATGTTTATTCTCAGGTATTACAGAAATCTTCCGCTGTGCATTAGCTCATTTTAAAGATATTACTTGGAAATCATTCATGGCATATTTCAAAAGACGTTACATTCAAGTCATTGAGTTCAGTAAAGATTATGATTAAGTAAATGACAGATTAGATCATTTATAGATGGATATTACGAAATGGTATGCATGCATGTCAACTTTCGATGTAATGAAAGTTTATCTTTTAAAACGAATGCAATGTTTGTAAAATGTATCATATAGAGGTCAAATACCTCGTGATGTAATTATATGTTATTGTATTCATTCTTATGGATTAGGACGGGTCTTTACATTCGACACACACGACCGTGTGTGTATACACACTCGACCGAGTGTATAGAAACCCTAATTTTTGATTTTTGCTGTTTTTGATTATTTCGTTGCGTTCATGCCATATTATTCTGAATGTTCTGTATAGTATTGTGTAAGAATGTCGGGTGGTTCTTTTGTTGAACAATTGATGTTTGACATTGAGCGTAGGAGAATTCTAGCTAGTAATCGTCGTATTCTAGTGGAACAGAAGGTCATTGCGACTCGACTGACTTATGCTCCTTGGGAACAGATTGTGTGTCAGGCATTCTTAGATATTGGAGATTACTTTTGTCCAGTATTAGTGCTTGAATTCTATGCCAATGTGGCATTAGAAGATGGTAAGAGGAAGTTTATTCATTCCACACTGTTTGAGCAACAGTACAAATGGACCTTGGAGGAATTTTCAACTTTGTTGAATGTTCCTCACACTGGTGTTAAGATACTGTATCCTAGCAAGAACATGAGAAAGATTCCCAACAAGTTCAACCTGTCTGAGCTAATTGCAAAGATTTGTAAGCCAGGGAAAGAATTTAGTTCTGGTAGGATTGAGATTAGTGATGACGAGGTGTTACCTCAACTTGAAATTCACCTAAGGATAATCAAGCAAAATGTCACTTTTAGGAATTATGAAGACAATCTATTGAGCGGTACTGAGGCACTACTATTGTATTGCTTACTAGAGGGTATACAGGTGAATATGGGTCACTTTCTCATTAATGTGATGAAAGATTTTCTTAAGATGGAAGAACCATTTCCCTATGTAGCTTTATTACATAACTTGTTTGACAAACTTGGCGTGGTGCAATATGTCACAAGACTGGTGCCAGAGAATCCCATTGTGGGATAAGTGATTATGTGTTTCAGTTTTTATGCTTAGCTTGGTATATTGTGTAATTTGATAAGGCTAGTCTGTTAGCCTTGGAACTATGGCCTGTAATAAACGATAACTTTTGACCGATGTATTTGTGCGTTTCTTAGTTAATGTGCTTATTATATTTATTTATTAACGGTTTCATGAAATTAACTTGATACCCCATGATTCATGGTGGTAAACGCTTAATATTTGTATTGTTTTGAGTTTCGTATAGATTATTTAAGATGTCTCAAGAGCAACAACATATGGAAGAGGAAGTAGAAGAACAACAGATCCCGCTGTCATCTGAACTTCCTGGTCTAATTGGACGAGAAGATACTAATGTGCTTGCTTGTGTTGATGACACCGGAACGGAAACTCAAAGAGGAGGTTTTGGTCCAATTATCGCATTTCTGAAGCGATCTAGAATTTTCAAGGCTATCACGGCTGAGTGCACTCCATATTACTCACATCAGAGAAAGTTTAGCAATGTTAATGAGAACAATCGGCAGGTGATTCTAAGCTCAGTCAATAATACCATTGTTCGGATCTCTGCTCAGACTATCAGGGAAGATTTGGGGTTCCCAGATAATGATGATATGCCAACTTCTTTACCAGTTCTGAAGGTAAGAAGGTGTTTGAAGAGATGTGGTTATGCTGGTGATATAACCAAGGCTGTGAAACGTACTAAGCTCCCAAGGCAGTACAGATACTTTACATACGTTCTTCTGAAGTGTTTGAGCCCGATGCAGGGTGGTTTCGATGAGATGACTGCAAAATATAGTTCTATGTTTGTTGCGTTGGTCTTGAATGCTGATTTTAACTTTTCTCAAGTTATATTTGATGGAATGGTTCTGAATGTTAAAAGGAAGGTACATCTGGTGTTTCCGAGGTTTCTTCAGATTATGCTAGAGAAGCAAGTTCAAGGGTTAGTGAAAATTCCTCAGGATGAACTGAAGCAGAATCATTTGAATGATCAGTCCTTCAATAGGTTTTTGCATAACAGGGTTGAGGTTCCGGAGAAGAGGTTGATCGGTCATCTGGCTGATGAAAAGTACGTGTGTCCAGAAGGCTTAAGCTGCCGACATGAAAATAGTACTTCTGGAGATAAGACCGATATTACTATCGAATGAGAGGAAGAGGTAAATTAGCCTCCACCGAAGCACACTGGTCCTCGATTAGTTGATGAAGAGGATGTGACTGCGCTTGATGGCAGTCAAGTTGATTTGGTTAAAAGAAAGTTAGCTGAAGCTCCTAAGGTGTCAACCAGACAGAGACAGAAGCGTTTGAAGATCTTGGTTAAGGACGGAAGTTCATCTTCTACAAAAAAATCACAACCGAAGGTTGCTCTGACTGTTCAAGCTACTGGTGATGCTGGTGGTTCTACACAAGTGCCACCCACTCAACAACAACAAACTCCATCTACTCAACAAGTCCAAACTACTCAGCATCCTGAAGGAGTTCCAGGTGATCTGACAGGAATAGTTAATCGGTGATTGATTCAGTTGACTGCTGATTTTGCTAAATTTCAAAAGGCTGCTGATGAAGATAAGCAAAGAAGGGAAACTGAAATATCGGCGTTGAGGGAGTTAGTTGATCGACAACAGTTGAAAATTGAGGAACTTGAGAAAAATGTTGGAAGTCAGGCTAGAGAAATTTTAACTCTTCAGACTCAAAATCAAGAATTGATTGAGAGGTTAAATGAATGGGAGAAGAAGATAGTGATTGAAGAAGAGGAGGAGGGTCCAGGTCCTTTTGGTACCCTAGGTAATGAGGAGGACATGGCAGTTGAGATTGCTAAAGGTTACACTGAGGATCACCCACTGTACGTAACTCCACTTCAAGTAATAACAGTTTCTAAATTTTTAGCTATGCAGGATCGTCTTAATCACACTACTGTTTACACTGATTTAGAAGAAGGGGAGATTCCTCCGGATCTCACCGAGACTGAACAGGAATTGATGGAGCGTCTAGAGCCACAAGCTAAGGAATCTGCTGACGCTACATCAAAGGCCTCTACTGAAGCTTCGACTTCAGGGGCTCATAATTTTGATGATGAGGTGAGTGATACAAAAGTTGTTGATGAAAGTGATAATAGTTTTGATTAAGTGATTATTGAGGATGAGCTGACAGAGCCGTATCCAGGCTATGAAGGTTTTGCTGATAATGATCTTCCAACTTTTGCTGATTACTTTCAAATGAATGATGAACTTTTGGATAGAAAGTGCAAGGAAAAAGAACAGAAAGAACAAGAAAGTGTGTTGCCGGAAAGGTTTTTGCCGGTGAAAATCAACAAAGAAAAGGTTGAAGTTTTGGAAGAAGAATGGAAGATTTTGATGCGAATTAGGCAGTATGTTATGAAGCCTAAGGCGGAGCCACAGTTTTTAAAGTTTATCGAGCACTGTGAAAGTTTACGTGCTAAGGGAAAGATAATATCCTGGGCTTATATAAAAGAATTTGATATATATATATATATATATATATATATATATATATATATATATATATATATATATATATATATATATATATATATATATATATATATATATATATATATATATATATATGCGATCAAGAAAGAACACGGAGTGGATTATATCAAGTATGCATACGAGTTCAAATCGTTACCATATTTTGAGTTTATGCAGGTGGCCAGGCTTAAGATGTTGTATCAGGATTATTGTGAAATTCCTGATATTTTGGTTCGTAAGATAAGAAGATCATTTCGGTCACCTAATTTTGTAGGCTTTCGACCACAATTTCCAAAGATCTCTTACAGGACGAACATGAAAACAGGGGTAAGGAGGAAGATAGTAAAATATCAACCTGTGAAGTATATGCGAAAGGTTCCCTTGCGAAAGATGCCGCAGCACTTCAGTCCTCGTTTTCGTTGGTGGTATTATGATGAACGCTCGGAGGACGCGGTTATTGTGTTAGACAAAGATGGAGGAGATGAAAATGATAGTATAAGGGTTTTGGATCCAGTTTGGTTGAGGAACTGTTGTGAGGAAGATATGTTCACCTTATACTACACCAGGATGCTGTATCGTCCAGAAAATCATGTGCAAGCTGAACAGTACTGCAGAGTTGTGAAACTCTGCTATCTGAAGAACTGGGTGACAGATCCTTTTACTGATTGATAACGGAATTTTTATGTTCTACGGCTAGGTCTTAGGGGGAGTTTGTTAGTGCATGAATCCCCAGCCGTAGATTGATTCATAGTTTGATACATTCGGTTATGTAATAATGTTTACTTGTGACTATTGATTACGTTTGTGATTGTGCGGGCTTAATTTGTTAAACAATCAATTAGTTAAACTGCACACACAGTCGACCGAGTGTGTCCACACACTCGACCGACTGTGTTACACAGTCGACCGACTGAGAGACACACTCGGCCGAGTGTGTCTGATATGCAGTATATATACGGGTTGAGACTTCTTTTTTGAGGTTAATCATCCCATTCACCCTAATCAACAGGTTTTCGTCTCTGCCGAACTCTAACACCAAATACCACCGAAATACTTCGTTTAGGCGTCGATCTAATCTAGTAATTGTCCTATGTTTGATCTATTCGATCCCGATACGACCCATATCTCGGTTTAACCCAATTCTAGTGTATTCCGCCTCTAGGATTGTTAGCAAGCGACTTAAGATCATTAAATCTTCGTCTACAGATCCGTACCATGTACCCTTCAATTAAATGATCCGATACAATTAAAATCATGCTACAAGTATAAAATTGAAATTGTACCCTTCAATTAAATGATCTGATTCACGCACACACCCATAAGAATCAACACGTTGTTCTTTGGATTCGAGCCTTGATACAAATACAAGATACACAAATTTTCATATTTAACAATTACCACTTGAAAGAAAGCGCTATAATCCATGCATGTCTAAAAAGTGAATATGTATACAATAAACAATAGAACAACAATGTTTAAAGAATTATAGTTTATTACACACAAGAGCCTTCCTAAGTTCAGTGGGAGATCCACCGCCGTCCGACATGAATCAACAAACCATGTGTTTAAGACAATGCAGGGGGCCAAGGACACCCACCCTACTTTTTGATTCTTATGCAAAAGTTTGACTACATAATCATGTTAATTGGTTTTAAAATATTGTAAAAATAGGCTCATGATTGATTAACATGTACTCAGACCAAATGATTATTGTAAAAGATGTATATACGGAGCTTACTTTTGTTTTGTAATATTAAATTGTATTTGTAATTGTAATACGGCTACTAAAGCCAAAGATGCACTTTGATAGTCCTAATGGGATCTTATATGGTACCTTTTGATTAATTAGCTAGCATTGTAGTCCCAGCTGATTGAACTTCACTCATGGGTTACGGGTACAAGCTAGAATTAACGCAGAACG
The DNA here is from genome assembly GCF_046630445.1 of Rutidosis leptorrhynchoides. Classification (NCBI taxonomy): domain Eukaryota; kingdom Viridiplantae; phylum Streptophyta; class Magnoliopsida; order Asterales; family Asteraceae; genus Rutidosis; species Rutidosis leptorrhynchoides. The sequence continues at coordinate 625,550,616 of NC_092335.1, forward strand.
GAAGAAAACACAAGTGTACATAAGATATTTCACTCATTTATGATTTATTATATAATCGACTTTTTCTTTTGTATAAATAGGGATCAATCGGTTCAATATCGATCAAGGTCCCTCGCTTGCTAAATAATAAATATATGTTTGACGGAAGGGCTTATGCCTTGATGACACGTCTTATATTCATTATTTACTTCCTCACAAGCGTCTTATATTCATTAATTCAGATTTAAACAATTGAACTTAAGAAAAAAAGGAGAAAAAAAAAAACAGGTCCTTAATCAAGAAATATACGAACTGTTTTATAGACTTTGATAAAGTATTTAATTTCCACGTGATCCTGAAACCACGAGCCACCTTAACTTAATTCATGATGAGCCCACCAACTTCCTGTCAAAATGGCTACGTGATGATGCATAGATTCTAACGGAGGCTAATGAATGACAGACTTTGACAAAACAACTTGCAAAACTACGTAAGCACAATGTATATTTAGGAGACTCGATGCACAAATTTAAGATCTAGATTTGTGTCCATCACCTTTCCTTGTTTTTTTTTTTTTTTTTGAAAAGCAAGTAAAACTTTCATTGATAAATGAAATATTTACAAAGCCCTATAAACTATACATGATGATGTGTCATGAAATATGGATAAAAAAATAAACCCGGAATCATAAAAACATGAACGAAGAGACACTAAACCCCGCGGCACTTGAGTGAATTCGAGCTGGGCTGGAGCGGCCAGACAGTACCGCTAATGCGATGACAAAGTTGACCACTACAACCCATTTAACCAAGTGAATAGTGGGATCTACGACATGTCTTCATGACCCGTTTCGAGACCGTACGAGAGCTTTGAATTCAATTAGCCGATGCCCGTTCTATGAGTGTTCAAGGATGTGTAGAACGAGGGATTGATGAGCCACTGATGCCATTCGATTGTTGATTTTTTTGATCTTTTAGATATCCATGAAAACGATTGTGCTTGGATCTCGGAAAGTATAATGGCAGGACACCAATCTTTCTTACTAAATACTTTGGCATTTCGGTATTTCCATAATATGTAAATTGTGGTCCATTTTGTTGCTTGCCAAATGTATTTACCAGAGGATGATGTGGTGAATGTTTGATCCGCTAAAGTGATGTCTTAGAGGTTGGAAATCGAGTTTGTGGAAAGATTCCACCAAGATAAGATTGCGTTCCAGATCGTTTGGGTTGTAGTGCATTGGAGTAGAATATGTTCTATGGTTTCGACATGTGAGTTACAGAGTGGGCAAAGAACGGTATCGAGATCAATGCTTCGCTTATCTAATTCTACTCTAGTCAGGATTCTACCAAGTATGATCCTCCAAATGAAGATGTTAATCTTTTGTGGTATGAGTTTGTTTCTGGGTGTATTGAAGGTGTTAGAAGGTATTTCGAGTTTGAGATTGTCTAAGTTCCATATCCAAGTATCGGGTTTTTCAGAAAGGTTAATGGAAGAAAGCAGGTTTTTTAGTTCCGATAGTTCATTAAGTGTTCGTCCGTATGGTTCACGAGACCAATTCCAGGTTCCGAAAGTGTGCGAGTTGGTGGAAGAAATGCGTTCTGATACTAATGCATTTTTATTTGATTCAAGCATGTAGAGTCTTCTGAATTGGTTGATAAAAGCTTCTGTTCCGAACCATTTTTCAAGCCAAAATTTGGTGTTGTTGCCACTCCCTATGCTTTTTGTTATTAAGGTGGTGAAATTAGCTCCAAGATTGTCAGCAATTTTTCCGGCCTTGATGATTTCATTCCATATTGTGGTACCTGAAACATTTCTAGAGAAGACATTAGTATTAACCCCTCCCCCCTCCCCGTAAATGCTCGATATGACTTTGGCCCAAAGTGCGTTTTTTTCGTTATAAAATCGCCACCACCATTTACATAGTAGGGAAATATTTTTGCAGAAAAGAGACCCGATGTTCAACCCGCCTTTGACGTAAGATAAGAGGATATGTTCCCATTTAATCCAGTTTATTTTATTTTCTGTGTTCGAACCACCCAAAAAAAAATTTCTTCTTTTTGATTCAAGTAAGTTGATTATTTTAACGGGTGCATGGAATAAGGAAAAGTAGTATAGAGGTCTACTGGATAAGACGGATTTAATTAAGGTGAGGCGGTCGCCGTATGACATGGACTTGGCTTTCCAGTTGGAAAGACGTTTGTCGAACTTATCAATAATCGGTTGCCAAAAGGATGCCCGATTGGAAGGGACCCCAATCGAAAGTCCAAGGTATGTGAAGGGTGTTGATCCGGCCGAGCAATCGATATACTTGGCCATCTCCTCGACGTCGTTTTTTGAGACGCCAATCCCGTAAAGATTGCTTTTTTGAGATTTACTTTTAGGCCAGATATGTTTTCGAAGCATTTTAGTAGTTTAGATATGTTTTTCGCATTACGTTTGCTCCATTCGCCAAAGAAGATTGTATCGTCCGCATATTGGAGATGGGATACTACAATTTTGTCATGGCCGACACAAATACCACGAAATTGGTCATTTGTAATGGCCCGTTTGGCTAGAATGTTGAGGCCTTCTGCCGTGATTATGAATAGGAAAGGTGATATTGGGCCACCTTGGCGGATACCTCTACCAGGGGAGAACTCCGTGGTCGGGGAGCCATTGATGAGGATGGATATTGAAGAGGAGGAGAGGCATGCGTGGATGAAACTGATCAATTTGGTGCCGAATCCCATACTTTTCATGGTATCAAAAAGGAAATCCCACTCGATGCAATCGAATGCCTTTTCGAAATCCACTTTGAATATGAGACCCTTTTGTTTTTTTCTTTTTAGTTCATCCATTAGTTCGTTTGCTATAAGGACGCTGTCAAGGATATATCTACCTTTGAGGAAGGCGGTCTGTTCTGTACCAATAATTTTGTGGATAACTTTTGAGAGCCTATTGGACAGGGTTTTTGTGAGTATTTTGTAGTAGCTTCCGATCAGGCAGATAGGACGATATTCGTTAAAACCGATAGGATTAGATTTTTTTGGGATTAGTGTGAAGAAGGAAGCATTGCAGCCCTTAGAGATTTCGAAATTGGTCCAAAACCAGTCGAGAGCTTTAATGAGATCCTCTTTTATCAACCACCAATATTTTTTGAAAAATTTCATATTGAAGCCAACTGGACCGGGAGCTTTAGAGCTGTCGCAGTCATGGAGTGCATCCCACACTTCATTTTCAGTAAATCGGGCTTCAAGTATGAGATTGTCGGTATCGTTTATATAAATATGATTAGGCTCGTTTTCGAATGGACAATTACCTTTGCGTTTTTTAGATTTGAATAATGTCTCGAAGTATTTTAACGCCTCATTTTTGATTATGTGTGGGTTCTCAGACCATGTACCGTTTAAGGAGATACCACGGATATTATTTTTATTGGTTCGCCTTTTAATGAAGTTATAGAAATATTTTGAATTTTCATCTCCTTCAAGATTCCATTTAATACGGGCTTTTTGTTTTAGCATGTTGGTTTTCTTTTCTTTTTTTTCGATGTGTTGAATTTTATCATTAACCCAGTTTTTATGTTCGGATTCAGTTAATTGTCTGGTTTCTGCAATTTTTTCCCATTCGTTAGATGCGTCTAAGTGAGCTTTGATTTCGGGATCGAGGTTGCTAAGTTGAAGACTACACTTTTTAAGTTCGAGTTTTACGTTTTTTAGTTTATTATGAAAGATGCAGTCAGGTCGGTTTCCGTTAACGGAAAGTTGCCATGTGTTTTTAATGATGTCATCGGTATTTTTTTATTTTAACCAAGAGTTGAAGACACGGGTAGGTTTCGGTCCAGAGTCGGTGAAGGAGTTTTTTAATATAATTGGGCAATGGTCTGAAAGGTCTCGCTCGAGGGTTTTTGAGGAAATATCTGGCCAAATGTAAAGGATGTTTTCGGAAATAAGGAATCTATCAAGTTTGCTTATTTTTAGAGTATTGAGACAAATGCGTGTGAATTTTTTTTCCGCCTAATGGGATTTCAATTAAGTTAGCGTTATTTATGAAGTTGTTGAAGTTATCAGCCCAAGTTTGTTTGAAGTAGCAATTTAAGCGTTCGGATTTGGATCTAACCTCATTAAAGTCGCCAAAGATGATGTGGGGAACATCGATGGAATCAATTAGTTTTGAAATTTCGGACCAAAATCTCAATTTTTTTGTATGTGTATGTGGACCATATACATTTATAAACGCCATATCGGACCCATACCCCGCCCATTTTCCCTTGATCGCGATAAAGAATTCCCCCTCAATTGCACAGTCAAATAAAAAAGTGGATGAATCTCAAATTAATAATAATCCCCCCGAAGCCCCGGTTGCATCTTTTTGTATAAATTTTAGGTTTGAGTTGTACCAAAAGGATTCAATTAAAGAGTCATTTGATTGACCACATTTTGTTTCTTGTAGTCCAAGGATGACCGGATTTTCTTTAAGACAAATTTGTTTGAGCCAATTGATTTTATTAGTTTGACCCAACCCACGAATATTTAAAGAAATGCAACTCATTTTAAAAACTTACATACGAAAGATAGGATGGAAACTCAGAGATCGGGCTCCCAGCGGATACCGATACCTCGCCCGTATTCTATTGTGTCATTGGTGCTGCACGATCTCTTGGTGGAGAGTAGACTCTCATTGTCTTCTTTAGGTTTTGATGATGCCTTAGAAATGTTATCGGACATTTTGGAGGTGGAAGATGTTTTGCGGTTGAGTTGACTAAACTTTATTTTTTGCCCACTTCTCGCACAATGCTTTATGTATAGGAATTTTGATCTCGTGCTTTTCTTAGAATTCTCAGTTGGTGGTTTGGGTATTTGTTTCGAAGGGCCCTTTGGAACCGAAGTATTGCGTGCAACACATTTGAATTCAACGTTGACGATAGGAGAGTAAATGCTTTTCTTTTTAGTTCGTGTAGTCTTTTTATGCTTTTTATTTGTTTTAGCCTCCGGTATGATTTTACCAGTAGATTGGTTCGGGTTTATGTCGGGGCTATCGACTGTGGTAGTATTCTCATTAGGCTCCGTATGTTCAATGTTGTGTAGGGTGGTAGGGGTAGTATCGGTTACAGCAATAGGCTCAGGTTCATTGATAGTGGAAGGGACATTATATGTAAAAACTTCGGTTTCAGTTTCATCTAAAGGCTCAATGGGTGTGGTATTTGTGTATGTGGGGGATGAGGTGTTTTTGGTTGGATAAGTAGTTGAGGATGATAGCAATTTGTCGATGATATCATTGGGGCTCATATGCACGGGTTGGCATGGTGGGCTATCGGGGACATTATGTGGGTTAGTGCTACATTGGGAGTGTAGATTTGGGGAGCTATATTCTTGAAATGTGTCCGGGATATGGGGTGACATGATAGGATTTTGAATGTCATGGTTTGTATTGTCGGAGTTGCAGTTGTGGAATTTCGTTGTCTCAACACGTTTCGATGATGAGGATGGTGAAGATTGATTATGGTTAAAGGGATTTTGGTTGGCATTGTGATCGTCTTGTTTTACATGTGGTGATGGTGGGTTTTGGTTTTCTGAGTTTTGTGATCTTTTTTCATGTTCATCTTCCATGTGGGATTCATTGTCCGATATAAATTCATCCGATTGTATGTCGTCCTCCCAAACCGATGATTCATTGTCCGTTGAGTTAAAGTCAATAGGCGTAGTGTAATTTTCGGACACATAGGCAAGAGTAATCTTAAGATCGTGATGGATGAATACTTGCCCGTTTATAGGAGCGAATGAACGAGTTTTGATGAGAACTTTGCCAAAAGATAAATCTTGCGAACCCTTCTCATCTATAGAGCAATTTTGGAGATCCATAATATCCCCCCAACATTTAGCAATTTTACGGAAAGTATCCTCGTTCCAACATGCTAATGGAACACCCTTTATGTCGATCCAAACCAAACGCCCGGGTGAGATGTTTTCATCCGGATCCCAAGGCCGTATGTTATCTAACCAATTCCAAAGTGGGTGTTTTCTACCAAAGCTCATGGGGTTAATAACATCAAGAGCACATATAATATCATCAAACAATAACATAACATCTTTACCTTCAAGGTATTTAGAGACAAAACCGTTGAAGTTTTCGGACTTACAAATTTCATTAAAATAATCGAGGTTTTCAATATTTTTAATCTCACCTATGAGGGCATGTCCGAGAAGATCAACAATTTTCGTATCGGTTGGGACCTTGATGGAGAATTCCTTGGATGCGAATGTATCACAGCCTTTGTAGATTTGAGTCGTGTTGTTAAGTACATCACAGAAGGAACGTTCGTTAACAGTGTTACTTAGATCAATTTTTCGATTAACCTTCTGCGGAGTACCATGAGGTCTATGACCATTGTGATTTTCATCAGCCTGTTGTGAGCTTTTTTGGTCACGGGCCTTGTAAACAACCAATAACATACCATCAGCTTCAATCGAGTTCAGTTTACGTTCCATAGAGTCGACTTGATATTGAGATATATTCTTATAACGCACAAAACCGAATCTTTTCCCGTTCTTCAATCTTTTTTTAGGAATGTAAACTTCAGCTATATCTCCATGTTTTTTGAAGAGGGACCAAAGTTTAATGGAGTTCCAAGAATCAGGAAAATTAAAGAAAAGGAAGGAGGTAATGTTGTTCTTGGCAGGTATGGGACGAGACTGAGTTGAACTAGTGTTTTCTGTAGAGGGATATGGTTTGCCGTACATCTTGATTAGGTTTTTGGCACTTTCACTCTGCTTGAATCGCTGGTATATAGGGTTGTTTGTGGGATTTAATCGATTGAAGGAAGGTGCATATGGGGTAAAGGATTGACGGTATAGTGGAGGGAAATCACAGGGATTTTTTTCAAGGATGGTCTGTTTCGAGTCAGAGGAGATTTTACGATTTCGATCTACTTTGACCCAAACACCTACGTTATCAGGTTGATATTTAATGTTGTTGATGACATTCGCAGGTTTAGATTGCTTATTCTGAAGGTGTTTGTTCAAATTATTAGAACAAGGTGTGAAAGGGGATACAGGAATTGAAAACATTGTGAAATAAATCTGATTGACTAAAATAGAGGAACTAATCTAAGAAAAAAAGCAGATACCAGATCGTGAATTAGAAAGTGATCAGAAGGCAGATCTCCGATCGCCAGAAATCAAAGGAGAGAAGATAAAAGGGAGTACAGATCAGAAGGCAGTACACATAAACTAACACCATACTTTAAAGAAAACTACAGATCAAAAACTTGCAATGATATGATCTACTACGGGTGGACCGATCATCGGTCGTGATAAAACGGGAAGCATATTAATTAAGCTCTAGATCAATACCTTGACTCCATGAGTATTGATTATGAAATGAAAACAAAATTAATCTAGCTTTTTATTTTGTTATGATTTTGGTAGCTAGCTAGGTAAATATATGATATGATGAAGAAGGTGATGGATCAATCAAAGATCTAAGTATGTGTTTACCTGTGGCCATCACCTTTCCTTGTTATATTCGTAGTTTGTACGTTTGGAAATTGAATATCCGTAGTTTGTAAGTAGGAAATCGAAAAGTATCATAGTGCATTGCTCTGATAACGTTGTCTATTTTGCCTAATATACGAATCGTTGGAAATTTTGTAAACAACGTAAACAATTATTAATTGACGAATACCTATGTTTAATAAAATTGTACTTTTTTAATTTCGCACTCATGATTATTATTATTAAAGTTGTTATTAAACATTGAATTCTTAATTTCAATTATTTGAGATGAAAAAAGGTTAGATCGGCGGGGAACCTTTAACCCCGTGCACCCTTTGGATGCCAACTGCCTACCGGGTCGTGTGCAGTCCCAGGCAAGTGTGGTCGGAACCAACCCCTGTTCCAGCGCCAGCACAAATGGTGGCCGATTCAAGAATCGAAACTTCGCCTTATTTGAGATGAACAGCCATTTGACTTGGTCAACTGGACGTTTGCGGGGCACCCTGGCCACCCAGGCTATGCCCGGATGGTCTTAATTTCAATTATTAAGTTATAAGAATGATTCAAAATAAAGATAGCTAGAAATCAAGGCAATAAAATTAAATGTTTCAATCTAGTTCGATCCATGGTCTCATCCTAAGTCGTGTGGCTCTATCTAGTATTTTTATTCGAGTCAACTAAGAATTGACTTTAGTTTGCTCTCTTTGATTAATTTAAATAATTTAAAGAAGGCGGTGTATCGAGCATGAAAGAATAAAATGTTCTCAAAACTTTTAAATAAAAGTTAAAACTGTTTTATTTTTCACTCTCTGTCTTCGTTTTCGTTTTAAGTAAAGTTCAGTTGACTTTTAATTTTTATTAGAAACTCTTACTTGAGCCTATTATTATTAAGTTTCTGATTTCTGATTCATAAAGTGTGTCAATTGCTAATAGTATGCTCTCAAACTAACGTAATATAAATATTCACTTGTATGCACACATGATTTCAACGATGAAATCACCTCCTTATATCTTTTTCCGATTTAACTTCTCAACAAGACAACAATTTTGTGTTTTGTACAACATTCTGACAAAGCATGTTGCTTTATGTCAATGTTCAAAATAAACAACAGCCAAAAATAGAGGGGTTTAATATTTATATCTTTTTAGGATCCGTAAATTCATATTCATATATATCTAACGACAATGAATAAAAGATTAACTACACGTATGTATAAATTGGTTAGAGTGAAACAAGTTATTTATTACTGCAAAACTCTTGATAAAACAAAAGACAAAACCGGAATTACAATACTTAATCAACCTACCTACATATTCATCAAAGCTCCCAACAACTCCAAAAAAATAAATGAAATTTAGGAGTTCCTGTTACACATAGATATTAAGCGTACGTTTACTAGGTTTCAAACCTCAATTGTTTTCCTTCTATTATTTGGCTTTACTTCTATGAAAATCAGATTAAGAAATTAGATAAGATTAGGTGGAAATGAATCTAGAAAATTGTTCATCCAATTATCATCATCTTCATCGTCAAGACATTCTTCTCCGTGTCCTTGACTGGTGCACTGATCTTCAATTGCCTTCTCAATTTCATCATTACGCGCAAACCTTCCACGTATACGAGGTCTACTATCCGCCAATGTTTTACGACACACATACTATATAAAAAATGGTAATACGTTATGTATGAGATAATAGGGATTATAATACAGTAACTTAAAATTTACAAAATTTCGTGGACAGTCCAAAACATTTTGTTCCAAATACTAGTTCATCCTCTAAACTTTTGTTCTTACTAGGACCCGTCTTGTGGTTTGTAAATTTTGCGTAAACAATCCTTGCGATTGACAGTCATTTTTAAAATATGTTAAATCTTGTCAGTGGTAGGATTGTCCACAAAAAATTTGGCAAACCACGTAAAAAGAAGTTTATGAACTATAATAGTATTTGAGATAAAACAGAGACTTTCCTCCTAGTTTAATCTTTATAATTTGTTAGGACATAAATAATTAATAAGAAAGATTTAAATGAAATGAAATGAAAGTTTGTTTAAATAAATGAATGTAGTGACTTTTGCAAGTCCAATTAACCTTGATTTTCTTTGTGAAATTGCGTTGGGTTTTCTTGTTTCTGTATCGTTCGATTCTTTCTTTTTTCTCATCTGGCGAGTATCGACAAGCTTTGTTCATGCTTTCAATTATACTGTTGCTTTCACTCGATAATGGGCTTTCTGAGCGATGATAGCGATTTTGCACCATATTTGTTACCTACATAATTCAATCCGAGTAATTAGAAGTTGTAACACTAAGTTATTATTAAAGATAAGCTAGTATTATAATTAAAGATAAACTAGAAACGTAATATTTTTTATTGAAACTTATATATTTAAGACCAAAAGAAAGTAATTAAGTCTACTTTTTCTTCGAGTATTATTTTTGTTAAATTCTCGTGATTGAGACTAATCATATACTCCGTAGAAGACTGTCGGGTCTATCTATATAAAAAGTGAAACATATGGTTGTCAATGACAATTGTATATTTTGTGTTTATAAAGGTTACGGAGTAGTTTCTTTTATTATTGCAGATAAAACCGAAATAAAAGAAAAAGCATGCACACAATATACAACCGTATTCAATATCGATCCCAATTTCTTACCGATTTAATAATTGTTAGGAGTTCTATAAAAATAGAAACCAGTTAAATATTAAAAGAGTACGTTTAAAAGTATCAACAAAAATAAACTATCAATATTCAATTTCTTGTTTATAGTAAACAGTAAATATTACTGTAGACGACACATTATAGTTTCTTTAAATTTTGTGGTAGCGGATTAACACAATTATGAAAAGAAAATAGTTTCTATTATTGATAACTTTGAGAATTAATTTATAGATTTGACGATTTATTTTGTAGAATTTTTAGAAGTAGACTGTTTTACGTTAACTTTAATACTTATTTTACCCTGCTTAATATAAGCACGTGCTTAAAATGACAAGTACGTTTTAAGAATAACAAATATCCCCTCAACTGTCAGAATTTAAATGTTACCGATATCCAATATTAATGTACAATTTCACTTTAAAAACAACTACTATTTTTTTTTATTATGTAAATCATCTTATCTTTTTTCATTAGAAACTTGGTAAAGAAGTGAGGAGATGAAACCTGTAAATCTCCCGCACTGAAAACCTTCCTTATCGTAGTGCAACTACTAACTCCCTCCGAGTCCAATAACTCGGTAGGGGATGAAACAGGCTGATGGTACAGCCCGTTATTATAGAACGGTGTAACAATCGAATGACTACTTCCACTTCTTTGAATCACCACATTCGGGCTCGAAGCATCATAACTCGGTGAATCATAGCTTCCACTATTTGTTGCATATGGCGAGTCCAATTCGAACGTGGGAATGGCCAAAGGGGGTGGGGGCATGAAGTAATCGGCCGCGACATGTGATGGAGTCAACGGTGTCACCATTCCTTGCATCGCAAGTAACTCTGGTGAGAAGTTATACATGTCATTGTTGTGAGAGTGTCCGTACATGGTTAGTGTAGTGTAAATTTGCATGCAGTTTGAAAGAAAATGGGAGTGTGTTATGTATAGTAGTCACAAAATACGCCACACACCTTTATATAAGCACAAGAGTGATGTCAAAGATGACGTCATATATAGTTGACTTCTGTAAGATTATGTGTCAAATTGAATCTTACACAATGTGACATATGTTATAATAATAATAATAATATAGATATGGATAGTCAATTTTGGTGTATACATATAGTCAATTTTGGTACACAAAGTATGTATTTTTATATTGAGATTTTAGGCTATAAATACTCATGAATGCAAGCATTAAACTTGCACCATTTCTCACACTTACAAAGTGTTTCTTTCTTTCTCTCCATTATCATCTTTGTTCTTACACTTCATTATTAGTATTCTAAATCAAGAATCAAATCACTAAAGGTAGTTATAAGCCTACTGAATTATAACATCAAGAATCAAACCACTAAAGGTAGTTATAAGCCTACTGAATTATAACATCAAGAATCAAACCACTAAAGGTAGTTATAAGCCTACTGAATTATAACACGTTATCAGCACGATAATCTTAATACTAAATATGGTTGGCTCTGCCACCAAAATGATATATGGTCGGTTATACCACCAAAATGATATATGGTCGGTTATACCACCAAAATGATATATGGTCGGTTATACCACCAGAATGATATAGGTCGGTTATACCACCTGAAAAAATATATGGTCGACACTGTCGCCAAATTTTCATTTATGTTTACTAATATTTATATTTTTGTTATATAACATTTATTTATGATTGCTTACACATGGTCGACACTGTCACCTACTTATCATTTATGTTATATTAAATTTATGTTTAATGTTTATATACTTATGAATATAAATTGACTCTAATTTATCATGATGTTTGTTTTAATTTTTGATAATAGAAAATGTCGAATCTGGAAAAGCTTAAATTTACTCCTTTAGAATCAACTGGAAACAACTACATGCCATGGGTTATAAAAGTAAAAATGCATCTTAAATCAATGGGCATTCTTGAAACCATAAATGAAAACAACACTTGTTCTGAAAAAGAACAAGCTACGGCATGTTGCTTTATTCATCAACATATTGATGAATGCTTACAAAATAATTATGTGACTGTAGAAGATCCCCATGTTTTATGGGAAGGTCTCAAAAGCAGATTCAATAATCAAAGAGAAATTTTACTTCCAGCTGCAATGGAACAATGGAGAACATTAAGGTTCCAAGACTTTAAGAAAGTAAATGAATACAGCTCAGCTCTGTATAATACATGTTCACAACTTAAATTCTGTGGACATGAAATTAGTGATGCAGACATGATGGAGAAAACTTTCTCCACAATGAATGCTGCAAACATCACAGTGCAAAGAAATTTGAGAATGCTAAAGTTCAAAACATATCCTGAACTTAATTCATATCTCTTAGTTGCAGAGCAAAATGATGAGCTATTAATGAAAAATCAGCAATCCCGTCCTACTGGTACACTTGCAATCCCTGAAGCAAATACTGCAAATAATTATAAACAGGGACAAGGACGCGGGCAAGGTCGTGGTTATAATAACCATCACCATCATCATGCCAAAAGCCATAACTATGGTAGAAACCATCCTTATGGTAATGGTAATGGGCGTGGACGTGGACGTGGTCGTGGTCGTGGCCGTGGTGGTCAAAGAAATAGTAATCCACGAAAATATAAATATCAACCACAAAACAAGCCCATTAAACAAGATGTTGAAGAAAATTCTTCTAAAAATTCTGAAGAATCTTGCTACAGATGTGGTAGAATGGGCCACTGGGCTAATACTTGCCGAACATCTAAACATCTTGTTAAGATGTATCAGGATTCGCTGAAAGGTAAAGAAAAGGAGGTAAATTTTGTGGATAATATTGATCCAACAGTCACTGAGAAACCATCTGATTTATATGAAGATTTCTTGAATGTTTAAGTTGTGTGTCTTTTGAAAAATAAACGATTTAATATCGTCTGTCTTTGTCATTATGTTTGCTAAATGTTTCAGTACTATCTATTTGCGTTTAAAATATTGTGTAATATTAATGTACTCACTATTTATTTCTTATATATGAAGTTCAATATGAATTTTGCTGGAATACAACATCAATCAAGTGGTGGAGATCTCTGTATAGCAGACAGTGGAACTACACACACTATACTTAAATCCGAGAAATATTTTATTGATCTAAAACCAACGGAAGGAACTATACATACAATATCAGGACCTGCTAACTTGATAAAAGGGATAGGAAAGGCAAATTTCATACTACCAAATGGTACAAAATTTTTAATAAATGATGCCTTATTTTCTCCCAAATCAAGCAGAAATTTATTGAGTTTCTCCGACATATACCTTAACGGGTATGATTATCAGTCAGTGACAACAGAAAATGAGAAATATTTAAGTATCACTGACAAGAGTCATGTGGTTGAAAAACTGCCAAGACTTAGTTCTGGATTACATTATACACATATAAATGTACCAGAAATACATATGGTAGTTAACGAAAAATATATTGATCCTGGTGTATTCAGTTTATGGCATAACAGATTAGGCCATCCAGGATCAACAATGATGAAAAGGATTATTGAATGTACTCATGGACATCCACTAAAGGATAGAAAAATCCATCATGATACAATGGTTCCATGTACATCTTGCTCTCTTGGAAAATTGATAACTAGACCCTCACCACTTAAGGTTGAGAAAGAATCACCAATGTTTCTTGAAAGAATTCAAGGTGATATATGTGGACCAATTCATCCACCATGTGGACCATTTAGATATTTCATGGTTCTAATAGACGCATCTAGCAGATGGTCTCATGTTTGTCTGTTATCAAGCCGTAATGTGGCATTTGCAAAATTTCTTGCCCAAATTATTAAATTGAGAGCTCATTTTCCTGATTACACCATTAAAAGGGTGAGACTTGATAATGCTGGTGAATTTACATCTCAATCATTTAATGACTATTGCATGTCTATAGGAATTGTTGTTGAACATTCTGTTGCTCATGTGCATACACAAAATGGTTTAGCCGAGTCATTGATTAAACGTTTACAGTTAATCGCTAGACCATTGATAATGAGAACAAAACTCCCTGTATCTATATGGGGTCATGCAATTTTACATGCTGCTGCATTGATTCGCATCAGACCAAGTGCAAGTCATAAATATTCCCCCCTACAACTTGCTTTTGGTCAAGAGCCAAATATTTCCCATCTTAGAACATTTGGTTGTGCAGTGTATGTTCCAATTGCGACACCACAACGTACAAAAATGGGTCCTCAAAGGAGGTTGGGAATATATGTTGGATATGAAACATCTTCAATATTAAGGTATATTGAACCTATGACAGGTGACGTTTTTACAGCACGTTTTGCTGATTGTCATTTTAATGAAACATTGTTCCCTAGATTAGGGGGAGAAATGAAAAATAAAGAAAATGATGTTTCATGGTGTGAACCTCAATTAAAGTATCTTGATCCTCGCATAAAAGAATGCGAGACAGAAGTTCAAAAGATAATGCATATACAAGAACTTGCAAATCAATTGCCTGATGCATTTACAGATACAAAAACGGTGACAAAATCATATATACCAGCAGTAAATACTCCAGCTCGAATTGAAATTCCAAAAGCTGGCAATAACGTCACTCATGAATCTTTGCCACGTCAGAAACGTGGAAGACCAATCGGTTCAAAGGATAAAAATCCTCGAAAAAGAAAATCAGCTGATAATGAAGTAAAAGAAAGTGTTCAAGAAGAACCACAAATCAGTACTCCTACTGCAGAGGAGATTGATGATGTCAATACAGAAATTGCAATCAATTATGCATATTCAAAAATATTATGGAACCGAAATGAAATGAAAAATCTTGATGAGAAATTTTCATTTAATGTTGCATATGACATCATGAATAATGATGATGATCCAGAACCAACATCTATGGTTGAATGTCAAAATAGACATGATTGGGCTCAATGGAAAGAAGCAATACGAGCTGAATTAGAATCACTCAATAAAAGAAAAGTTTTCGGATCCATCATTCTCACTCCTAAAGATGTGAAACCTGTAGGATACAGATGGATTTTTGTCCGAAAAAGAAATGAGAAAAATGAAGTTACAAGGTATAAAGCTAGACTTGTAGCTCAAGGTTTTTCTCAAAGACCGGGAATTGATTATGAAGAAACTTATTCTCCTGTTATGGATGCAATTACTTTTAGGTACTTAATCAGTCTGGCAGTTTCTAAAAATTTAGAAATGCATCTCATGGATGTTGTGACTGCTTATCTATATGGATCACTTGATAGTGATATATATATGAAGTTACCTGAAGGATTTAAGGTACCAGAAGCATCAAATGCAAAACCCAAAGAAATGTATTCGATTAAATTACAAAGATCTTTATATGGGATAAAACAATCGGGACGTATGTGGTATAACCGATTAAGTGATTACTTGATAAGCAAAGGGTATACAAATATCCTTACTTGCCCTTGTGTTTTCATTAAGAAAACAACATCCGGATATGTGATCATAGCTGTTTATGTTGATGATCTTAACATCATAGGTACAAATAAAGAGATCCATGAAGCCATTCAACTTCTAAAGAAAGAATTTGAAATGAAAGATCTCGGAAAAACCAAGTATTGCCTTGGTTTACAAATTGAGCATATGCCTAATGGTTTACTTGTACATCAAACAACATATACTGAAAAGATTTTGAAACGTTTCAATATGGACAAGGCAAAACCATTAAGTACTCCTATGGTTGTTAGATCACTCAATGTTGAAGCTGATCCATTTCGTCCATGTGAAGATCAAGAAGACATTCTTGGACCAGAAGTACCATATCTTAGTGCAATTGGAGCTCTTATGTATCTTACAAATTGTACAAGACCTGACATTTCTTTTGCAGTTAATTTGTTGGCAAGGTTCAGCTCTGCTCCTACCAAAAGACACTGGAATGGGATCAAACACATATTTCGATACCTTCGAGGAACTACTGATTTAGGATTATTTTATTCTAACGAATCAAAACAAGATTTGGTTGGTTATGCAGATGCAGGTTATTTATCTGATCCACATAAAGCTAAATCTCAAACTGGATATGTATTCCTAAATGGAGGTACTGCAATATCATGGCGTTCTCAAAAACAAACACTTGTTGCTACATCGTCAAATCATGCCGAAGTGATTGCATTACATGAAGCTACTCGAGAATGTTTTTGGTTGAGATCAATGACACAACTCATTACTGATTCTTGTGGACTAGAACGCGATAAAAGTCCAACAACTATCTATGAAGATAATGCAGCTTGCATAGCACAGATGAAAGAAGGGTATATCAAAAGTGACCGAACAAAACACATACCACCTAGATTCTTCTCATACACTCAAAATCTCATTAAGGACAACCAGATTGAAATGAGATATGTGCAATCTAGCAAAAACTCTGCTGATCTTTTCACGAAAGCACTTCCAACTGCTATTTTCAGAACACACGTTCATAACATTGGCATGAGACATGTTCAAAAGATGTAACAGCTGAAGCGATGTCTACTTGAGGGGGAGTCAACTCCATGCTGCACTCTTTTTCCCTTAGCTAAAGTTTTTTCCCACTGGGTTTTCTTTAGCAAGGTTTTTAACGAGGCAGTAATTTATAGTTGATCTTCAACAAAATAAAATTGCTATCCAAGGGGGAGTGTTATAATAATAATAATAATATAGATATGGATAGTCAATTTTGGTGTATACATATAGTCAATTTTGGTACACAAAGTATGTATTTTTATATTGAGATTTTAGGCTATAAATACTCATGAATGCAAGCATTAAACTTGCACCATTTCTCACACTTACAAAGTGTTTCTTTCTTTCTCTCCATTATCATCTTTGTTCTTACACTTCATTATTAGTATTCTAAATCAAGAATCAAATCACTAAAGGTAGTTATAAGCCTACTGAATTATAACATCAAGAATCAAACCACTAAAGGTAGTTATAAGCCTACTGAATTATAACATCAAGAATCAAACCACTAAAGGTAGTTATAAGCCTACTGAATTATAACAACATACTTATTATTGAGCACTTAGATTAGAATTAATGGATTGAAATGACATGTTTTCCTTGACAGGTCTTGTTAACTTACGCTGACTTTTTTCATATATAAACATTTTTTTTTTTTTTGAAGAACGGTAAATTTTATTAAGAGAACTACTCTTCCTAGCAAGCAACTAGGCAAGAGAAAAACAATTTACAACGGCCTCATGAGTCACGATTCTCAATACAAATTACAAGAACTTTTACTACGAATTCAATTCAAATAAAAACAATAAAAATGGAGTCTGATTAGCGAATAAAGTATCATTGCGAAACCTTTAGACCAACATGTAGCTGCAAAGATCACGAAAAGATGGATCTTGGCATCGGAAGAATGATGCCAACTATCGAACCATAGTAACCACTCCTCCCACTTGTCGAACACGGGCATATGAAACGGAACCCATCTTCAAATTTTTAACCAAATTGTAGCTGCAAACGGGCTCAAGAACATAACAAGATCAATTTATTCAATCCGTTAACACATAAAACACATCTAATATCATCAATATCAAATCATCTTTTAGAGAAATTCAATCTCGTTGGAAACCAATCGAAAGCTAACCTCCATATAAACAAATTAACTTTTCGAGGAATGAGCTTTAGCCATCTCGTTCTAGAGTTTAACGTCGTAACAATCACATCATCTATATGTATGAAGTCGGGTTGAACATCCTTTGAATTCAACATCTGAAGTCATAACCCATTCCCACGTGTCTTCCGAATTCGTTAACGAAAAAACATCAATGTACTCAAGCAACTGCATCAAGTGCACCGTATTCCTTGGATCAATTTCTGCATGAGCCCAACTCCAAATCCATTAGTTATTCACCCGACAATCAGCAAGCAAACAATCTTTATTATTGGCGAGATGAAATAACCGATGAAATTTTTGTTTCAATGATCTATTACCTTTCCAATTATCTAAAAAAACGCACATATGAACCACTTCTTATGACCATTTAGTGAAATTTTACCAAAAGAAA
Source organism: Rutidosis leptorrhynchoides (assembly GCF_046630445.1). Classification (NCBI taxonomy): domain Eukaryota; kingdom Viridiplantae; phylum Streptophyta; class Magnoliopsida; order Asterales; family Asteraceae; genus Rutidosis; species Rutidosis leptorrhynchoides. The sequence goes on from NC_092335.1 coordinate 625,568,749, forward strand.
ATCATTCGGCTAAGGGTCTGTTTACTTTTCACTTAATGATCAGTTTTTGTATAACTCCTAATTCAATAAGTAAAGTTGCTTGTTTTCTTTGTCGCTTAATCTGAAAATTGATCTGTTGTAAGAGACTAGAATCAGACACTCTTTTCCAAACAAAGGCAAATGAAAACATAACTTAATACATAAAAAAGTAAACAACCTTAATGTCTACAATACGAAAATTGCTCGATTAAGTATATGATCTGAAAATTTTACAGTAAAGTCTACGTACTATAGGAGAATCGTTAGGTTAAGTTTTGCTTCAACGAAAAAACCTAATATGGTTATTTGGTCATTGGCCTAATATTCTTATGGTAACCCCTTCAAACAAGGGGTTGTGAGTTCGACTTCACGAATGGACATAGGACACACACACACACACACACATATATATATATATACACATATATACACACACACAGATATATATATATATATATATATATATATATATATATATATATATATATATATATATATCACGTCCTTGGATTTTAATTACAAATTAATTAAAGAACTAAAAACCTTTTTTTTTCCGGGTCGTATTGTCTGCCCGAACAGTGATTGGTACTTACTCGATGGGCTCTTTTTTTGGGTGTATCGGATACAAGGGATTTCTTTGGTTTGCAGGCCTCGGGTTAGGTGTTCTTGGGTTGCCGGGTGATCGATTTATTATGCGTGTAACAGACTGAAACCCGGGCTAGTTGTGAGTTGTTCATTTTGCCCTAAGGGTTTGTGCTTAGTCTTAAGTGCTTTTATTTTAATTATTTAATTAGTGTTTTATTATATTTGTGTTGTGACCAGTTTGTGACAAGGGTCCCAGAACAGGTTTGTTTATTTTATTTGGACCTCGTTTGGGTTACCTAATCTTGTGCGAAAGATATCAGATAACTGGTAAATACCCGTGTGTGATGGGGTATTGTGTTTTAACACAAATATAAGCTAGTGACCAGCTCTTTTCTTGAGGTTTCCTGAACTTTCCTCTCACTCACACATTCACCTAACCTAAACTTCACCATCTTCAAACAACCCTAAATCATTTGATCTCGAATTAAAGCTTGATTTTGGTGTCAAATCGTTCCTTGTGTTGTTGTGATTCTAACAAGGTAAAGTTTGTTTAATTTCGTGATCAAATCAGTGTCAAAATGGGTGTTTTAGTCAAGTTTTATGAAAATGGGGTTTTGTGCCAAATTGGTAGAAATTGATGTTGTTTGTGTTTGAATGTTGTGGGTTTATGTTCCAAAAAGTTTAGTGTACGAGTTGTGTTCAGTTTTGAGGTCAAAAATGTGTCTAAAGTCGAGATTTGGTGATTTTGGGTTGAAACCCGTCACTTTGCTGCTGCTGCAGCTGATGAACTACCTTCGGCCGATGGTCGTTGACCATCGACCGATGGTGAGGACGATCGGCCGATGGACGAGACCATCGACCGATGGTGTATGACTTCTGACCAGCTGGTGTAATTTTGACGATCGACCGATTGGGGGAGACCATCGACCGATGGTGTGTTGACGATCGGCCGATGGATGGGACCATCGACCGATGGTCTTAGGCAGTGAAATTTTTACTAAGTGTTGAATTATAGCTGTTATGCTGCCCGTTTGTATTTTGGTGTTCAGGATGTAAATTTTGAAAGTGCATAAGTGTTAAGCATGAAAATTTTAGCGGACGCAAATTTTTACTAATTTGCTATAATTCGCTGTCAGTGTGTCTAATCTTGATGGGAACACTATTCTAACTTGGTTTTTGCTGTTCTCAGGAGATAAGGACAAGGAGGAAGCTCAGAAATAATAACTGAGCAGTTGCTGGTAATTGGTGAGTGGGTCTATCTACGGATAGAGTTTAAGTAGCATATCATGCTACTGTGATTGACTCTTTTACCATGCATAGTGTAGGAATTGCCATGATAGAATAATATCGTTTGCCTGATGTTGTATGTGAATTATGTGTACACTGTGTGAATGGCACCAGTCGGGCCTAGGGAGACTGGGGACTCGAGACCGTGCCTAGGAGAGGTTAGAGTCCGTATGAGGTCAACCGTGCCTAGGGGAGGTTGGGTCCATAGGCTACTAATTGTGGAGTATAGTGTGAACGATGCACCCCCTGCATCTGGATAACTATACTGTGAATTGAGTAGCAGGGACTATCGGTAGACTCAGGCCCGATCAGCTGGGAGTCGTGTGCTCGTACAAGCCGCCGATCCTCGTATTGTCTTTTGTATGCTAGTTGGTAGTTAGCAGGTATTGTTGATGTATATAGCTTGTGTGTGACTTAAGCTATATCTGTTAGATAGATTCCATTCACTTAGCGATGCGCTAATCCCCCACATGTTTCCCCCCTTGCAGGTTTAGGTACTGCTAGTCGGGATGGGTGATACAGCAGATGACATGTTTGACAACCAACTCTGATGTGGACTTTTGTTTAAATAATGTTTTGTAATAACGTAACACCTGTGGTTTGTAATAAAGTAATTAACTAAGGATTTATGGTAATCATGTTGTTATCGAATAAGGGTAATTATGTAAATGAAGTCTTCCGCTGTGTATATATAAAAAAAAAAAAAAAAAATGGCCGGTGTTACAAGTTGGTATCAGAGCATGGTTTGGCGGCAAATACGTGCGTGTATTTTGTTCCCCAAACCCTGAGGCAAGTCAAACATGTCTGTGGGAGTGGGGGCTAAGTGAAAATAGGATATACGTATGTTAGTTATGATTGAACTAACTGTTATCCACTAAGCTTTCGTGTAAGCTATTTTGTAGCACAGGTATGGCTGATAGAAACGCAACTGGCCCATCTAACCCCGGAACATTCAGAGCATCAGAAGAGGGTATTGAGTCTGATGATGATCAGAGTAGTTACATCCTTCAATTAGAAAGTAAGCTAAAAGAGGCTGAGGACAAAATTAATGAGCTTGAATTGGCAAGGCATTCTGGAAATGAAGATACACCACCTGGATTCCCAACCGCGCAATCCCAAATGATACCTAATGTGCACCAGAACCAGTTTCAGAATCAAATACCTAACCAATATTATATGCCACCGCAAAATAGTTTTACTTACCAAAATCCCATGATGATGAATCCATACCAAATGCAAATGTTCCATCAACCTTACATGCAACCACCCAAAAGATGTACGTATAAGAACTTCCGTGATTGCAAACCCTCCGAGTTCTCTGGAAGTACTGATCCGACTGTAACTCTCAATTGGTTGCGAGAAGTTGAAAGGGTATTTGAAGCGTGCCAGTGTGAACTCGAGCTGAAAGTGACGTATGCTAGTCGAATGTTGAAAGGTAGGGCTATGATTTGGTGGGATTCTTTGATTTCTAGTATACCAAAAGAGCAAGTGAGTATGATCACATGGGAGCAGTTTCATGGGAAGGTGTGTGAACAATATTGTAATCCATTTGATATGAACCGAATCAAGACTGAGTTTCTTGAAATGAAGATGACACCTCAAATGACGATCGACGAGGTAGTAGAGAAGTATATGGATAAACTAAGGTTTGTACAACAGTGGGTGCCAGACGAAGCGTCTCGTATACAACATTTTGTTAATATCATTTTGCCAGAGTACAGAACTTTTGTTAGAACGGCTACGTCGTTGTCTCAAGCGGTTGTGATGGCTAAGATGGTAGAAAGTGATGTTCAGGCCGCCAGAAACAGAATGTTTGGTAATGTGCTACAACAAGGTGGGCAAGTATCTGGTCAATCAGGATCTAAATCCAATAAGTCTAGTGGGTTTAAATCGAAGGGTAAAAGTGGTCAGAATAGTTCTGGATCTGGATCAGGTAAAGGGAATTGGTGTCACACGTGTCGATCTTCTCACAGTGGTCAGTGTTCCGAGGCTACAAGAAGATGCTTAAAGTGTGGTGTTGTTGGGCATGAGTCTTCAGCATGCCCGTATCCGAATAGTGTATGTTGGAGTTGTCACAAACCAGGGCATCGTGCAATTAGTTGTCCGTCGAAGAGTGGTAGTTCCGGGGCAGGGTCAGGGTCAGGGGCGCGTTCAGCATCAGCTGGAGGGTCAACTGCCTCGAGTGGGTAGAAGAGGAAGAACCCTCCAACAGCAGAGGCTAGAGCTTTTCAGATGTCGGTGGAAAATGCTGTGGCAACCGAAGAAGTAATCACCGGTATGTTTCTAATCAACTCAATACCTGCTCGCGTATTGTTTGATTGTGGTGCCAATAGGTGTTTTATGTCCCTAGATTTCTGTGCTAAGTTGAATTTACCAGCTACTGTGTTACCCAAGCCGGTTAGTGTAGAAGTAGCTGATGGTAAGACCACACCCGTCACAACCTATGTGACTGGGGTTTGTATAGAGATCGAAGGGAAGTCGTTCCCGGTGACTTGTTTAGTGTTACCTATTCCTAGCTTTGATGTAGTACTAGGAATGGATTGGTTGAGCTCACTTAGGGCTAATATTAAGTGTGATAGGAAAATGATTACCTTTCGTTCGACCGATGGAACCCGTGTTGTGGCCCGAGGGGAGCGGGGAGGGTATAATTTTCTGTTGATAACCATGATGAAAGCGAAAAAGTCGATGGCAAAGGGTTGTGAATCATTTCTTGCATATGTGATTGATGCGAAGAAAGAAAAGAAAACAGTGGCCGATATTCCGATAGTATCAGAATTTCCCGATGTGTTCCCAGATGAGTTACCAGGTCTGCCGCCGGTAAGGGAAGTTGAATATAAGATTGAATTGGTTCCTGGAACAACTCCAGTTGCAAAAGCTCCATACCGATTAGCGCCGTCTGAAATCCGTGAAATGATGTCACAGATTCAAGAACTATTAGATCGTGGGTTTATCCGACCGAGTTCTTCACCGTGGGGTGCTCCGGTATTGTTTGTTAAAAAGAAAGATGGGTCAATGCGTATGTGTATTGATTATCGTGAATTGAACAAAAGAACTGTGAAGAATAAATATCCGTTACCTCGAATAGATGATTTGTTCGATCAGTTACAGGGTGCTTCATTCTTTTCTAAGATAGACTTACGATCCGGATATCATCAGGTTCGTGTTGCTGAATCAGATATATCGAAAACAGCGTTTAGAACTAGGTATGGTCATTATGAATTTCTTGTCATGCCTTTTGGGTTGACGAATGCGCCAGCAGTCTTCATGGATCTAATGAATAGAGTGTGTCGTCCATTCTTAGATAAGTTTGTGATTGTGTTTATTGATGACATATTGGTGTATTCGAAAACAGAGAGTGAACATGCTGAACATCTGAGGTTGGTTTTGAACTTGTTAAAACGTGAGCAACTATTTGCAAAATTTTCAAAGTGTGAATTTTGGTTACGTGAAGTGCAGTTTTTGGGTCATGTGATTTGTACCGAGGGTATAAAAGTTGATCCGACAAAGATAGAAGCGGTAATGAATTGGAATTCTCCGAGGACTCCGACTGAGATTAAGAGTTTTCTGGGATTGGCTGGTTATTATTGCAGGTTTATCAAAGATTTCTCTAAAATAGCGGGTCCATTGACTAAGTTGACTCGTAAAGATGTAGCCTTTCGATGGACTGATGAACAGGAAAAGGCTTTTCAGATTTTGAAACAGCTACTGTGTCAGGCACCAGTGTTAGCTTTACCAGAAGGTTCAGACAACTTCGTGGTATACTGTGACGCATCATATGCTGGGTTGGGTTGTGTATTAATGCAAAGAGATAAAGTAATCGCCTACGCCTCGCGACAGTTGAAAGTTCATGAGAAGAATTATCCAGTGCATGATCTTGAAATGGCTGCAGTAGTGTTTGCTTTGAAACTGTGGAGACATTATTTGTATGGAACTCATTGTGTTATTTGTACAGATCATAAGAGTTTGCAGTATATCTTCTCACAGAAAGAATTGAATATGCGTCAGAGACGATGGCAAGAGTTGATCAAAGATTACGATTGTGAAATTAAATACCATCCGGGTAAGGCAAATGTGGTTGCAGATGCGCTAAGTCGTAAAAAGTCAAGTGAAAATGTGAAATTCCTTCGTTTGAATATAACTTCAGATTTGATTAACAGCTTAAGAACCGTTCAGGCCTGTGCTTTAGAGGACGAACATATTAAATCTGAACAAATGACCAAATGAAAAGTGGACTTAATTGATGACTCACGTGGACTAAAGACCTTAAACAATCGTGTTTGGGTGCCTAAGCTTGGAGATTTGAGGGATTTAATCATGACGGAAGCTCACAAATCCAGACTGACAGTACATCCGGGTAGTAATAAGATGTATCATGATTTGAAAACAGTGTATTGGTGGCCGACAATGAAAACAGATATCGCTCGATATGTCGAAAAGTGTCATATTTGTGCTCAAGTGAAGGCAGAACATCAGAAACCTTATGGTTCGCTACGTCAGTTACAGATTCCAGAGTGGAAATGGGAACATATAACGATGGATTTTGTGACCAAATTACCTCGAACTCAGAAACGACATGATATGATTTGGGTAATAGTGGATCGTCTAACTAAAAGTGCTCATTTTCTTGCTACTCGTGAGACAGCTTCGTTAAGTGAGTTAGCCGATTTGTATGTGAAAGCAATAGTTAGTCGACATGGTGTGCCGTTATCGATCGTTTCAGACAGAGATTCCAGATTTGTGTCGAATTTTTGGAACAGTCTTCAACAAAATTTGGGTACACGTGTGAATTTAAGTACAACTTATCATCCTCAGACAGATGGTCAGAGTGAAAGAACGATACAGACTTTGGAGGATATGTTAAGGGCTTGTGTGTTAGAATACGGTGGTTCGTGGGATACACATCTGCCGTTGATCGAATTTGCGTATAATAATTCATATCATTCGAGTATAGGGATGCCGCCCTATGAAATGTTATACGGTCGTCGTTGCAGAACTCCGACTTGTTGGTTAGAAGCCGGGGAGAAACAATTTGCAGGTCCCGAAATTGTTCAAATGACAGCCGAAAAAGTTGCAATTGCGAGAGAAAAGTTGAAAGCCGCTAGAGATAGGCAGAAAATGTATGCTGATCCGCGTAGACGTCCGGTAACCTTTAATGTGGGTGAACGAGTGTATCTGAAAGTTTCGCCGTGGAAAGGGGTTATCAGATTCGGTAAACGTGGTAAGTTAGCACCGAGATTTATTGGTCCATTTCAGATCAGTGAAGTGTTGAATGATCAGACTGTGGTGTCAGATCTTCCGCCAGAGTTAGCCGGTATTCATAATACATTTAACGTGTGTTATCTTCGTAAGTGTAAAGTCGATGATGAAACACAACTTCTTCCTTTAGAAGATTTAAGGGTCGATTTGAATAAGAAATTGGTGGAAGAGCCGGTCCGTGTAGTTGACCGAAAGGTGACTAAGTTGAGATATAAAGAGATACCGATGGTGTTGATTGAGTGGAAACATAGTTTGGGTTCTAATCTTACGTGGGAAACGGAAGAGTTGATGAGAAACCGCTACCCTCATTTGTTTGACCAAGACCAGATTCCGAGGACGGAATCTCCTTAAGGGGGGTGGATTTGTAACAGACTGAAACCCGGGCTAGTTGTAAGTTGTTCATTTTGCCCTAAGGGTTTGTGCTTAGTCTTAAGTGCTTTTATTTTAATTATTTAATTAGTGTTTTATTATATTTGTGTTGTGACCAGTTTGTGACAAGGCTCCCAGAACAGGTTTGTTTATTTTATTTGGACCTCGTTTGGGTTACCTAATCTTGTGCGAAAGATATCAGATAACTGGTAAATACCCGTGTGTGATGGGGTATTGTGTTTTAACACAAATATAAGCTAGTGACCAGCTCTTTTCTTGAGGTTTCCTGAACTTTCCTCTCACTCACACATTCACCTAACCTAAACTTCACCATCTTCAAACAACCCTAAATCATTTGATCTCGAATTAAAGCTTGATTTTGGTGTCAAATCGTTCCTTGTGTTGTTGTGATTCTAACAAGGTAAAGTTTGTTTAATTTCGTGATCAAATCAGTGTCAAAATGGGTGTTTTAGTCAAGTTTTATGAAAATGGGGTTTTGTGCCAAATTGGTAGAAATTGATGTTGTTTGTGTTTGAATGTTGTGGGTTTATGTTCCAAAAAGTTTAGTGTACGAGTTGTGTTCAGTTTTGAGGTCAAAAATGTGTCTAAAGTCGAGATTTGGTGATTTTGGGTTGAAACCCGTCACTTTGCTGCTGTTGCAGCTGATGAACTACCTTCGGCCGATGGTCGTTGACCATCGACCGATGGTGAGGACGATCGGCCGATGGACGAGACCATCGACCGATGGTGTATGACTTCTGACCAGCTGGTGTAATTTTGACGATCGACCGATTGGGGGAGACCATCGACCGATGGTGTGTTGACGATCGGCCGATGGATGGGACCATCGACCGATGGTCTTAGGCAGTGAAATTTTTACTAAGTGTTGAATTATAGCTGTTATGCTGCCCGTTTGTATTTTGGTGTTCAGGATGTAAATTTTGAAAGTGCATAAGTGTTAAGCATGAAAATTTTAGCGGACGCAAATTTTTACTAATTTGCTATAATTCGCTGTCAGTGTGTCTAATCTTGATGGGAACACTATTCTAACTTGGTTTTTGCTGTTCTCAGGAGATAAGGACAAGGAGGAAGCTCAGAAATAATAACTGAGCAGTTGCTGGTAATTGGTGAGTGGGTCTATCTACGGATAGAGTTTAAGTAGCATATCATGCTACTGTGGTTGACTCTTTTACCATGCATAGTGTAGGAATTGCCATGATAGAATAATATCGTTTGCCTGATGTTGTATGTGAATTATGTGTACACTGTGTGAATGGCACCAGTCGGGCCTAGGGAGACTGGGGACTCGAGACTGTGCCTAGGAGAGGTTAGAGTCCGTATGAGGTCAACCGTGCCTAGGGGAGGTTGGGTCCATAGGCTACTAATTGTGGAGTATAGTGTGAACGATGCACCCCCTGCATCTGGATAACTATACTGTGAATTGAGTAGCAGGGACTATCGGTAGACTCAGGCCCGATCAGCTGGGAGTCATGTGCTCGTACAAGCCGCCGATCCTCGTATTGTCTTTTGTATGCTAGTTGGTAGTTAGCAGGTATTGTTGATGTATATAGCTTGTGTGTGACTTAAGCTATATCTGTTAGATAGATTCCATTCACTTAGCGGTGCGCTAATCCCCCACATGTTTTCCCCCTTGCAGGTTTAGGTACTGCTAGTCGGGATGGGTGATACAGCAGATGACATGTTTGACAACCAACTCTGATGTGGACTTTTGTTTAAATAATGTTTTGTAATAACGTAACACCTGTGGTTTGTAATAAAGTAATTAACTAAGGATTTATGGTAATCATGTTGTTATCGAATAAGGGTAATTATGTAAATGAAGTCTTCCGCTGTGTATATATAAAAAAAAAAAAAAAAATGGCCGGTGTTACAATGCGGTTCTCGAGGAGTGATATACGCGGGGTTCGATATGTGATCGGATTTATATGTTTATTTTAGGTTATTGTCTGGTGGTTGTTGTCTGTATGTACTTTCGTCTACAATTTCAATAGTGTCCGCTCTGGTTTCAATGTTGTAGTCCAGTTTGTGTAGTACACACAAAGCGGGAGTCATTGAGTTTTAGTCGGTTGTGACCAACTACTCTCATGACAGATCGTTAGGATCTGCAATGTATTATCATCGATTAATATATATATATATATATATATATATATATATATATGGTCATAATCAAGAAGGAAACACTTTTTTGGGGGGAAGTAAATTTTTTTCGTTTTTTTTTGAATTTTTTTTTCAGGCATCAAGTTTAGGTGAAAATATGAACATTTAAAAAAGACACTTTGTGATGAATGTTATTATTTTGGCGGTAAAACGCTCGAAGAAAAAAATGAAAACATTCAATGCATTGAATGTTTTGATTCTGAGTTTATTTGCATCATTTTGTTTTCATATTGTGTGAAGTGTTTTTTTTCGAAATTTTGTCCGATTTAGAGTTTAGGGTTTAGTGTTTTGGGTTTCGGAAATTTAGCCCGATTTAGAGTTTAGGGTTTAGTGTTTTGGATTTAGTTCTTAAACGCAAAACCCTAAATCCCAAACCCTAAACTCTAAACCGTTCGTGTTAAAATATTCAATCTAAACCCTAATTTCTAAACCCAAAACCCTAATTTCTAAACTCTAATAGCTAAACCTTAATTTTTAACCCCCTAATTTCTAAACCCTAATTTCTAACCCCTTAAAAAAAATTAAGAATCAAAACATTCAATATATTGAATGTTTTAATTTTTTTTCTTCAAGCGTTTTACCGCCAAAATAATAAAATTTATCACAAAGTGTCTTTTTTAAATGTTCATATTTTCATGTGATCTTGATGCCTGAAAAAATAAATTACGAAAAAATCGAAAAAAAATTACTTCCCCACACTTCCCCTCAAAAAAGTGCTTCCCTCTTGATTAAATCTATATATATGTATATAATAGGTTTTTGAGCCCGTGCGTTGCACGGGTTTGTAAAAGACCGGGCAAAAAATATAATTTGCAATTTATATTGAAATGTAAATAGCGATACTAAAAAAATAGAAAAAGTATAAGAATTATTTAACAGCCCGTGGTGTTGACAAATTTTAAAAATTTCTTTGAGTTTAAGAGTCCGTAGTGTTGACGAATTTTAAAAATTCCTTTTGAGTTTAAGAGCTCGTGATGTTGACAAATTTTAAAAGTAATTTTGGGTGGTGTTAGTAACTTAATGTCTACAATTTTTTTATATTGTAGACATTGGATTTAAGAGCCCGATATACAAAATTATTAGTTGAACTTAGAAATTGAAATCAAAGAACACTCACCTCTTTGTTGGAAGGGGTTTTACCCCATGAAGGAAACACTTATAGTTAAGATTGACCCCTTTTGATTACATATTGGTTAATGAGCTACTGCATATTGTTAATATTTACATACCACCTATTCGGTATCTGATGTATTGTATAACCCGTATCAACCTGTATATTCCATAATGGGGTCCAATTTTTTTCCGGAACAACACACACACCCTTTTTTTCTACAACGGGACTCAAAATCACAACAATAAAGTTGATGAACTCTTTCTAAATGGTCTCCAGTAGATTATGTAAATATTAAGACTGTAATCTATATAAATGTTATTGGATTCTTCACCATAGTATAGAGAAATAATTATTTTCTAGTCCGTCTATGATGATGTAGTATTTTAGACCAATTTGACAATAAATGAGTAGGACTAATAAAGAAGAGTGTCAACAGAATAGTCATTCAAGTGTAATCGAATGTATTGAAAGTTCCTAGCTATCTTTATTTCTATTAATATTGTCAACTTACTTGCAGCTTAACAATATATAAAAGGATGTGATTTATAAATCGAAAAGTGTACACATTACCAGATTGGATGTAATACAAACGTCAAAATTTACTTTGAACTAAGCCTTTGAAATTGTCACTAGTTGAGTTCTACAATCTACATCTTTAAAAAAATCCATAAACAATTGGCATATTGTTCCTTATAAGTAACTGTTATCAACTTATCGATAAACAGGATATGCAAATTAGGAAAACGAAGATAAAAGATTACCTCATCCGACTTTGTGGCCATTATCATTGAGTCCAACATCGATTGAGTAACCTTTACAAAAAAACAAAGAAAAAAACTAACTGTTAACCGTTTGTGTTATCATAAATACTCACATCCATTCAAGAGTGATATGTGACAGTAGTTCTTATTGATTTAAGAATGAAAGAAAACATGTATGTTAATTAAATTGAATTTAAAGATCCAGAGGATGAATTTTGCTACCAATTATAAAAAAAAAAAAAAAAAATTCAGTATCGATTAAAAATCATTGGTTAATCAATTATAAGATTAACAAATATCTTTGATCCCGTGAGAAAGAAGTAGAGGATTTGTAATATGGATTATACGGAGTAATATTATAATTTATATAATCTAAATATGTAAATCTATATGTATATATTAAATTATAATTGATATATAATTCAATTTAATAAGAAAATGACACATAAGAAATTTTTTTCTGATATATATATATATATATATATATATATATATATATATATATATATATATATATATATATATATATATATATATAGAGGATCCAGTGAGAACTTTTTTAGTGTAAGAACTTTAAGAACTCCAAATACACTGAAATTCTAGCAAAAAAGGTGCACGGACGAGCAAAAAAAAAAGAAATTCGAGCAAAAATAAAAAACACGGATGAACAAAAATTCATAGTCGAGCAAAATTTTTTTTTTTTTTTTTTTTGCATTTTTGTTCGACTAGCTCTGTGTTCTACATTTTTTTATTCGACTATCAAAAATGTAGAACACAAAATTGTTCGCCCGCCATTTTTTGTTCGAATATCACTTATTTGTTCGCCCATTGTCCCATTTTTTGCTCGAATTGCTCTTTTTTTGTTCGTCCGTGTCTCATTTTTGCTCGAATTTCCCTTTTTTTTGCTCGAATTTTCATTTTTTACTCAAATTTCAGTGTATTTTTGAGTTCTCAGGGTTCTCACACAAAAAATTCTCATTTGATCCCTCTACTATATATATATATATATATATATATATATATATATATATATATAGTCAAAAGTTCAAACGAAAACCACAAAAAGAGCGAGAACTGCGAGAACTTTTGATTTACAAAGGATTTTCACATGTGAGTAGATTGAATCACACATAAATATTGATAGAGAGTAAGAATGAACATTAAATAGTTTGAAAAAACTTATATTTTATCTATATAATCAAATATATAGTTTCTCGTTCACATGTGCATATTTGTTTGTGATACATGTGAACATTTCATAAAATTAACAATTTAACATTTAATTTGTGATAATGAACATATGTTTGTCAATGATATGAGCATTAGTTAACATTTGCATGTAATTTGTTGCATTTTAAATGCATAAAAACTAAGAAATTAAAAAGTTCTCGTGATTTTTACTTTTTTTGTAGTTCTCGTTTGAACCTGCCCATATATATATATATATATATATATATATATATATATATATATATAAACCTTCCGCCAAAAAAATAGTTGAAGAAATAAAATGGTCAAAGAAAGATGCCATTGCCATCCCAATGTAGAAGTACGTGGTGGTCCAATGTAGGAGTGTATAGACAACAGAGCATACCATTTGTGCCCAATATCAAACTGTCAAAAATATTCTTGCTCCTTTTCCTCAACTTGCACCTTGACGAGACATAGAACCTACTATTCCCTACCACTCACATAGATTATTACTCCCATATTAATTGTATCTCCTGTTAATTGTCTTAAAAAAACATACACATAAAAAAAAAATTATTATTACATTATATTTTTTTTTTTATTTTTTAGTTTTACTCTTTAATTTCCTCAATTTTTTTTGTCTTTTTTTTCTTATTTATTTATAAAGGCGCACAATTGATTTGTAACACTTCAAAATAGAATATTAGAGCACTCTCAACCATGACACACTTCTTCAAATTAACACACTCCCAAATCAGCGTCACATCACTATTTCTCTCTCATTTCCTTCCTACCACTAACTCATCACATACCACTCTCAACCACTACACCCTTCCTCAACCATTAAAATAAATTAATTAAATGTACAAATTTTAAAGCAAAATGTACAAATAAAGAAAGCCAAACAAGTCGTGATGCATTATGCTTCAATTACACGAAATGAATGGCAAAATGTAATTGGCTAAGGATTAACAACACACTCCTAATGGGTGTTTGAGATTAGCAATGAACTGGCAATAGATTGGCACATGAAAGATACATCCATTGGGACTGTTCTTAGACAATTAAATAAGAACAGACAAATGGTCCGAAAAGGTAACCTATAATATCAAATTTGACAATAAAGGTAATATGATTTTTCCAAATGCTGAAAATGATTACGTGTTTCAATTTTTTTTCCAAAAAGGATTATGATTTGAAAAAAGTGTGCAATTGAGGTAATATCATCAAATTTATTAACGATCGTTAGTCAAATTTTGTTAAGTGCTCACATGTGTTTGACATGTGAGAGATTAAATCACACGGTTGATCTCTGAACCATATAAAAAATAAAATTATTTAATAAAAAATTCAAAAATTCAAAAACTTAAAACTTAAATTAATTTTGATTTTTATTACTTTTTTGTATCACATTTTATATTTTTATTACCCTTTTATTTCTTTATTATTATTTTTTATTTTTATATAAGGTTCATGGGCCAACCATATAATTTTGTCCCACACATTCCAAACACATGTGAGCACTTAACGAAACTTGACTAACGATTGTTAATAAAGTTGACGATAATACAGCAATTGCACACTTTTTCAAATCATAATCCTTTTCGGGCAAAAATTAAAATACGTAATCCTTTTCGGGGATCTGAAAAAGTCATATTACCTTTATTGTCAAATTTGATATTATAGTTTACCTTTTCGGGCCATTTGTCCAATAAGAACGAGAGATTATATATATATATATATATATATATATATATATATATATATATATATATATATATATATATATATATATATATATATATATATATATATATATATATATACAGTGGTAGGATCAAGGGGGAAGTAACCAATCGGGGGGAAGCAATTTTTTTTCTTTTTTATTTTTTAAAAAACTTTGTTCACGAACATTATAGATTGGATGAAAATATGAACATTTAATAAAGACACTTTGTGATAAATATTTTTATTTTGGCGAAAAAACGTTTGAAGAAGTAATATATAACAATTATCGTGTTTTTCGAGCGTATGTTGAGGTTTTAGATATTAGGGTTTAGATATTATGGTTTATAGGGTTTAGATATTAGGGTTTAGAAATTTAGGGTTTAGGGTTTAGATTTAGGGTTTAGATTTAGGATTTAAATTGAGTTTTTAACACGAACTGTTTAGAGTTTAGGATTTAAGGTTTAGGGTTTAGGGTTTGGTGTTTTGAGTTTATTCCATAAACCCAAAACACCGAACCCTAAACCCCAAACCCTAAACCCTAAACTCTAAATCGGGCTAAATTTACTTCACAAACATGAAGAAAAAAACGTTCACATTCTTCACGAACAATATTATTTTGAATGTTATTTTTGTCGATCGTTTTTCCGCCTAAATAATAACATTCATCATGAAGTGTCTTTTCTAAATGTTCATATTTTCTTGTGATCTTGATGCCGGAAAAAAAATTCAAAAAAATTCAAAAAAATAATTTTTTTGCTTCCCCCAATTGGTTATTTCCCCATTGATCCTGCCCATATATATATATATATATATATAGTATTGAAAAACATTCGTATTGAACCAATTAGATGTATAGTACAATTACAATGAATATAAGATGTCATACGTGTGATACGATTACATAAACATGGTATAAAAAACTCAAGATATACTTCATGTATGCAATTGTATCGGATTATACAAACCTAAAGATTACTTAGGGTGCGTTTGATAAAATTGAATGATTTAGCGCTGAATGGTTCAGAATCTGAATGATTCAAAACCTCTAAATAAAGTTTGTTCTGAATGAAAATAAGCTGTTTGATAATCATTTAGAATGAACGATATAAACTGAGTAAAATTACCTTATCAAAGTGTATAATGAATAAAATATTCAATATACTTGTTAGTTAAGTGTTCAGGATAGGCTTTGAGGAGAAAATTACATAAAATGTAGGCTCTTAATGGTTAAGAGAGTGTCCATTCAGCACTGAATTATGAACCATTCAGCACTATATGTCATTCAGAGGTCAGAAACAAACGCACTGAATGCTGAATGGTTCAGCATTCAGCACTGAACCATTTCATTCAGAGGCAAACAAACGCACCCTTACTTTGGGTACACTTCTATTAACTTGAAAACCATTGTTGACATCCCCACATAATCAATATTGACGATCTAAGTGAATGTATATCCATATTTAAATATGAGTGATTAGTGGATCATGTGTGAATTTTTTTGACGTGTTATATGTGGACTAATCTATTACTCCACCCTTTTAAATTTTTTTTTTTTTTTTTTTTTTTTCAATTTTGACCGTAAATATTTTTAATTGTGTTATATAATATTTGATGATAATTAAATAAATAAAATCACGTTTAAAATTTAATTCATTTATATTTTATCAAATACTATATATCACAAATAAAAATATTTATGGTCAAAGTTGATAAAGAAAGACTTTTAAAGTCAAATTTGAACACTTATAGTGAGACGGATGGAGTATCATTTTTAATACGTAAATACAAGTAAAAGTTTGTATACGTATCCCCTCTATACCTTTGAAGAGAATAATTTTTAGCTAATTAATCTTTTCAAAACCTCCTTTATGACCCTTAGATCAAAAAATGACAACAACCTACCCCTTAATCCAGTGGCTCATATTCTTCATTTTTCATTATTAGCTAGTAACTTATTTACATGTCTTTAACTACCTAAAATACTCTTACAAAAATCAATCAGGTGTCACGATAAAAACAAATTTTAATTTCAAAATTATGATTGGAATATAAGAAAAACACAAACACCCTTTCTCGTTTCAAAATCAAAATCAAATCAAATTAAGGTTCTTAAGTTCCAATTGAATTCATTATCAACTCTTCTAATCAATAGCGATTGCAGGAAACATTCGCCCAGTTATGGTCTAAAGTTATGGATCATCGGATGCAGTTTAATATCGAATAATGAACTAGGGTTCGCAATTAGGGTTAGGGTTCGCAAATTGATCACAATTGAGAAACCATTCGATTATTTCATCTAAGTCTATTCAATGCTGATTACATATTCTGATTATAGTACACAGTAAGTTATATCATCTTATTTTAGAATCAAGAACATCGGTACAATTTTTATTCGTATATTTTAATTCGTAAACTACCTGAATGTAAGTATGATTAACTTTGCTTAACTGAATAATCGTCTATTTTGAGTTTCATTCTTCTTAAATTGATTAAAATTCGATGGCGGCATGGGTTTTTATCTAAAGCATATTAACTGTTTGATGAGATGCTTGAATGAAAAATCTATCTGTTTGAATCGTCTATATTGATATGTTGACTTTTCTTAGTCATGTTATAGGTTCATGTTGTTGGGGCCTATTAGAGATTATTACTTTTGGGAGTTACTTATGAGTTGATTTTTTATTGGTAGGAAAAACGGGTGTGGGAGGAGGTTTACAATGTACATAATCAGGGTATATGATATGGTCAAAACGGACGGTTTTATTTGTGCTGTGTCGTTAGGTCGCAACACGTCAGAATTAGCTTATCAAAAGAGTAATAATGGTTTTATCATTTATATTTATCTGGGGTTTCCTAGTTATAACTCACATACTTGTCTTCTTTTTAATGAGTAAGTGGTAAATATAACCCAGGTTCGTATTTTTGTATGTTTGCTCAGTAACGTGGGACAAAAGTGCCTATATAGTTAACCCTAGTTGAGAAGTGGTGATAGGTTAAGATTAACTACTAATGCTATAATATAACTATAATGATAAAGTTGGATATGTATGAAGAATAAGATTCCGACGGGGAATTATCACAAGAGTTCAACTTCCTAGAATAAACACTAAACCTCAATCAACTGGGCTATGAACCTAACTGATTTGTCACTAAGAGTTTAGGTTTTGAAGATTTTGGCTAAGACGGATATCCCTACTCCCAACGTTAACCTTAGAAGGTTTAAACGACCTTATGGATATAATCCTAGGTACGTGAATAAAGTGGTATTATCCCTAAGGAAAGTCTCAGCTTTTCTTAATCTTAGTTAGTCTAACTAAAGCAGTATTCCACCACTTAATACTAAGCTATGACTTAACATTAACAGATGTGCAATCTTAGATATTCTAAGGTACTGCTAATTGGATTAGAGGTTTCTCCTTTGTGATCACTTATTCAATCCCGGATCATCTTACAACATCTCAAGAACGTTGCTTCTGGCGAGAATCATGCTTTTGAGCAAGCCAGTGTTCACTGAACTCTATATTGCCTACTCTAATCACAACCTAAATGGGCAGCTCTTCTCTGACGAATAAATGGTTACTCGTACGTAGGTACTATATCCCTATTGTGATGTTAAGCACACATAACTACTTACCCGTATCCTAGGGTTGATCAAGTCCTAATACTAGGTTATAGCCACGTGAATAAGCGGAAAGGGTGATCCGTAAATTAAACTTCTAACCGTCAAGATTTCAGCATAACAGTAGCATAAGTTTCAGATAAAGTATTCAACATATAATAAACATTTTTAACGGATAGATAAGCATGCAAGATGAAAGCAACTTAAGATAACTTTATCAAATTAAGGAAAGCGTTCACCGTTTACAGACGAGATCCGGACCATTACAAGTGCTGACATCCTCTAGACTGCTCCTATTACAATCTTCGGCGTTCGCCTCCGGGTACATAATTTCCCACTCGGAGGTGAGAAGGCCTTGAAAGCTCTAGTGAGAGAAAGTGTATTGTAGTAAGAGAGTGAAGAGAGGTGTGTTGAATATGGATGCCAAAAAGCCTTTAAATAGACTTGGAATTTACCTGCAAATGGCTGGCAGGCCGTTTGGCAGGCCGTTTGACAGGCCGTTTGCAAGGGCCGTTTGCCAGACCAGCCCGTTTGCAGGGGCCGTTTATCTTGGGCGTGTGGCAGGCCATTTGCAAGCCAGTCAAGCCGTTTGGCAGGCCGTTTGGATTGCCTGGTCAGCTGATTTTACTGGGTCGTAACTTGATTTCTTGTCTTTCACCGTTTTCGCTTTAGAATCTCCGTTTTAGCTCCGATTCTCTTGATTCTTTTTGCATTGTCTTCGTAATTACTTTACCTAAAAATTTATCCAAAAAAGCGATTATTTTGCCGACAAAGATTTGAGCTTTTATGATTTTGGGACTTAATACTGGGGGTAAAAATGTAACCGATATCAAATATCCCACACTTAGACTTTACTTGTTCTCAAGCAAACTTTCGAGCTTTTAACACTGAAGATTTTTATTCGTAGCGATCAAACGATCTTTGTTTCGCAAGACGTAGAGCGAAAACTCGGTTCTATTCTTTTTGTTATTCCCAAACCTTTTTCCGCAAGCATGAGAGGAGGTTACATAATTGAGGCTATCTTACTCGGGTCACTCTTCACTAAAGTGTTTCGAGTGTCCTATAGTTCTAAGAAATGAAATCTCTCATAGCCATTCATGTTCGCATTCTTTGTCATAGGCTTGATCAAGACTCAAATCTCCATCACTTATTTGAGAGAATTTTTAGTAATAGACTCAACTTGTATCGTGAAGAGATGGTGATTTGGAGGTTTTAGGGATGAGAAAGGTTTGGATAGGTAGGAGTTCTTTTAAGGATTGATTTTGATAATCCTTTCAGCTTTTTATCGGGAATTTCGAAGTGAGCATCCTTCTTTTTGACTGCCAGGAGTTCTTTTCTCGAATCTTTTCTGCCAGGAGTTTTTTTTCCTTTGAAAGCATCTTTGCTTTTCTCTTCGAGATCTCCTTTTGTTGGTGGTCTCCTTGATAATTGACTTGGATGCTCGCATTTTTCTAATGCGGTTTTATATCAGATTTCCCGGAAGTGATGTTTTCGTCAGGATTTATTTCTTTATTTATGAAGGGAAAGAAATGGAAAGGTAATAGACGATGGAGTGTTGCTGATTTGATAATGGAAATGAAGGTATGTGGGGGTGTTCTGTCTTCACGAATAGCCGAGGTTTCTAACTTAATAGTCCTCACCAAAAGGTGTGATTCCGAAATGTAGATCAAGAGCAAGTTCTGATTTAGAGATGCTAACATCGGCGCACTAAACGGGAGTATAGAGAAGCACTAAAAATGAGTACTAGTTAGGTCTTATTTGGGGTGCCTCTCATAAATTATAATGGGTCGAATTGCGCCTTTCGTTATGCAATGCTCTTTTGGAATATTCCGTTTGGTTTTTCGCAAAAAGTTTTTAACCTTGTTTTACTCTTTTGTCTATTTTGTAACAAAAACTTTTTGATCGTTTATAGAATTTTGTAATCCCTAGTGTTGTATAGCACAAAAAGTTTTAAATTTTTGTGAATAAATTTAGTTTTATAAACACTTGAGGATTTTACGAGAATCATTATGTGCAATATTTGCTATCTTACACTTTAAAATAACATTGTCCTCAATGTTAAGGATACGGCGTATCCCACACTTAGGTTTTGAAATAGGCATTTTTGTTATTAAAAGTTTTTATTGGTGGGGTTGCTAATCTCACACTTAGTGTTTAAAGTGGTATAGTATTTTGTGTATATTCTATTAAAAAAAAGTGGTGAAGACGTAGTACTCCCCTATGGTTGCAAGGTATGTATGGATGGTTTGCCGAATATGGTTTCTTCTAATCTCGTCCTGGCGCCATTCTCGTTCAGTGTGTCCTTGCTCCAAGTTGTGCTTCCATCTTGTACGGTCTCGATCGTCGTTTGTTTGTGACGTTTTATTCATGCAATTTATTCTAATTATCATACAAACTCAAAAACAGAAAAGTAGTTATGCCAAGATTGGCGTACAGTCATGGTAATAATGTAGCAGTGAGAATCACAATCATTCATAAAATATAGCAGAGTTTAGGAATTTATGGTTGAGCTGTAGGGTAGGCTAGAGAATACGATACGCTAGTGAGGGGCTGTCTTGGGTGTCTAAGGGCAGATTGCCCCTCATCTGTCATCTCCTCATCGATGGTTAATTGCTGTGACAATTCTGCAGTGTTCATCCCTAAAGATACGCTGAACTGAACCTCGTCTGAATGTGCGATCAATTCGGTGAGTGATGAGGTGCTCGTGTGAATCATGGACCCCGTTTGCCAACCCTGCCATTCTTGCAAGTCTCTTCCCAAACTCGAGTTCATGCCCATACCTCCCATACCTTGTGTAACATCCTCGGTCATATATCGACTTGCAGCTTGGTCCCATGCACTGTTCTGATCATCAGCGGATGTATCTCTGTGGGTGCTGACGTTGGTGGTTCCTAAAATGCTGTTAGCCAAATCCTCTTCCATTGTCCTCGGTTCCCTTGGAGGAGATGGAATGACTGTGTGCTGGGTGAAATGATGCTGAGGTGGAGGAGATGGGGGTTGTGGCTGCTGAGTGCTAGGTCATGCACCTCTAGGGTCTCTATGGGCGTACATCACCGGATACTCGTGAGGGTATGGCGGAACATTAAGCTGTCTGCTCGCGTGATGTGTGAAGTGATCCAAATTCTGAAAGATAGCGTGCTAAGCAAACCAACTCTCATGCCAGGGTAAGTCCCCCATATGGTAATGAAATGGTGGAAAGTGCGGTTGATCCCTCTCTCCTACTGATGAGTGTCGGTGGGGATCAGTGGGCCTACTCTGCATGGTGGGATCATCCTCATTCGGTGGTTCCTGTGAACCTCGACGTCTCCTCCCATCCCTAGTCCTGGCATCGGGCTTAAATCCTGTGACGCCCCGTACAAAATCATCGTGTATGATTCGTCAACAACAGGATCTTTACACGGTCAAACACTATATGCTGTTTGAAAACCAATTTTACATTCATAAAAAGATAGCATTTACAAAATATAACGTGACACAGAGGTCATTACAAAGCCATTATTCAAATAACATAAGTTGTGAATGCAAGATAAAAGTTTCATGATTGAGACATCTCTAAGTAATGCAGCGGAAATCTAACATAGCAGGTCCATAACAGCAAGTCTATAACACCAAGACAGCAAGTCTAACAAAGGAAGCAACATCGTCTAAGCACCTGAGAAATACACGCTTAAAAGTCAACACGAATGTTGGTGAGCTATAGTTTGTTTGTTCCAGTAATGTAATGTAGACCACGAGATTTCATATTCAAACAGTATGAAAAGTATATGCTTATCCGTGGGCACCCGGTAAATAACTTAACGTAATAGTAATACCCCCTAAAAGTACACTTCGTGAGTGCGTATGTCCTCGAAGTATCAAACACCCGTTAAATGCTAGCGCGACTAGCCCGAGTGGGGATGTCAAACCCTATGGATCCATATCTAATATTCGCGTTCACCGGTTCAAAACCAATGATTAAACGTTACTGTGCTAAGGGGAATCTTTATGCCGTTATATAACCCACACATATGTAAAGTTTAAGTTCTCATGTCAAGTAAGTAAAACATAAAAAGCGCATGTATTCTCAGTCCCAAAAATAGTATAAGTAAAAAGGGAAGCTATAACTCACAGTGATAAATGCGGTAAAGTCGATATGCAAAGTATGCAAGTAGTAAGTCGGTCCGAAAGGTCGTCAACCTAAGTCAAAGGTCACTAGGTCAGTATGTTGTCCCAAAAGGTTTAAAAGTGCATAAATTAAGTTTAAGTGTCATCATCAACATCATCATTTTCATCATCATTCATCAACACTAAGGTAAGTTTAACAAGAATAGAGATCGAAACAAATGGCTGACTTCGGACAGCTGTTACGGCCTCTATACAAATCGAAAAGACACGTAGTCAGTGGCTATGGTTCTGTATGTGAGTCCTCTAACTTCTGACCAATTTTCAGAACCTAACTCGTCTTCGTTTGACTGTGACGACGGTTTAAGTGCGAGTAGGTCAGAAATTTCAGCACAACGTTACAAGGGGGTAGTGATTTTCGGAAGGCTATAAATCCTAAACCGTATATCGGATTAAGTCGAGGCCCAAACGAAAAGTCATCTAATCGAAATGAACTATCTGAAAATAAGTTTTCAAGAAGTCCAGGAGTCTGATCAGACCCTGAAAATCAGCAAACAAATGTTCCGGTGAGGTCCTTGGTGCTTGATGCTCCTCTCGGTTCTCATCCTTGATGCTTGTAAGCTTCAAGTGTACAACTCGTTGATGTTTAGCATCACTTTGACCAAGGTTCAACCATCAATACACAACTAAGAGTAAAATCTATCATTCTACAAGTTTTGAACATCAAGATTGCCTCTTTATTGCATAGATCCAATAAAGCTTTAACCTTTGTCCATTTTACACAAGTTTATGCATCTCCATCATATATGATGATGAAGACTTGATCTTTATCATCACAACAAACACAAAAAGGTTCCAAGTAAGTGAGATCTACAATAATAACTTAGATCTCAAGTATTAAGAAAACCCTAAGCTAGAAAGCTTGGATCTTTACAAGATTAATGAGACCATAAGCTAGAAAGCTAAGATCTTTAACAAAATAATGAAAGTAATGAGACCATAAGCTAAAAAGCTAAGATCTTTAACATAATAATGAAACCCTAATCTAGAAAGCTTGGATCTTTAGTATTCTTGAAGATCTTGAAGCATAAAGCTTGGATCTTTAAGATACATGAAGATCATAAACACAAGTTTTGATCTTTATAACAAAACAAAGAAATTACAAACTAGATCTAACAAGTAAATGAAGATTCCAAGCTAGAAAGCTTGAATCTTTCATGTTTTTGAAGGATTCAAACCCAAGTTTGAATCTATAAGATATAACAAGATCAAAAGCTAAAAGCTAGATCCATAAAATGATGATGATGATGTCGACTTTATGAAGAAGAAAAGAAGAAGAAGAAAATTTAAAACTTATACTTTTTAGAGTGAGAAAGACTAGAGAGAGAATTAGAGAGTAAGTGTGTGTAATTTGTAAACGAGAGCAAGTGTGAATTGTGAGGAAATAGCTTGGTATTTATAGGAAATGAGGGTGGTGGGGAGGCTCCAAAACCGTAGCCTTTGGGAGGGGAAAAGGGGGACCAACTTTTACTTTTTGGTTAATGGTTGTCTAAAGTTGGTGCTTGTGTTAGGATCCCATGCAACATTAAGGATAATGCTTAACAAAAATGCTAGTATGTTTCCTCTAATAAATGGGCATTTGTCTTTCATTATTATGGCCTTATGGGTCACTAACTTATTAAAATTGGGCTAATTAAATAGTCCACTAGCTAGTGTAGGGTGGGCTAAGGTCCAACAAGGTAGAAAGTCCAATAAGACTAACTAGTGTGTTCTAGTAAATTACTAAGCGTAATTAAGCATCCAAAAACCCAAGTAATTGTTATTATAAAATAACAATTAGTATTACGTAGTTATAATATTCCGATTATGACCAAAGTTAAACGTGTACCAAGTACATAGCTCGTTTCAAACGTCAAGTGACACCAACGGTCGTAAAAGCATTCGGGGATCAAGTTAAGTGATTACACACTTAATAGCACGTTGTAAGGTATTAATAAAGTAATTAATCATTAAATAAGATCCCAGAGCATAAACTAGCTCAGTACGCACATATACGCAGTTTCGTGAAAGCACAAAGCACAAAAGCAAATCGAAAAAGCCGGGTCGTTACAAATCCCCTAACTCTTACCTTTGGCACCGTTCGGTCTTCCGAATCCGGGATTGCCGGATTGGCTGCAACTATTAACTGCTCATCCTCTATCTTAATGTATTCCCAGGTGTGCAGTAGTTTATACCCGATTTCTTCCGACTGAATTGCCAAATCTTCCAACACTACCCAAAACGTGCATCCTGCGAAGGAGTTTGGTGACAACGGCTCTCAGAACTGGCACAACTGTTCTTGCAAAATTCCTTTCGTTGGTAAATGCTTGAGCTAGAAGGTGTGCGACTTGCATATTTTGGTTGTTGATCATGGCGTGCATTAGGCGCATATCATTAATGGTGACGGTACCGCCATGTTGGGTTTTCAGGTGAAGGGTTTTGGTGATGAGGTGGTGAAGAATGCGGTGAACTGGATTGGTGAAATTTGAAGCCTTTTTACTTAACCTCCAGGCTTCATTATCGGATGTGTAGGTTCGCCAGAAAGCTTGATGATCGATTGCGTTTAGGATGGTGTATCTTCTCTTGAACACTGATCGCTTAACGTGTGATTTTTTGTACAGCTCTAGGTGCATTGCGAACTGTGCGAGAGTCAAGTGATGCATCTGGTTCTGGTGGCAGAAATGTATGCATGGATGACTATTATAATCCTCTTGGTCAACATTTGCTTCGAATCTCCACGTTGCCATAAACTCTGCATATGGTTCTTGATACACCCGTTCATTTATTTCAAACAGCTTTTGCCATGCGCTGTTTGTTTTCCCGTGTGCTGTAAAACTTAGAATCTGTCTTAGCTCATCAGCCCAACCACATTATTCCATTACTTCCCAATTTATATACTTGTTGGCACCCTTTTGTCAATTTATCCAAGTTCGCATGAACGGTTCATTATCCGCCGGGTTATCCTGCCCGTGGATAGAGTGTGGCAACTCGTACTCTTCGGATAAATAATTAGCCATCTGCGAAAGTCAAATAATGTAGGTTATGTTCCAAAATAATCAGACTTATGATAACACTTCGAAATGAAAATGCTTATATTTTTCGAAAAAAATTCGAAATGAGGGCTTTAAAAATGGCATTTTCCAAATCCCTGTTATAGTCAATTATAGCCAAAATTACCGCAAACAACATCTAATCTTACTATAAACTTATTTCCAAGCAAAATTGGAAATGTACCCGTGATTGCAACAAATAATGATGAAAAATAATAATTATAGCGAGTTAGTCGTAATAAGCAACTTTGATTGAAGTAAGATGATTTTTAAGCATACAATGATTCTAATGACCATTTTTAATTACCTTAAATATTTTTAAACATCAAACTTTAGCTATAACGTCATTAAGTCAAGGTTTAAGACCGTTTTAATCGAATAATATTCATTTTGACCGAAACGTACAAAATAAGAAAAATCAAAGACTAGGTTCCAAATTTATTCGTAAGTCAATGGCATTTCCTTTTAGGCTAATTTCTAAGTAATCTTAAGTTTTAAAAATGTTTTAACTATAGGAAAATCCTAGGCCTAATTTTGTATAGTTTATCAAAATTTCAATTTTCAATCAAACAATCCTAAATTATTCCAAGACTAGTTTCTAAGCATTCTAGATGAATCACTAAGCCTATTTGAGCAAGCAAAACATCAAATTTTCAAAGATTTCACTAATTTCTAACCTAAAACCTAAACTAACGAATTGAGAGCTAAAAACTAACCAAAATGCCTCAATTGAACCTAAAAACTAACACACATTACTCACAATATCTAACTAAGCATGCAGGAAATCAAATTCGGGCATAAAACACAATTTTTCTCAAAAGTCAAAAATTTGGCTCCGAGTAAAAACTCGATTTTTAACTGTGAAAAAGTACGTTTTATGCAAAATTGATGATGAAAACGCGTTTAGGAGGCACAAGAGAATCGGATTAGAGCTTTGAATTGCAAAAATTGGTCAAGATTTGATGGTGGTGGTGTGGTGTCTAGCAACGACCGAAGGGAAACAGAGGGAGAAAAAGAAAGAGGGAAAAAGGAGAGGAGGAGGAGAAAAGGAAAAGAAAATGGGTCCGTGTGGCTTACGGGCTTATTTTCCCGACCCGACTCAATAATTTTTATATTTTTAAAAATTTAAAATTTTCACTAGATTAATAAAAGGGTAAATAAAATTTTTCTTCAGATCTTAATCCGGTTATTTTTATTAATAAAACTAAAAATTTAAAAGAAAAGGACAAACGGACGGAGTAAACTAAAAATTAATTTTTATTAATAACTCAAATTACACAGGTTCCACAACTAAGTTCCAGAAATGACGCGGAAAGAAAGATAAATTTAAAGTTTCTTTGACCATCCAGAGTAAATCAGCCGAGTATATTGAAAATATTTCAAAATCACTTAGCATTTTGCGCTCACGCTTTTGTAAATCTCCGATGTCGTCCATAAGTTTAACCAATGATCTTCTAACTTTTTTAATGTTTAAAATTCCATCCCTAGGTCCAGTATCTCAATAATTAAGCTCGAAAAGAAGTTTTGACACTGTGTTTTGAGATAAAAGATCTTCCGCGCAATCAGGATCACCGATAGTAAATTTAAAGTTTTCAGATATTTCTCGAATGATCTTCCTTTGCGGAGTTGTAAATGGAAATTTTGACATAGTGAGGATTTGCACGAGTTCAAAATATACTTCCTTTCTTTTTGAGAAGAAATTCTGATGTATTCTTTCTTCGGTTGAATCTGGAAAAACTTCGATTAATCTTTTGATGAGAAATGAGGCTGGATCGAAGAGAAGAAATCTCGATCTCCATATTTTGAAATAGGGTTAGGTTTTTACTTTCAATCTAAAATTCTAATTCAGAAATCATTGCGGCAACATAACGGTTGATAGAAATTTGAGAAAATTCCTTATCATTGAAGTGTGGAAGAAAACTGACGAATGACTCTAAATCGAATTTGAGGTTTATTTCCGAATCTCGATACTTGACAAAAATACCATCCCCACATTCTTTTAACAGTTTGTGGAGAGAACGAACTTGATCACGCAGCTCTTTTAACATATTTATTTGAAATGTTGAGAACGGGAAGTCTGAGGAATAGAGGTACCTAATGAATTCTTTATTGACGTCTAACCTTCTACTAGGATTTAATAGATTTCTAGTAAACGGAGCTTTTGACTTAGTGATGTGTTGTTTCTCTTTTGGAACGTATTCAGGCAAGTCTGGATATTTGAAAATAGTTGGGTATTCTTCCCGTATTTCATCTTCCATAATGAGGAGTTCGTTAAGACTGAACCTCCCTTTTGGATCGTGAAGAAGGTCGAATCCTGGTTCTTTTGAGTAAAACTTATCCAAAAGCA
The DNA here is from genome assembly GCF_046630445.1 of Rutidosis leptorrhynchoides. Lineage (NCBI taxonomy): Eukaryota > Viridiplantae > Streptophyta > Magnoliopsida > Asterales > Asteraceae > Rutidosis > Rutidosis leptorrhynchoides. The sequence goes on from NC_092335.1 coordinate 625,596,395, forward strand.
ATGAAATCTCTAAGTCGGATGAAGTTATCTGGCTTCTTGGACTACAAGGATCAAGAACAAATTCTTGATGAGACTCATCAGGGTTTAGATTTGTTTTGGCTTTATAAAGAAAAACTTATCCGATTTCCGAAGTTGTGGGAGAGCAACTGCCTTTCGCATTTTCTTCGTAATCGGTTAAGTTTAAACTGTAATCTACAGAAATTAATACCATAATTAGTATTTTGTTTTTATAGTTTTGAAAAAGGGTTTACTACAATGGCGACATTAAATCCTATACCGACAAACTCTCTATTTATTAAGCATGTGTGTTTCTTATCAATTTATCTTTGAAACAAGTGGCCAGGCCGACAACGGAGAGGCAGGATCCTTTTGGTTCCAATATAATCGGAGACTGTTTGGAAAATCCAACAACCAAGTCCGTTTATAATTGTCTTTCTTAGACACCACCCAAGAATCTCAGATATCTTGACAGAATCAACGATTACCTTAACAGACAGAAAATAAGTCGCCGGCAGCTTCGCCAAAAACTTACTACCACAATGATATGGCCAAAACGGACGGTTTTATTTGTGCGGCGTCGTTAGGTCGCAACACGTCAGAATTAGCTTATCAAAAGAGTAATAATGGTTTTATCAATTATATTTAGCTGGGGTTTCCTAGCTATAACTTACCTACTTGTCTTCCTTTTAACGAGTAAGTGGTAAATATAACCTAGGTTTGTATTTTTGTATGTTTGCTTAGTAACATGGGACAAAAGTGCCTATATAGTTAACCCTAGTTGAGAAGTGGTGATAGGTTAAGATTAAATACTAATGCTATAATATAACTATAACGATAAAGTTGGATAGGTATGAAGAATAAGATTCTGACAGGGAACACACAAGAGTTCAACTTCCTAGAATAAACACTAAACCTCAATCAACTGGGCTATGAACCTAACTGATTTGTCACTAAGATTTTAGGTTTTGAAGATTATGGCTAAGACGGATATCCCTACTCCCAACGTTAACCTTAGAAGGTTTAAACGACCTTATGGATATAATCCTAGGTACATGAATAAAGTGTTATTACCCCTAAGGAAAGTCTCAGCTTTTGTTAATCCTAGTTAGTCTAACTAAAACAGTATTCCACCACTTAATATTAAGCTATGCCTTAATATTAACATATGTGCAATCTTAGATATTCTAAGGTACGGCTAATTGGATTAGAGGTTTCTCCTTTGCGATGACTTATTCAACCCGTATTATCTTACAACATCTCAAGAACGTTGCTTCTGACGTGAATCATGCTTTTGAGCAAGCCAGTGTTCGCCGAACTCTATATTGCCTACTCTAATCACAACCTAAATGGGCAGCTCTTTTCTGACGAATAAATGGTTATTCGTACGTAGGTACTAGATCCCTATTGTGATATTAAGCACACATAACTACTTACCCGTATCCTAGGGTTGATCAGCTCCTAATACTAGGTTATAGCCATGTGAATAAGCGGAAAGGGTGATCCGTAAATTAAACTTTTAAACCGTCAAGGTTTCAGCATAACAGTAGCATAAGTTTCAGATAAAGTATTCAACATATAATAAACATTTATAATGGATAGATAAGCATGCAAGATGAAAGCAACTTAAGATAACATTATTAAATTAAGGAAAGTGTTCACCATTTACAGATGAGATCTGGACCATTACAAGTGCTGACATCCTCTAGACTGCTCCTATTACAATCTTCGGCGTTCGCCTCCGGGTACTTAATTTCTCGCTCGGAGGTGAGAAGGCCTTGAAAGCTCTAGTGAAAGAAAGTGTATTGTAGTGAGAGAGTGAAGAGAGGTGTGTTGAAAATGGATTCCAAAAAGCCTTTAAATAGACTTGGAATTTGCCTGCAAACGGCTGGCAGGCCGTTTGCAAGAGCCGTTTGCCAGACCAGCCCGTTTGCAGGGGCCGTTTATCTTGGGCGTGTGGCAGGCCGTTTGCAAGCCAGGCAAGCCGTTTGGCAGGCCGTTTGGCTTTCCTGGTCAGCTGATTTTTACTGGGTCGTAACTTGATTTCTTGTCTTTCACTGTTTTCGCTCTAGAATCTTCGTTTTAGCTCCGATTCTGTTGATTCTTTTTGCATTGTCTTTGTAATTACTTTACCTACAAATTTAACTGAAAAAGCGATTATTTTACTGTCAAAGATTTGAGCTTTTATGATTTTGGGACTTAATACCGGTGTAAAAACGTGACTTTTTAGCCGATATCAGTATACAAATGTTAGGTAAAATAAAGCACGTTTTTGTCATTCGCGTGCCATTCTTTTCGAATTACTTGCAGATACAGTTGGTTTGTATGTTCAAGGTATTGCAAAATTACTCTGTATTTTAATCGTTTCAGCCTTACTGATAATAATATATAATATAAAAAATTTCTTGCATCCTAAAGTACTAATCGTTGAACCTTTATTGTTCATTGGCTGATGTTTTGATGATGGTAAACATCATGCCCCAAGTATGGCACACATGCCATTCTGGTATAAATCATCTACTTTTCGGGGTGAGCAAACGTCACTGAAATTATTCAGGTTTGCATTAAATATGAATTGGTCAAAATGGGTTGAGTTAACCTTTTAATATAGTTGTCCCTTTTACCTTTCTTCAAAATTTATGTGAATGATCAAAATAATTTAAATATATTTAAAGGTTTTCTGTTTGACATGATGTAGTGAGTTTACGCGTTGAACCAAGGATAAAGAAGAAGTGAATGTGAATAATTTTTTTCCTTGTGTCTTACATGTTATATGGAGTCGTATATCTGGTTGGATTTCTTATCTTGGTTTTCAGTGAATAAAGATGAATTGACAAAAACATGTAAATTATGAGTCATTAGAAGCTATAGGAGGACCAATTGTTTTCATAACTGAAGAAGCCCTCGTTATAAACTCGCAAATGATCAAAATGATAAAATCATTTTGTCAATTTCAAGGCCTTCCGGTTAATGACCCAAACTTCCATCTAAACAGATTTATCAGTATAGTCGATTCATTTGAAAACCCATCCGATAAAAAGATCTTAAAGCTTCACCTTTTTCGACATTCTTTGCCTTCACACGCTTTAACATGGTTTGATGAGCTTGAGTCAAACTCAATTTCATACATGGAAAGATTTAGCTACTAAGTTTTTAAATAACTTCTATCTTCCTTCCCTAAAAGCCAGTTTAAGAAATGAAATCGTTAACTTCCTCCAAGGAGATAACAAATCATTGTGTTCAGCATGGAATAGATTTAGGATGATGATTAGAAAATGTCCGAGTCATCCGTTAAGTCAAACAGAATTAATCTGTATTCTCTACAATGGTTTATCCAAAAGTGATAAAGCCATCCTCAATATGACTTCGCAAGGAAATTTTATGATGAGAACAGCAGCTGAGGCATGGGACCTTCTCGAAACGATTGCAACAAAACAGGAAGACTGGAGTAATGAAGCCACTAAGGAAAGTGATATCTCTACTCAAACTCTAGAAGTATTAGAATCCAGGTTAGAAGATCTCACACTAGCACTTTAAAATCTTTCCATTCCTATGCGTCATTTCGAAGCTACAAGAACCAATCTACAGTACCCTTACTCTAGATAGGCTTATAAACAACATAAAAGCTCGGATCACAACATAATTTTTACCCTCCACAAACCTCCATACTCTCATAAAATTTTAGCTGAATTTATGGCAAACAATATGCTACAAATCTTCAAGTCATAGAATGACAAAATAAGTTTGATGTGTTGATAAAAACTTTTGAAGAACTAATAATTTTCAACTCACTCTAAAACAATTAGCCGCTAAAACTGAAACAGAGAATGAAGAGTTTGATGCTCTAGTCATAACTAAAGGAGGAAAAGAAACAACTGTCAATATTTCCGCAAACAAAGAGGATACATCCCAACAAAATGTTTTCGATACGGAACCTGTGTCAATTGAACCTATCTTCAATACACTAGACCTCGTACTTTCCAAAACTTCAGAGATTATCCCGCGAGCACGTGTACCCTTCCCGGGTAGACTCTGAGAAAAATTTGTGAAATATTAGGATATCATTAAGAATTTGCGTTTGAATGTATGACTAGTTGATGCTCTGGTTGAAAGGCCACAATGTGCTAAACTTTTCAAAGAACTGATTTCAAACAAGGAGATATTAAGAGAGATAGTTAGTTTTCCTGTAACCGAGGAGTGGTCATTAGTGTTACTACATGGTATTCCACTAAAGCTAGGAGATACAGGAAGATTCACAGTGCATTGCTACTTGCAAGATGTCCAAATTAGTAATGATTTAGCAGACTTAGGAGCCAGTGTAAAATTGATGCCCTACTCCCTATTCAAGAAAATACGACTCAAAGATCTGAACCCTGCCAGAATGACTATCCAAGTCGCAGACAGATCAGTCAAGCTACCTCGTGGAATTGTTGAGGAAGTCCCAGTTAGAGTGGATAAGTTTGGATTCCCTGTAGATTTCGTCATCATGGATATCGAGGAAGACAACAAACTCCCACTCATACTTGGTAGGCCATTCTTGAACACCGCCAAGGCCGTGATTGACATCCACGAAAAATGTTTGAAACTAAGAGTCGGATTCGACGAAGTCACATTCAATGTTGACCAACTCATGAAACATCCCAAAGAAGAAAATGTCGGTCCTTTAGACTCTGTTCAAAAATTCGTCAACAAATATCTGGAAGAAACTATGGCCATATGCAGTCAAGATCAGGTCTCTGGAAGAACGCGTTTACTGTTTTCTGAAGAAACCACCGACACACTATCCGATTCGCAAGCATCTCCAATCTCCGATAGTACACTCAAAGGCACAACCACAATTATGGCACCACTAGGAGAAGGCATTCCAATACCTCTACTATAACGACCCTCATTTTTCCATTCTATATTTTCCCATATTAAATGCCCAACAATATAATTAAACTTAATAATTAAACTTTAATCGATAATTGTTAAGCGTTAAGAATTATAAAATATACTAATTAACTTTGTACATTAATTGACAAGTTAATAAAAATAATAAGTTAATTAACTTTCATGAACAAATAAATATTGTGTACTTAAAATATTTAAACTGTGATAATTAAGGAATCATTTAAGCTAAATTAAAGTATAAGGACTTAAGTGAAAAAGTTAAACCCGAATCCCATTAAACCCTAGCCAATTTTAGAAGGGTAAAATTACCCTTTTGCCCCTCAAATTTTCAGCCCAAGCAACACTCTTTAACCCCCTCTTCAAGCTAACTTGTTCCCTAAGTAAATCTAACCCTAACCCTAATTATAGAATTTTCCTATCCTCCCTATAAATATAGACCTAACCTAAACCTTTTCATTGTACCAAATCACAACAACAATTTTCTCTCCCAAATCTCTCTCCCTCTTTCCCTAGTTTCGACTCCCAAAACCGAAACCCTACACCACCACCATCGAAATCATCATCAATCTTCAAGGTGATCTTCAAGTGTTCTTCAAGAATCTTCGAGGTGTTCTTCGAATCTTCAAAGGCTTTGATCTTCAATCTTCATCGTGTTCATCTTTTCTTTGTTAGTCGTCTTCGAATATTCAAAGGTATAACCTAAACCCTAACTTATTTACATAAACTTTGAGTTTTGTTTAGTTCATGTTCATGTTATAAACTTATTCATAAACATATACATAAACACACCTAGATCTATACATGAAATATATATATTAATATATATATATATATATATATATATATATATATATATATATATATATATATATATATATATATATATATATATATATATATATATATATATATATATATATTAATATGTATGTATGTTGACTATAAAAAAAAGGGAAAAGGAAAGTTTGATCTTCAAAACCCTATATAACAATTAGGAGATTTGTTTGTGTTAATTAAGGAAACAAAATAAACTTATATATATATACATATATATATATATATATATATATATATATATATATATATATATATATATATATATATATATATACATATATATGTAAAAAAAATATTATATATATATATATACATATACACGAGTTACATACATATATCTATACTAAACCCTAATTACACCTAAACTATACAACTTTAATTAAAACCCTAAACCTAACCCTAATTTATTAAAACCCTAATTAATTATTAAACCCTAGACATTAATTAAACCCTAGTTATTAATTACTAAACCCTAATCATTAATTACTACTCTAATTAATTAAACCTAATTAATTAATGAAACCCTAATATTACTTATACTATTATTTAACACTTACACTTATACTATTATTAACACATATACTATACTACCTATATTATAATGCATAAAAACATTTTGGGATATATATTAGATATATATAGATCTTCGAACTTTCTTGACGAATGGTTTCTACGAAACTTAAGATGGAAGGGTTTGGATTTTCCGATTTAAAGGATCCTGTAGCTCAAGCCCCTAGACCTGAAATGGCCATTCGAAGGGAAAGGGGTGATTGGAAGTATATATAATATGGCAAGTATCCTAAAATGGAAACACTTTTAAAATAGAAACTTTCTAATTATAAACTTACTAAAAATAGAAACTTTCTAAAAATGGAAACTTTCTAAAAGTAGAAACTTACTAAGAATGAAAACTTAGTAAAACAAACTAAAACACTTACATACTTAAACTTAAACTTGGGCAAAACACTTACTACTCTTAAATGTCAATAGGTTGACTTTTCTGCTCACTCATCCAACTTTCTATTCCGAGAAATAACTAGCTCATCTCAATACTTACTAAGGTGAATTCATAGCCCCACTCTTTATTGCTAGCAAACTTATTTACTTTTATTGGGGTGAGACACATGCTACTTTTACTATTTACAATTTAGACACAAGTACCAACTGTTAAAACTTTGCTATACTCGGCTATGTCCGACTAAGTCCCTACAGTGATATTTTTAATTGCTCATGGAATGCATGCTTAATTATTGGCGGTAGGCCTATCGAGAGTAACGCCTCCGATACATTTGACTAAGTCTTTGTATTACTTAATAATGAAATTAAACTGACAAGTATATACACAACTTGTCTTTTGGGCAAACTTGAACGTTTAGTCTAAATATCAAGCATTGGTATAACTTTTTGATCCTGCGAGATCAACTTTACAAGCTAAATCTTGTGGTCTAAAACAACAGTCAAACTTATTTGTTAAACCTATGAACTTCACTCAACCTTTTGGTTGACACTTTAGCATGTTTTGTCTCAGGTGCTGATTGATTCAAGCTTTCTTACTTACTACTTATGTGATGCTACTTGGACATAGGATCAATCGCATTTATTACTATTGCATTTGAACATTTACTATGTTGCTATTTCCATCATTGTAACGACATTTCATTTATTCCGCTGCGTACTCAATAAAATTTGTTTTATCATTTATTATTGTTCTCGTATATTATAATATGTTGGTTTATTTGATATTAAGTCACATTTCGCCCAGGCCCTAACTGGGGGTGTGATATCTACTAAGGAGAAGACCGCATGAAGAAACAGACTTCGTGCCGCTATATTAGGAATTACAGTTAACTAAGACCAGTGATGAAATTCCCGAGCCATCCTTTGAAATGAAAGAAGAAGTTTCAAAAGATGAGTCACTACGAAGGAAAATTTCCAGAATAAGAGAAAAAATAGCACCAGTCACCGCCTTGAAAGAAGAAGAAGAATCAGAGTTCCAAGAAGGCTACAACTTGTTAGATCGTGAAGACATTTCTAGAATGAAACCATCTATTGAGGAGCCACCAGAACTAGAGTTAAAGAAGTTTCTTGAGCATCTGGAGTATGCATTCCTAGAAGGGGAATCGCGACTCCCAGTAATTATCTCTAAAGAGCTCACGCCGCAAGAAAAAGCCGAACTCATAAAGTTGCTAAAGTCACACAAGAAAGTAATAGCGTGGAAGATTTCCGATATCAAACGAATCAGTCCTAAATATTGCACTCATACGATCTTCATGGAAGACGACTTCAAACCATCAGTTCAGAGGCAGCAGAGAGTAAACCCAATGATTCAAGAAGTCTTCAAGAAAGAAGTTTGTTGGTTCAAGCTAATAATTTTAATCCTCAACCGAAACCTTGTTCATACAAGGACTTACAAACTGTCATCCTCCCGCATTCAAGGGAAATGAAGAAGCTGTCGAACTAGTTCGTTGGTTCGAGAAGATGGAGTCCATTTTCCATATTTTCAACTGTGGTGATGACGATCGAGTAAAGTATGCCACTAGCTCATTAGGTGGTAATGCTTTAACTTGGTGGTCTGCTCATGCCAAGTCCGTAGGGATTGACAATGCTAATGCAATTCCATGGGACGAACTCAAAAGCATGATGATTAATAAATTCTGCCCTCGAAGTCAAGTTCAGAAACTTGAAGCTGAGTTCTGGGAACTCAAGGTGAAGGGAACTGATATTGAAAGCTACAACAACCGTTATCTTGAGCTTTCTACTCTATGTCCCGAGATGTTTCCTACCGAAGCTAGAAGGATTGAACGATATATTGAAGGTCTCCCCAAGGATGTTCAGGGGAATGTCATTGCTGCCGAGAAGGTTACTCTTGATGCTGTGATTCTCATGGCACAAAATTTGATGTTTGCCAAGAGAAGAAGAGCGTCGGCTAGTAAGCAGGTTGAGACCAAGGGTAATGATGGTAAGAGGAAGTTTGAGTCATCTCAAGATTCAACTCAAAATGCTAGTAAGAAGCCTACGGATAGTACAAGGACGAATTATAAGGGTACCTATCCTTAAGGTGTTCGTTGTGAGAGGCATCACCTGGGGAAGTGTACTGCTACTTGTTCGTTGTGTAAGAAAGTGGGATACGTTGCTAAGACGTGTAAGACTCCTCCAAAGGATAAGGCTATTGTTCCAGCCAAAGCTCCTCCTACATGTTATACTTGTGGAGAAAAGGGACACATTAGTCCAAATTGCCCTAAGAAGAAGGATAATCCCGCCCCTGGAACTAATACTACTGTTGCGAAGGGTCGTGTGTTTGTTATTACTGCTGCTGAAGCTCGAGATAAGGATGAGGTCATCACGGGTACGTATCTTGTCAATAATTGTTTTGCAACTATTTTATTTGATACGGGAGCCTACAAAAGTTACGTGTCTAGTGAATTTTGTACCCTATTTACTGAAATGCCTCAACCCTTAGAATCTAAATGATTAGTAGAAGTAGCCAATGGAAAGATCATGAAAGTCGATAAAATCTATAAATACTGCAACCTAATCTTAGCCAATAAAGAATTTAAGATAGACCTTTTACCGGTCGAGCTCGAAAGTTTTGATGTCGTAGTTGGAATGGATTGGTTACGTCCATTACATGCTGCAATCTTGTGTTTTGATAAAACCGTTAACATTCCGTTGGGAAATGGAGAGACTCTAGTCATTCAAGGTGACAAGAGTAGTTCTAATCTCAACATTATCTCCCGTATTAAAACTCGCAAATACCTTATGAAAGGTTATCCAGCTATTCTAGCCCATGTTAAGATGATCGAATCGAAAGAGAAGTGTATTGAAGACGTACCAGTGGTTAAAGACTATCCCGATGTGTTTTCGGAAGATCTTTATGGTCTTCCACCTCCTCAACAAGTTGAATTTCAAATTGATTTAACTCCCAGTGCTGCACTTATTGCTAAAGCTCCATACCATTTAGCCCCCTTCGAGATGAAGGAATTATCCAACCAAATCCAAGAACTATTGGATAAAGGTTTCATTCATCCAAGCTCGTCCCCATGGGGAGCTCCTATTCTATTTGTTAAGAAGAAGGATGGTACGTCAAGGATGTGCATTGATTACTGCAAACTTAACAAGCTTACTATCAAGAACCGTTATCCGTTGCCGCGTATTGATGATTTATTCGACCAACTTCAAGGGTCAAGTGTTTATTCAAAGATTGATTTAAGGTCTGGTTATCACCAACTCAAAGTCAAGGAATCCGATATTCCTAAGACTGTTTTTCACACTCGTTATGGGCACTATGAATTTTGTGTTATGCCTTTTGGCTTAACTAATGCTCCTGCCGTGTTCATGGATCTTATGAATCGCGTCTGCAAGCCGTATCTTGACAAATTTGTCATTGTGTTCATTGACGATATCTTGATCTACTCCAAGAGTGAGAAAGAACATGAGCAACATTTGAGCATGATTCTTGAACTCTTACGAAAGGAACAACTTTATGCTAAATTTTCTAAGTGCGAGTTTTGGCTCAAAACCGTACAATTCCTTGGACATGTTGTTGATGGAAACGGAATACATGTCGATCCAGCTAAGATTACTGCTATTCAGAACTGGGAGATACCAAAGACTGCGAAGCATATTCGTCAATTTTTGGGACTTGCCAGTTACTATCGAAGGTTTATAAAATATTTTTCCCTACTTGCTAAACCTCTTACAAAGTTAACTCAAAAAGGGAAGAAGTTTGAGTGGTCCGATGAACATGAATCTGCTTTCAAGATTTTGAAGGAGAAATTGACCACAGTCCCGATTCTATCCTTACCCAAAGGTGCTGACGACTTTGTTGTTTACTGTGATGCCTCAAATCAAGGATTTGGTTGTGTTTTAATGCAATGTGAAAAGGTTATTGCCTACGCATCTAGACAGTTGAAGAAACATGAGGAGAACTATACCACACATGACCTTGAGTTAGGTGCCGTGGTATTTGCATTAAAGATATGGAGACATTATCTGTATGGTACCCATTTTACGGTGTACACTGACCATAAAACTCTTCGGCATATCTTTGATCAAAAATAGCTGAATATGAGGCAAAGCCGATGGCTCGAGTTATTGAACGATTATGACTGTAAGATAGAATATCACCCCGGCAAGGCGAATGTAGTTGCCGATGCCCTTAGTCGAAAAGAAGATGTTAAACGTGTTCGTGCTTTAAACCTGAAAATCAAATCAAATCTTGTATCACGAATCTGTGAAGCTCAACTTGAAGCTATCAAACTAACACTTATCGAAGGTGAAGGACCTATCAGTTTTGAGAACCAACTTCAAGTGAAAGCTAATGGTACACGGTACTTTGGTAACAGAATTTAGGTCCCTCGCTTCGGTAATCTCCGTGAACTAGTCTTGGATGAAGCTCATAGGACTAGGTATTCTATTCATCCCGGTTCCAGTAAGATGTATCACGATGTGAAGAAATTCTACTGGTGGTCTAACATGAAAGCCGACATTGCTACCTATGTTAGTAAGTGTCTCACTTGTCTGAAAGTCAAGGCCAAACATCAAAAGCCTTCTGGCCTGTTGACACAACCCGATATTCCGCAGTGGAACTGGGAATGTATCACTATGGACTTCGTTACAAAGTTACCTAAGACTTCGAACGGTAACGATACTATTTGGGTCATAGTTGATCGTCTTACTAAATCTGCGCATTTCATACCGATCATGGAAACTGATAAGATGGAGAAATTATCACAGCTTTATATTAAAGAAATTGTCTCACATCATGGTGTTCCTATCTCGATTATTTCTGATCGTGACAGTCGATTTGTTTCCAGATTTTGGAAAACTTTACAATCTGCATTTGGAACTCAACTGGACATGAGTACAGCATATTGATGTTATGCGAGGTGTATACGAAATAGTTATATTTTTATTGCGAAATACTATTAAATACGATACAATTTTACACAAGTTATTTATTTATTTATAGAGTGGATATACCTAAACCTTGCTACAACACTATAGGCAGTGTACCTAATCGTAAAGTAGTGTAGTTTTTAGTAAGTCCGGTTCGTTCCGCAGGGAGCTAGCTGTAGTGACCCGAAATTTTCCATGTTTATAGATATATATTAAATGAAATTGTTATTTACATGATTAAGTGTTTCCAACATGTTAAGCAATCAAACTTGTTAAGACTTGATTAATTGAAATAGGTTTCATATAGACAATTGACCACCCAAGTTGACCGGTGATTCACGAACGTTAAAACTTGTAAAAACTATATGATGACATATATATGGTTATATATATAGTTAATATGATATTATAATAAGTAAACATATCATCAAGTATATTAACAATGAACTACATATGTAAAAGCAAGACTACTAACTTAATTATTTTTGAAATGAGACATATATGTAACGATTATCGTTGTAACGACATTTAATGTATATATATCATATTAAGAGATATTCATACATCATAATATCATGATAATATAATAATTTAAAATCTCATTTGATATTATAAACATTGGGTTAACAACATTTAACAAGATCGTTAACCTAAAGGTTTCAAAACAACACTTACATGTAACGACTAACGATGACTTAACGACTCAGTTAAAATGTATATACATGTAGTGTTTTAATATGTATTCATACACTTTTGAAAGACTTCAAGACACTTATCAAAATACTTCTACTTAACAAAAATGCTTACAATTACATCCTCGTTCAGTTTCATCAACAATTCTACTCGTATGCACCCGTATTCGTACTCGTACAATACACAGCTTTTAGATTTATGTACTATTGGTATATACACTCTAATGATAAGCTCTTAGCAGCCCATGTGAGTCACCTAACACATGTGGGAACCATCATTTGGCAACTATCATGAAATATCTCATAAAATTACAAAAATATGAGTAATCATTCATGACTTATTTACATGAAAACAAAATTACATATCCTTTATATCTAATCCATACACCAACGACCAAAAAAATCTACAAACACTTTCATTCTTCAATTTTCTTCATCTAATTGATCTCTCTCAAGTTCTATCTTCAAGTTCTAAGTGTTCTTCATAATTTCTACAAGTTCTAGTTTCATAAAATCAAGAATACTTCCAAGTTTGCTAGCTTACTTCCAATCTTGTAGAGTGATCATCCAACCTCAAGAAATCTTTCTTATTTACAGTAAGATATCTTTCTAATATAAGGTAATACTCATATTCAAACTTTGGTTCAATTTCTATAACTATAACAATCTTATTTCGAGTGATGATCTTACTTGAACTTGTTTTCGTGTCATGATTCTGCTTCAAGAATTTCGAGCCATCCAAGGATCCGTTGAAGCTAGATCCATTTTTCTCTTTTCCAGTAGGTTTATCCAAGGAACTTAAGGTAGTAATAATATTCATAACATCATTCGATTCATACATGAAAAGCTATCATATTCGAAGTGGTAAACTTGTAATCACTAGAACATAGTTTAGTTAATTCTAAACTTGTTCGCAAATAAAGTTAATCCTTCTAAATACACTTTTAAAATAAACTATACACATGTTCTATATCTATATGATATGCTAACTTAATGATTTAAAACCCGGAAACACGATAAACACCATAAAACCGGATTTACGCCGTCGTAGTTACAACCGGGGGCTGTTTTGATTTGGATAATTAAAAACTATGAAAAACTTTGATTTAAAAGCTATACTTCTGGGAAAATGATTTTTATTATGAACATGAAACCATATCCAAAAATCATGGTTAAACTCAAAGTGAAAGTATGTTTTTCAAAACAGTCATCAAGATGTCGTTCTTTCGACGGAAATGACTACCTCTTTCAAAAACGACTTGTAACTTTTTTTTTCCACTATAAACCTATACCTTTTCTGTTTAGTTTCATAAATTCAAGTTCAATACGAAATCGTGGCCACTTAAATCACTCAAAACGGATTAGAAACGAAGAAATGGCGAGCAAAACAAAATTGGTAAAAACTACTCATTTTAGCTACGTGAAAATTGGTAACAAATCTATTCCAACCATAACTTAATCAACTTGTATTGTATATTATATAATCTTGAGATACCATAGACACGTATACAATGTTTCGACCTATCATGTCGACACATCTATATATATTTTGGAACAACCATAGACACTCTATATGTGAATGTTGGAGTTAGCTATACAGGGTTGAGGTTGATTCCAAAATATATATAGTTTGAGTTGTGATCAATACTGAGATATGTATACACTGGGTCGTGGATTGATTCAAGATATATATATATATATATATATATATATATATATATATATATATATATATATATATATATATATATATATATATATATATATATATATATTAATTTATTCATGTACGATAAATTGTGGACTTCTAACATCGGACCGCTAACTGGACAACTAAAAATCATCAACACGTAATAAAGAAAATATTGTGAATATATTTCTATTATATTTTGATATATGTATATATTGTTATAGGTTCGTGAATCAACCCGTGGCCAAGTCAAATTCTCGACGAAGTGATATTTGGTGAAAGTGAGTTTCATTTGCCTTTTTACCCTTTATATTTTTGGGCTGAGAATACATGCGAAATTTTTTATAAATATTTGACGAAATAGACACAAGTAATTGAAACTACATTCTATGGTTGAATTATCGAAATTGAATATGCCCCTTTTTATTAAGTCTGGTAATCTAAGAATTAGGGAACAGACACCCTAATTGACGCGAATCCTAAAGATAGATCTATTGGGCCTAACAAACCCCATCCAAAGTACCGGATGCTTTAGTACTTCGAAATTTATATCATATCCGAAGGGTGTCCCGGAATGATGGGGATATTCTTATATATGCATCTTGTTAATATCGGTTACCAGGTGTTCACCATATGAATGATTTTCATCTCTATGTATGGGATGTATATTGAAATATGAAATCTTGTGGTCTATTGTTACGATTTGATATATATAGGTTAAACCTATAACTCACCAACATTTTTGCTGACGTTTAAAGCATGTTTATTCTCAGGTGAATATTAAGAGCTTCCGCTGTCGCATACTTAAATAAGGACAAGATTTGGAGTCCATGCTTGTATGATATTGTGTAAAAACTGCATTCAAGAAACTTCTTTCGTTGTAACATATTTGTATTGTAAACCATTATGTAATAGTCATGTGTAAACAGGATATTTTAGATTATCATTATGTGATAATCTACGTAAAGCTTTTTAAACCTTTATTGATGAAATAAAGGTTATGGTTTGTTTTAAAATGAATGCAGTCTTATGGTTTGTTTTAAAATGAATGCAGTCTTTGAAAGACGTCTCATATAGAGGTCAAAACCTCGCAACGAAATCAATTAATATGGAACGTTTTTAATCAATAAGAACGGGACATTTCAGTTGGTATCCGAGCGTTGGTCTTAGAGAACCAGAATTTGGCATTAGTGTGTCTTATCGAGTTTGTTAGGATGCATTAGTGAGTCTGGACTTCGACCGTGTTTACTTGAAAAATGATTGCTTAACAAATTTTGTTGGAAACTATATATTTTTAACATGTGAATATTATGTGATATATTAATCTCTTAACGCGTTTGATATTATGTGATAGATGTCTACCTCTAGAACAAGTCCCATTGACTCACCTAATAATAATGAAGAGTCAAATGTAAATTGGAATGATTCGTGGACTGATTCACAAGTTCCCGAAGAGGAACCAGAAGAAGAGTCGGAACCGGAAGAAGAATCGGAACCGGAAGAAGAATCGGAACCGGAAGAAGAAATGGAACCAGTGGGGGAAATAATAAAACGGTTAAGTAGAAGAAAATCCTCAACCAACCGACCAAATTTAATTATGGTCAATGGTGTTTCCGCCAAGGAAGCAAAGTATTGGGAGGATTACCAATTCTCCGATGAATTGGATCCCGACAAGGATTCCGATGATGTTATAGAAGTTACCCCGACACAATTTAATAAGGCAAAAGAGAACAATAAGGGAAAGGGCATAAAAATAGATAAATTTGATTCCAAACCCGATGAACTTTATATGTATCATCAACACCCGTATTTCTTAAGTTGTGACAATAACCCGGGAACCTCTAAACCACCAGGTTTTTCTAAACCAATGTGGAAAACGACGGCTCGTATTAGGGGAACATCATATATCCCTAGAAACTTGGCAAAACGAACCAAAACCGAAGAAGAAGAAACGAGCGAGTTGGAATAAGATAGTTGTATTCGTGTGGTGTAATATATGTAATATAGTGTGCTTATGCTTTATGATATATGTAAAAATCGCTTGTATTAATAAGTATTTTTTTTATGAATCTAACTCTTGTCTAATTTACAGTATAAAAACACAAAATGGATAGACAACCCAATATTTTAAGAGACCTACCCGGAGACATGATTGATGAAATCTTGTCTAGAGTCGGTCAGAATTCCTCGGCACAACTATTTAAGGCGAGATCAGTTTGTAAGACATTCGAAGAACGTTCCAAGAATGCCTTGATTTATAAAATGCTTTCGTTCGAAAGATGGGGGATATCACATTGGGAAATCCATAAGTTACGATGTGTTAACTTTGACGCATATATTGCGGGGAACCCAAATGCTATTTTACGCAACGGGTTAAGAAATTATTTTGACTCAATATATCCGAATATAGGACTTCGTGATTTAGAAAAAGAGGCTAACATGCAACATAAAGAAGCATGTTATGCTTACGGGTTAGTAATGTTCGCTTCTCACCAAAGTGAGAACAAGAACATCGGGCTACAACTATTAAACAAAACGTTCCCACAAGTGACGGAGTCGGTAATTGGGGTAAGAAATGAGGTTTTTAGGTTATTACGAGACTGTTGGTCATTACGTAACCTTCATCCTTTTGATGACGTTACAACACATTGTCTTACTATCGGTCACAATGGTTATGTTACAACACATTGTCTTACTTCTGGACGTATGAATTACGTGTCTTTATTGCCTTTGCTGAACGCCTTATTTATTAACTAGAATTATCTTCGCAACTACTTTGTATCAAAGTTTTATGTGTTATATTTCATGCTATATGTAAAAAAAAGCGGTATTGTAAGTTTGCAAGTTATTGTATAAAGGTTTGAATATGATAAATTTTTTTTTTGTGATAAGTTTTTCATATAGAATTGTAGTAGTTGAAATGGTATGTTAGCTACTAAGTATGAACTTAACGGGTAGGTACTACCCGAATTAAAGAGTATAAAATGCTAATATGAAGAAAGAGCTTTTATAAATAAGTTCATATTACGCTACGAAATACTATTGACTACTCTTGATATTCTATATGATTAACTCGTTTAATTTGACTATTTTGAAGGAAATGGCACCAACTACTCGACACACCTTGAATATGAGCGAAGAGGAATTTCGTGCCTTTCTTGCTTCAAACATAGCCGCAGTACAGGCTGCGCTACATACCAACAATAACCTTGGATCTAGCAGTACAGGAAATCGTGTAGGATGCACCTACAAAGAATTCACTGCCTGCAAACCTTTGGAATTTGATGGAACCGAAGGACCGATCGGATTGAAACGGTGGACCGAGAAGGTCGAATCAATGTTTGCCATAAGTAAGTGTACTGAAGAGGACAAAGTGAAGTACGCTACGCATACCTTCACAGGTTCTGCGTTAACATGGTGGAATAGCTATCTAGAGCAAGTGGGACAAGATGATGCTTACGCACTACCGTGGTCAGCATTCAAGCACTTGATGAACGAGAAGTACCGTCCCAGAACCTAGGTCAATAAGCTCAAGACAGAACTTAGAGGGTTACGAACCCAAGGATTTGATATTACCACGTACAAAAGACGATTCACAGAATTATGCCTATTGTGTTCGGGAGCGTTCGAAGACGAGGAAGAGAAGATCGACGCGTTTGTGAAAGGATTACCGGAAAGAATCCAAGAAGATATAAGTTCACACGAGCCCGCCTCCATACAACAGGCATGTAGAATGGCTCACAAACTAGTGAACCAGATTGAAGAAAGAATTAAAGAACAGACTGCTGAAGAGGCCAATGTGAAGCAAGTCAAAAGAAAGTGGGAGGAAAACAGTGATAAGAATCACCAATACAACAACAACAGCAATTACAACAATAATCGCAACAACTATCCCAACAATCGCAACATCAATCGCAACTACAACAAACGGCCCAACAACAACAACAACAACAACAACAACAACAACAACAACAACAACAACAGCAACTACAACAATCATCTCAACAACAATAATAACCGCAACAACAACAACAACAACAATCAGAAGCAGCTATGCCAAAGGTGTGAAAAGTATCACTCGGGGTTCTGCACCAAATTTTGCAACAAGTGTAAAAGAAATGGTCATAGCGCGGTGAAGTGTGAGGTCTACGGACCAGGGGTTAACAGAACGAAAGGAACAAATGGTGTCGGAACGAGTAATGGCGGAGCAAGTAGTGTCGGAGCAAGTTATGCCAATGTAGTTTGTTATAAATGTGGAAAACCGGGCCACATTATTAGAAATTGCCCGAACCAGGAGAACACGAATGGACAAGGCCGCGGAAGAGTTTTCAATACTAATGCGGCAGAGGCACAGGAAGACCCGGAGCTTGTTACGGGTACATTTCTTATTGACAATAAATCTGCTTACGTTTTATTTGATTCGGGTGCGGATAGAAGCTATATGAGTAGAGATTTTTGTGCTAAATTAAGTTGTCCATTGACGCCTTTGGATAGTAAATTTTTACTCGAATTAGCAAATGGTAAATTAATTTCAGCAGATAATATATGTCGGAATCGAGAAATTAAACTGGTTAGCGAAACATTTAAGATTGACTTGATACCAGTAGAGTTAGGGAGTTTTGATGTGATAATCGGTATGGACTGGTTGAAAGAAGTGAAAGCAGAGATCGTTTGTTACAAAAATGCAATTCGCATTATACGAGAAAAAGGAAAACCCTTAATGGTGTACGGAGAAAAGGGCAACACGAAGCTACATCTTATTAGTAATTTGAAGGCACAAAAACTAATAAGAAAAGGTTGCTATGCTGTTCTAGCACACGTCGAGAAAGTACAAACTGAAGAAAAGAGCATCAATGATGTTCCCGTCGCAAAAGAATTTCCCGATGTATTTCCGAAAGAATTACCGGGATTACCCCCACATCGATCCGTTGAATTTCAAATAGATCTTGTACCAGGAGCTGCACCAATAGCTCGTGCTCCTTACAGACTCGCACCCAGCGAGATGAAAGAACTGCAAAGCCAATTACAAGAACTTTTAGAGCGAGGTTTCATTCGACCAAGCACATCACCGTGGGGAGCTCCTGTTTTGTTTGTCAAGAAGAAAGATGGTCCATTCAGGTTGTGTATCGACTACCGAGAGTTGAACAAACTTACCATCAAGAACCGCTACCCACTACCGAGAATTGACGACTTATTTGATCAACTACAAGGCTCGTCTGTTTATTCAAAGATTGAATTACGTTTCGGGTATCATCAAATGCGGGTGAAAGAAGATGATATTCCAAAGACTGCTTTCAGAACACGTTACGGTCATTACGAGTTTATGGTCATGCCGTTTGGTTTAACTAATGCACCAGCTGTGTTCATGGACCTTATGAACCGAGTGTGTGGACCATACCTTGACAAGTTTGTCATTGTTTTCATTGATGACATACTTATTTACTCAAAGAATGACCAAGAACACGGTGAACATTTGAGAAAGGTGTTAGAAGTATTGAGGAAGGAAGAATTGTACGCTAAGTTTTCAAAGTGTGCATTTTGGTTGGAAGAAGTTCAATTCCTCGGTCACATAGTGAACAAAGAAGGTATTAAGGTGGATCCGGCAAAGATAGAAACTGTTGAAAAGTGGGAAACCCCAAAAACTCCGAAAAACATACGCCAGTTTTTAGGACTAGCTGGTTACTACAGAAGGTTCATCCAAGACTTTTCCCGAATAGCAAAACCCTTGACTGCATTAACGCATAAAGGGAAGAAATTTGAATGGAAGGATGAACATGAGAAAGCGTTTCAGTTATTGAAGAAAAAGCTAACTACGGCACCTATATTGTCATTGCCTGAAGGGAATGATGATTTTGTGATTTATTATGACGCATCAAAGTAAGGTCTCGGTTGTGTATTAATGCAACGAACGAAGGTGATTGCTTATGCGTCTAGACAATTGAAGATTCACGAACAAAATTATACGACGCATGATTTGGAATTTGGCGCGGTTATTTTTGCATTAAAGACTTGGAGGCACTACTTATATGGGGTCAAAAGTATTATATATACCGACCACAAAAGTCTTCAACACATATTTAATCAGAAACAACTGAATATGAGGCAGTGTAGGTGGATTGAATTGTTGAATGATTACGACTTTGAGATTCGTTACCACCCGGGGAAGGCAAATGTGGTAGCCGACGCCTTGAGCATGAAGGACAGAGAACCCATTCGAGTAAAATCTATGAATATAATGATTCACAATAACCTTACTACTCAAATAAAGGAGGCGCAACAAGGAGTTTTAAAAGAGGGAAATTTAAAGGATGAAATACCCAAAGGATCGGAGAAGCATCTTAATATTCGGGAAGACGGAACCCGGTATAGGGCTGAAAGGATTTGGGTACCAAAATTTGGAGATATGAGAGAAATGGTACTTAGAGAAGCTCATAAAACCAGATACTCAATACATCCTGGAATGGGGAAGATGTACAAGGATATCAAGAAACATTTTTGGTGGCCGGGTATGAAAGTCGATGTTGCTAAATACGTAGGAGAATGTTTGACGTGTTCTAAGGTCAAAGCTGAGCATCAGAAACCATCAGGTTTACTTCAACAACCCGAAATCCCGGAATGGAAATGGGAAAACATTACCATGGATTTCATCACTAAATTGCCAAGGACTGCAAGTGGTTTTGATACTATTTGGGTAATAGTTGATCGTCTCACCAAATCAGCACACTTCCTTCCAATAAGAGAAGATGATAAGATGGAGAAGTTAGCACGACTGTATTTGAAGGAAGTCGTCTCCAGACATGGAATACCAATCTCTATTATCTCTGATAGGGATGGCAGATTTATTTCAAGATTCTGGCAGACATTACAACAAGCATTAGGAACTCGTCTAGACATGAGTACTGCCTATCATCCACAAACTGATGGGCAGAGCGAAAGGACGATACAAACACTTGAAGACATGCTACGAGCATGTGTTATTGATTTCGGAAACAGTTGGGATCGACATCTACCGTTAGCAGAATTTTCCTACAACAACAGCTACCATTCAAGCATTGAGATGGCGTCGTTTGAAGCACTTTATGGTAGAAAGTGTAGGTCTCCAATTTGTTGGAGTGAAGTGTGGGATAGACAGATTACGGGTCCGGAGATAATACAAGAAACTACCGAGAAGATCATCCAAATTCAACAACGGTTGAAAACCGCCCAAAGTCGACAAAAGAGCTACGCTGACATTAAAAGAAAAGATATAGAATTTGAAATTGGAGATATGGTCATGCTTAAAGTTGCACCTTGGAAAGGTGTTGTTCGATTTGGTAAACGAGAGAAATTAAATCCAAGGTATATCGGACCATTCAAGATTATTGATCGTGTCGGACCAGTAGCTTACCGACTTGAGTTACCTCAACAACTCGCGGCTGTACATAACACTTTCCATGTCTCGAATTTGAAGAAATGTTTTGCTAAAGAAGATCTCACTATTCCATTAGATGAAATCCAAATCAACGAAAAACTTCAATTCATCGAAGAACCCGTCGAAATAATGGATCGTGAGGTTAAAAGACTTAAGCAAAACAAGATACCAATTGTTAAGGTTCGATGGAATGCTCGTAGAGGACCCGAGTTCACCTGGGAACGAGAAGATCAGACGAAGAAGAAATACCCGCATTTATTTCCAGAAGATACGTCAACACCTCCAAATGCTTAAAATTTCGGGACGAAATTTATTTAACGGGTAGGTACTGTAGTGACCCGAACTTTTCCATGTTTATAGATATATATTAAATGAAATTGTTATTTACATGATTAAGTGTTTCCAACATGTTAAGCAATCAAACTTGTTAAGACTTGATTAATTGAAATAGGTTTCATATAGACAATTGACCACCCAAGTTGACCGGTGATTCACGAACGTTAAAACTTGTAAAAACTATATGATGACATATATATGGTTATATATATAGTTAACATGATATTATGATAAGTAAACATATCATTAAGTATATTAACAATGAACTACATATGTAAAAGCAAGACTACTAACTTAATGATTTTGAAACGAGACATATATGTAACGATTATCGTTGTAACGACATTTAATGTATATATATCATATTAAGAGATATTCATACATCATAATATTATGATAATATAATAATTTAAAATCTCATTTGATATTATAAATATTGGGTTAACAACATTTAACAAGGTCGTTAACCTAAAGGTTTCAAAACAACACTTACATGTAACGACTAACGATGACTTAACGACTCAGTTAAAATGTATATACATGTAGTGTTTTAATATGTATTCATACACTTTTGAAAGACTTCAAGACACTTATCAAAATACTTCTACTTAACAAAAATTCTTACAATTACATCCTCGTTCAGTTTCATCAACAATTCTACTCGTATGCACCCGTATTCGTACTCGTACAATACACAGCTTTTAGATGTATGTACTATTGGTATATACACTCCAATAATCAGCTCTTAGCAGCCCATGTGAGTTACCTAACACATGTGGGAACCATCATTTGGCAACTAGCATGAAATATCTCATAAAATTACAAAAATATGAGTAATCATTCATGACTTATTTACATGAAAACAAAATTACATATCCTTTATATCTAATCCATACACCAACGACCAAAAACACCTACAAATACTTTCATTATTCAATTTTCTACATCTAATTGATCTCTTTCAAGTTCTATCTTCAAGTTCTAAGTGTTCTTCATAATTTCTACAAGTTCTAGTTTCATAAAATCAAGAATACTTCCAAGTTTGCTAGCTTACTTCCAATCTTGTAGAGTGATCATCCAAACTCAAGAAATCTTTCTTATTTACAGTAAGATATCTTACTAATATAAGGTAATACTCATATTCAAACTTTGGTTCAATTTCTATAACTTTAACAATCTTATTTCGAGTGATGATCTTACTTGAACTTGTTTTCGTGTCATGATTCTGCTTCAAGAATTTCGAGCCATCCAAGGATCCGTTGAAGCTAGATCCATTTTTCTCTTTTCCAGTAGGTTTATCCAAGGAACTTAAGGTAGTAATGATGTTCATAACATCATTCGATTCATACATGAAAAGCTATCATATTCGAAGTGGTAAACTTGTAATCACTAGAACATAGTTTAGTTAATTCTAAACTTGTTCGCAAATAAAGTTAATCCTTCTAAATACACTTTTAAAATAAACTATACACATGTTATATATCTATATGATATGATTACTTAATGATTTAAAACCCGGAAACACGATAAACACCATAAAACCGGATATACGCCGTCGTAGTTACAACCGGGGGCCGTTTTGGTTTGGATAATTAAAAACTATGAAAAACTTTGATTTAAAAGCTATACTTCTGGGAAAATGATTTTTCTTATGAACATGAAACCATATCCAAAAATCATGGTTAAACTCAAAGTGAAAGTATGTTTTTCAAAACAGTCATCAAGATGTCGTTCTTTCGACGGAAATGACTACCTCTTTCAAAAACGACTTGTAACTTGTATTTCCGACTATAAATCTATACCTTTTCTGTTTAGTTTCATAAAGTCAAGTTCAATACGAAATCGTGGCCGCTTAAATCACTCAAAATGGATTAGAAAGGAAGAAATGGCGAGCAAAACAAAATTGGTAAAAACTACTCATTTTAGCTACGTGAAAATTGGTAATAAATCTATTCCAACCATAACTTAATCAACTTGTATTGTATATTATATAATCTTGAGATACCATAGACACGTGTACAATGTTTCGACCTATCATGTCGACACATCTATATATATTTCGGAACAACCATAGACACTCTATATGTGAATGTTGGAGTTAGCTATACAGGGTTGAGGTTGATTCCAAAATATATATAGTTTGAGTTGTGATCAATACTGAGATATGTATACACTGGGTCGTGGATTGATTCAAGATATATATATTAATTTATTCATGTACGATAAATTGTGGACTTCTAACATCGGACCGCTAACTGGACAACTAAAAATCATCAACACGTAATAAAGAAAATATTGTGAATATATTTCTATTATATTTTGATATATGTATATATTGTTATAGGTTCGTGAATCAACCCGTGGCCAAGTCAAATTCTTGACGAAGTGATATTTGGTGAAAGTGAGTTTCATTTGCCTTTTTACCCTTTATATTTTTGGGCTGAGAATACATGCGAAATTTTTTATAAATGTTTGACGAAATAGGCACAAGTAATTGAAACTACATTCTATGGTTGAATTATCGAAATCGAATATGCCCCTTTTTATTAAGTCTGGTAATCTAAGAATTAGTGAACAGACACCCTAATTGACGCGAATCCTAAAGATAGATCTATTGGGCCTAACAAACCCCATCCAAAGTACCGGATGCTTTAGTACTTCGAAATTTATATCATATCCGAAGGGTGTCCCGGAATGATGGGGATATTCTTATATATACATCTTGTTAATGTCGGTTACCAGGTGTTCACCATATGAATGATTTATATCTCTATGTATGGGATGTATATTGAAATATGAAATCTTGTGGTCTATTGTTACGATTTGATATATAGGTTAAACCTATAACTCACCAACATTTTTGTTGACGTTTAAAGCATGTTTATTCTCAGGTGAATATTAAGAGCTACCGCTGTCGTATACTTAAATAACGACAAGATTTGGAGTCCATGCTTGTATGATATTGTGTAAAAACTGCATTCAAGAAACTTCTTTCGTTGTAACATATTTGTATTGTAAATCATTATGTAATAGTCGTGTGTAAACAGGATATTTTAGATTATCATTATGTGATAATCTACGTAAAGCTTTTTAAACCTTTATTGATGAAATAAAGGTTATGGTTTATTTTAAAATGAATGCAGTCTTTGAAAGACGTCTCATATAGAGGTCAAAACCTCGCAACGAAATCAATTAATATGGAACGTTTTTAATCAATAAGAACGGGACATTTCACTGGCCAAGTTTAACGCTATATTTTTAAACTACTATATTTATATAAAATATATATATATATATATATATATATATATATATATATATATATATATATATATATATATATATATATATATATATATATATATATATATATATAAGTTGTAATAATATTATATAAAAGGGGGGTTTTACCGTTTAATGACCGGTTTGTCGATTTTATATTTTAAGCGTAAAGATAAATGACGATAATATAAATGACAGAATTTAAATTGCGATAAAGTAAATTGCAATAATTAAAATGACAGTAGATAAAGGTACGATGAAATATGAAATAAAAGTATTATGCTTATTTAAACTTCCGTAATCATGATGTTTGACGTTTTGATTTTAATTTATTTATCTGGGTTAATTGTCCTTTGTCCTGGATTTATTTGATACCTTTCTGGTTTTTTGTCCATAATAGTCCATCGGTCATAATTATAAAATGCTCGTCAAATTAACCTTATTCCCGAAGTCAAATATTCCAACTAATTAGGGATTCGAACTGTAACAAGGTTTTAATACTTTGTTTAATGATTACACCAGGTTATCGACTGCGTGTAATCCAAGGTTTTAATACTTTGTTAACAATTACACCAATTATCCTTGTATGTAATCCACCCATGTTTTAATGAGATATGAATATTAATTTACCCACTTGATCAGAATGAATAATCAATTACCCAACTCGAATAATTAATTAAATGATCGTAAAAGATATCGTATAAACGTCACTAAATAGAACATACATAATCATTTTAATAATTATTAGATTAACTAATTTGAAGATAGGTTCGACAGATTCTAATGAGTTATCATTCGATTAGACAATACCCCCTATCTATTAATAGTCCATAGTCCAACGTCCACAAGTGTCGGTCTTTTGTCCAAACCCAAATTATGGTGCAAAATCTAATAACCCGTCTTAATATTTAGTCTAACATCACGATTACTTTGGCTCAAATAAGCATAATAATAACTTAGTTACGAGACATTAAATTAAAAAGGGTGAACATAGCTTACAGTGGTGATTAATTGCGTAGCGTTGCACGGACAGAATTTCGACTTAAAACCCGTAAAACATTCTTACAATAACCTTATTATTATTAACTTAAAATTAAAATTATATTATAAATATATATATATATATATATATATTTATGTTACATAGAAAGGAAAAGAAAAAGATGTGTTAAAACTCGCAGAAAACTGGCCAATTTATAGGACCTGGCCACCTTTTTCCTGCCATGCGATCGCATGGGATTAAGGCAGCCAGGCCATGCGATCGCATGGCCAGCTGGATCCAGCTCAATCACTTTGTTTTTAGTTTTGCCGATGTTTTATTTAAATATATATAATATATATAATTTATATTAATTATATATATATATATATATATATTATATTCTTGTGCATATTTGACTTGTAATTTTAGGTCCGTTGCGTCGCGCGTTGATAGTTGGCTCAGGTCCCGGTTCAGGATTTTCGAACGTCCTTTCGTTCGCGGAGATATCTTGTACTTTGCGTTCCGCGGCACGTACTCTTGTCATTTTTAGACGTTTCTTATCAATAAATGGAACCACTTGAATTATATCTTGTTCATTTGAGCTTTTTAGTCATTTGCGTCTTTAAATCTTCATTTTCTTCTTTTGTCTTCCTACTTATTTATTTCAACGAATATTACATAAAAATAGAACAATTGAAACTAAAAGCTTTACATATTGGAAGAATATTGATACTAAATATTTGTTCATTTAGAGCACTATTAAATATCCCCACACTTGAACGTTGCTTGTCCTCAAGCAATACAGAACTTGAAATTAAATCACACGAATCACTTCTTTATTCTTCACACTTTATACATTAGTGATTTTGATACGGCGGTATAAATAATGATAGTAACGATGTGGTTTACAGTCCCACATGACTATGAAAATTTAAATCCTTTAAGGAAATTGGATCTTTATGAAAATTCATTCTAGCTTTTACCCTAGATAAGTTTTCCGGAATAACCCTTCACCGGTGTTTGCAAAATATTTTTGTGGGTTTTGTGGGTTTCAGATTTGAAAATTTTAGCTCAAAACTTGCGGTTTTGTGTCACCCACTTGCTAATCCTTGTATTAGGAAAGCAACACATCCAGTATACTTGCTCCGTATATTACCTTTCGAAATGTGATGACCCGGAAAATTCTGACCAAATTTAAACTTAATCTTGTATGATTAACGTTTCCGACACGATAAGCAAAGTCTGTAAACTGAATCTCAAAATTTTTGAACTACTTTTATATATTTAAATACCATTAGGTTGTTTTCGACGATTCGGGAACAATTATATGTAAATAGATACATATATA
This sequence comes from Rutidosis leptorrhynchoides, assembly GCF_046630445.1. Taxonomy (NCBI): domain Eukaryota; kingdom Viridiplantae; phylum Streptophyta; class Magnoliopsida; order Asterales; family Asteraceae; genus Rutidosis; species Rutidosis leptorrhynchoides. Next base: position 625,623,761 of record NC_092335.1, read on the forward strand.
CTATAACTTGAAAATGTAACGATGTATTAATTGTTTGATACCGTACATTAAACTTATTGGTTTAAATATCTATTTGAATATATATGATAAGTTGAAATATTTATTATTAAAATTAATTATAAATAACTTCCATTGTGTATTTAAAAACTGATTTATGTATATTAAAAGATATATACATATATATAATTTCAAGTTATTTAGTAAACGATAGTAACATTCATTTATTGATTCGATTGATATTTAGATAAGTTAACTAAAGCGTTTAAGATGAACCAGTAAAACACTAATTTGCTACAGTATTTTCAAATTGCTACAGTACCCAAAATGCTACATTGTCTTCGAAAATCACTATTTGCTACAGTGAATTGCTACAGTAACTGTGCTACAATGAACACTATTTCAAAATATATATATATATATATATGTATATATATATATATATATATATATATGTATATGTATATGTATATACTACGAGACGATGATTTATAGAAGTAAATAACCAAAACACTTAATTGATTAAAGCTACACTTAGAGTGACATAGTTATCAATGATTAAGTTTATATTTTGACAACGGTACGAGTCACGAAACGAAAAGTACTAGTTTTCACAGCGTACGAAAGGGCATTCGAAAAACTGAAACCGGGACATAAGTCGAGTGACAACGTACGACTTATCGGAACAAAAATTACAGGTCAACTATGCATGTGAATTTAATATAATATATAATTAATTATATAAATTAAATATATTATATATATTATATTAAATTATGTCGACGAGCTAAATTACAAAAATATGTGAGCTGGAAAAACGGGCCATGCGATCGCATGGCAAATGGCCTTCAGAACCATGCGATCGCATGGGGTCTGAATTCAGGCCACACCTATAAAAGCTCGAGCATATCTGTTTCTGATTCATTCCATTACTCCGTATTTATTTACTTATTATATTATTATTATTATTATTATTATTATTATTATTATTATTATTATTATTATTATTATTATTATTATTATTATTATTATTATTAAGAATATTAATAATATTAAATCTTATTATTATTAATATTATTCTTATTATTAGTATTACACATAAAATACTACGACGAGGTTTTGCTCGAATAAATTCAAAACAAGTTTTATGAGCGGGATAAAGCTAAGGAAATTATGGGTTATTGCCAAGGAGGTTATGGGTAATGTTCGGGGGTATATTTGTGAATCAAATCTAGTGTTTATCATCTCCGTTATGTTTACGTACCTTCCTACAATATTAAATCACAATATTGATATGTAAGCATTTATATCTTATCTATTATATATTAATAGTGTATCCATGTCTAGTGCTCGAATATATATTTATACATACTTGTATACTAAATTTCGTCGTTAAACAGTTTATAATGAATCACGAATTAAATACATATATTACTGGTAAAAGGTATATGATATACATGTTTTCGAAAAGCTGGCGAAAAATCAATAACTTTTCTTTTAGATATCGAATAAATTCGATGAACGGGTTAAAAGATATGATCAACTGAATTATGATTGACGTTAATTGAAATTGCTTTTGAATCTGCAATTAAGATTTAAACAACTAGTTTACGAGATTGATAAATTGGATTTTGAATATTACCAACCGAGTAAATGAATCCTTATATAAGGTACGTCTCGTTTTGTTAAACAACTGTCAAAATTGACTTTTTGATACGACTTTGGATAACTTTTGTATGTCGATCTCGAGCATTAGGATTGTGATACACTATGACCTGACCTAGCTTGATAGACATTTATTGACCAACATATGTTCTCTAGGTTGAGATCTACGATTCTTTGATATACCGAGTTTCGGTCACATTACGATGAACAACTGTATGTGCTGCTAAGGTGAGTTTCATATGATCCCTTTTACTCAATATATTTTTGGGCTGAGAATACATGCGACTGTTTATAAATACTAAAAATACTAGATTTATATGCGTGAGTTTCATTGATCCCTTTTTAATTGCTTTTGCAATATATATTTTTGGGCTGAGAATACATGCACTTTATTTTAAACGCAATGGATACAAGTACATACTAAATTCTACACTGAGTTTGAACCGAAAATCCCTTAGCTTTGGTAACTGTTAACTGCCAGTTATAAGAACTGGTGGGCGCGAGTAGTAGTATATGGATCCATAGGGCTTGACATCCCCGTCCGAGCTAGAGCACTAGCCTTTTAACGGACGTATGCTATTTGAGAAGCGTACACGTTGGTTTGCGTGTATTTTTAAGATGATTATACAAAGGGTACAAATTATATATACGTTAAGTTTATTTACCAGGGTGCTCAATTTCGTAGAATATTTTGATAAACGTTTCTGGATGAAACAACTGAAATCTTGTGATCCATCTTTATATACAGATTATGCGAAACATACAAACTATGAACTCACCAACCTTTGTGTTGACACTTGTTAGCATGTTTATTCTCAGGTTCCCTAGAAGTCTTCCGCTGTTTGCTTATATGATAGACAAGCTATGTGCATGGAGTCTTATATGGCATATTTTTCAAGAAAACGTTGCATTCACCAATTCGTCATCATGTACCTTATTTTGACTGCATTGTCAACGGAAGTACTATTGTAAACTATTATATACGGTGATTGTCTATATGTAGAAATCATCAAATGTTGAAAACCTTTGATTTAAATATTCATTTATGGTGTGCCTTTTCAAAAGAATGCAATGTTTACAAAACGTATCATATAGAGGTCAAATACCTCGCAATGAAATCAATGAATGACGTGTTCATCCATATGGATTTGGAGCGATCGTCACAGTAAACTACCGTCCGATTGTAAAGGAAAGCGTTGAACAAGCAACTGTTAAGGCGATGTCCCGTGACATGCTTTTGATTATGGTCTATATCGTGTCGGATGCAATTACTATCCTTTGTAGGAGCAATAGTAAAGATCACCCTATAGTTTTTTGGTCTGACACAAGGTCCTATCTTCGACCATGCTATGCAACCACCATTCTTACGGTTGACACCCGATTTGGTTCAGGTAACCTAATGAATTCCGATGAATTCCTATGATTTTACGTTCAATGGTAATGAACGCATTGAAAATAGGGTTTTTAGAAAACAAATCGGTTTTAATTTTGATCAAAATATTTTCTCGTTCAAGCTCGAGTTTAGATATCATTGAATTCCATGAGTTTGTAATTCTCAATCTTTAAGGTCAATCTCAAGGATTGAGTAATATCAGGCTTAAATGCTGATTTTTAATCTTTAAGAAGATTATCCTTTCTGGGGGTCTGATTCATTAGTCTTATCAAGCTAATTTGCACGGCTCCCTCCCCATTTTACGAGATAGATCCTCTCATAGTTAGGATAAGTCTGACCACTTGGCGACCCTGTTTGATGCTGAGGTCCGTAGATTTCCTGCTGATTATAAAGATGACTTTTCTAGATTTTTCGTCAACCTACAGCTGGTCTGGACGACAACTTCCTGACCTAAATCAAGAAGCGCGTGTCTTTTTTGGAAGACTTTACTTCCTTTTAATGATGGAATTGATTCATCGTGCAAATCCATCTTTCTTTCAAATATATTACAGTAAATTAGGTAAAACTGATTAAAATCGTCCAAAACAAAAGTACCTGTAATAATCTTGTACAAACATATGTGATATGTGTTTTAAATAACTTGGTAAATTCTTCCCACACTTAGCTTTTATTTATTTTATTTTTCCTTTGCCTTTTTATTCTCCTCTATTCCATTTTAAATGAATTCTAATGTTTTGGGTTGTTTCACCATTTATGTTCTCTCCGAGGTAACAATAATTTCGGCATTAACACCTAGTTTTATCGTTCATAAATATGTATAAACATGATTTTGAATTCATTTAGTTGAAAATTTTTCAAATTTTCACAAAATTTGGCAATTAAACTAAGTATAAACCCGAGAGAATTTATAACCCTTCCCCACACTTGAGATCATGTAATGTCCTCATTTGCATGAAATCAGACTATAATTATAAATTCATGAGGGTGATTAGTGTAGAAAAGTGATTAAAAATACCGAGTTTGCAAACATATTATTTTATATCACATTTGATATTTTGCGTCTTGTCGTCAAAATTAATAGCTTTTGCTGAACTTAATGTCAGTCTTTGAAAGTGCGCTGTTTTACCCTTTTTTGTACATAAAGATAAATTACAAACATACATATTATTATTATTATTATTATTATTATAAAATCTTTAGTTATTTAAAACAATTTAAATGAATATTTTTTTTAAAATTTTGTTTCCTTTTACTTTAGGTAGTTTCGGTATGTTTACCTAGTCCATCCCTCGACAAAATTTAAAATCTGTCATTTTAAAAGCGATTATTTTAAAAGCAAAGATTTTTTTTTTTGTATACTTTAGATCAATAATATTAAAAATAATGATAACAAAATGTGTCGCCCCGCCCTCGAGTAAAGCAATTTCGGTTCCATGACCTAGTCTTCAACTTAGATGAATTTTAAAAATTATTTTTTTTAAACTTAATGAAATAAAGTAATTTTTGTTTTTAAAATCACACAAAACTTAAATTTAAAAATGCATATAAATTTCATATAAAACCTATAAAACAAAAAAAAATTAGAATGGGGGGAGAAAACTAGTTCTTTAGTGTCTGCTAGTGGAAAAGACCAACCGGATTCCATTCTCGGAACTATACGAGAACAGAACAACTAACTCTAGACAACATATTCTTTTTAGAACATTTGAATCTCCCCACACTGTAGTGACCCGAACTTTTCCATGTTTTTATATATTAAATGAAATTGATATTTACATGATTAAATGTTTCTAACATGTTAAGCAATCAAACTTGTTAAGACTTGATTAATTGAAATAGGTTTCATATAGACAATTGACCACCCAAGTTGACCGGCGATTCACGAACGTTAAAACTTGTAAAAGCTATATGATGACATATATATGGATATATATATAGTTAACATGATATTATGATAAGTAAACATATCATTAAGTATATTAACAATGAACTACATATGTAAAAACAAGACTACTAACTTAATGATTTTGAAACGAGACATATATGTAACGATTATCGTTGTAATGACATTTAATGTATATATATCATATTAAGATATATTAATACATCATGATATCATGATAATGTAATAATTTAACATCTCATTTTATTTAATAAACAATGGGTTAACAACATTTAACAAGATCGTTAACCTAAAGGTTTCAAAACAACACTTACATGTAACGACTAACGATGACTTAACGACTCAGTTAAAATGTATATACAAGTAGTGTTTTAATATGTATTCATACACTTTTGAAAGACTTCAAGACACTTATCAAAATACTTCTACTTAACAAAAATGCTTACAGTTACATCCTCGTTCAGTTTCATCAACAATTCTACTCGTATGCACCCGTATTCGTACTCGTACAATACACAGCTTTTAGATGTATGTACTATTGGTATATACACTCTAATGATCAGCTCTTAGCAGCCCATGTGAGTCACCTAACACATGTGGGAACCATCATTTGGCAACTAGCATGAAATATCTCATAAAATTACAAAAATATGAGTAATCATTCATGACTTATTTACATGAAAACAAAATTACATATCCTTTATATCTAATCCATACACCAACGACTAAAAACACCTACAAACACTTTCATTCTTCAATTTTCTTCATCTAATTAATCTCTCTCAAGTTCTATCTTCATGTTCTAAGTGTTCTTCATAAATTCTACAAGTTCTAGTTTCATAAAATCAAGAATACTTCCAAGTTTGCTAGCTTACTTCCAATCTTGTAGAGTGATCATACAACCTCAAGAAATCTTTATTATTTATAGTAAGATATCTTTCTAATACAAGGTAATACTCATATTCAAAATTTGATTCAATTTCTATAACTATAACAACCTTATTTCAAGTGGAAATCTTACTTGAACTTGTTTTCGTGTCATGATTCTGCTTCAAGAACTTTCAAGCCATCCAAGGATCCTTTGAAGCTAGATACATTTTTCTCATTTCCAGTAGCTTTATCCAGAAAACTTGAGGTAGTAATGATGTTCATAACATCATTCGATTCATACATATAAAGCTATCTTATTCGAAGGTTTAAACTTGTAATCACTAGAACATAGTTTAGTTAATTCTAAACTTGTTCGCAAACAAAAGTTAATCCTTCTAACTTGACTTTTAAAATAAACTAAACACATGTTCTATATCTATATGATATGCTAACTTAATGATTTAAAACCTGGAAACACGAAAAACACCGTAAAACCGGATTTACGCCGTCGTAGTAACACCGCGGGCTGTTTTGGGTTAGTTAATTAAAAACTATGATAAACTTTGATTTAAAAGTTGTTCTTTGGGAAAATGATTTTTCTTATGAACATGAAACTATATCCAAAAATCATGGTTAAACTCAAAGTGGAAGTATGTTTTCTAAAATGGTCATCTAGACGTCGTTCTTTCGACTGAAATGACTACCTTTACAAAAACGACTTGTAACTTATATTTCTGACTATAAACCTATACTTTTTCTGTTTAGATTCATAAAATAGAGTTCAATATGAAACCAAAGCAATTTGATTCACTCAAAACGGATTTAAAATGAAGAAGTTATGGGTAAAACAAGATTGGATAATTTTTCTTGTTGTAGCAACGTGAAAATTGGTAACAAATCTATATTAATCATATCCTAGCTAACTTATATTGTATTATACATGTATTCTAATATATTATGTAATCTTGGGATACCATAGACACGTATGCAAATGTTTTGACATATCATATCGACCCATGTGTATATATTATTTGGAACAACCATAGACACTCTATATGCAGTAATGTGGGAGTTAGCTATACAGGGTTGAGGGTGATTCCAAAAATATATATACTTTGAGTTGTGATCTAGCCTGAGACAAGCATACACTGGGTCGTGGATTGATTCAAGATAATATATATCAATTTTTTTCTGTACATCTAACGTTGGACAACTAGTTGTAGGTTACTAACGAGGACAGCTGACTTAATAAACTTAAAACATCAAAATGTATTAAAAGTGTTGTAAATATATTTTGAATATACTTTGATATATATGTACATATTTGTTATAGGTTCGTGAATCGACCAGTGGCCAAGTCTTACTTCCCGACGAAGTAAAAATCTGTGAAAGTGAGTTATAGTCCCACTTTTAAAATCTAATATTTTTGGGATGAGAATACATGCAGGTTTTATAAATGATTTACAAAATAGTCACAAGTACGTGAAACTACATTCTATGGTTGAATTATCGAAATTGAATATGCCTCTTTTTATTAAGTCTGGTTATCTAAGAATTAGGGAACAGACACCCTAATTGACGCGAATCCTAAAGATAGATCTATTGGGCCTAACAAACCCCATCCAAAGTACCGGATGCTTTAGTACTTCGAAATTTATATCATATCCGAAGGGTGTCCCGGAATGATGGGGATATTCTTATATATGCATCTTGTTAATGTCGGTTACCAGGTGTTCACCATATGAATGATTTTTATCTCTATGTATGGAATGTATATTAAAATATGAAATCTTGTGGTCTATTGTTACGATTTGATATATATAGGTTAAACCTATAACTCACCAACATTTTTATTGACGTTTTAAGCATGTTTATTCTCAGGTGATTATTAAGAGCTTCCGCTGTCGCATACTTAAATAAGGACAAGATTTGGAGTCCATGCTTGTATGATATTGTGTAAAAACTGCATTCAAGAAACTTATTTTGTTGTAACATATTTGTATTGTAAACCATTATGTAATAGTCATGTGTAAACAGGATATTTTAGATTATCATTATTTGATAATCTACGTAAAGCTTTTTAAAACCTTTATTGATGAAATAAAGGTTATGGTTTGTTTTAAAATGAATGCAGTCTTTGAAAAACGTCTCATATAGAGGTCAAAACCTCGCAACGAAATCAATTAATATGGAACGTTTTTAATCAATAAGAACGGGACATTTCAGTTGGTATCGGAGCGTTGGTCTTAGAGAACCAGAATTTTGCATTAGTGTGTCTTATCGAGTTTGTTAGGATGCATTAGTGAGTCTGGACTTCGACCGTGTTTACTTGAAAAATGATTGCTTAACAAATTTTGTTGGAAACTATATATTTTTAACATGTGAATATTATGTGATATATTAATCTCTTAACGCGTTTGATATTATGTGATAGATGTCTACCTCTAGAACAAGTCTCATTGACTCACCTAATAATAATGAAGAGTCAAATGTAAATTGGAATGATTCGTTAACTGATTCAGAAGTTCCCGAAGAGGAACCGAAAGAAGAGTCGGAACCGGAAGAAGAATCGGAACCGGAAGAAGAAATAGAACCAGTGGGGGAAATAATAAAACGGTTAAGTAGAAGAAAATCCTCAACCAACCGACCAAAGTTAATTATGGTCAATGGTGTTTCCGCCAAGGAAGCAAAGTATTGGGAGGATTAACAATTCTTCCATGAATCGGATCCCGACAAGGATTCCGATGATGTTATAGATATTACCCCAACACAATTTAATATGGCAAAAGAGAACAATAAGGGAAAGGGCATAAAAATAGAGAAATTTGATTCCAAACCCGATGAACATTATATGTATCGTCAACACCCGTATTTCTTAAGTTGTGACAATAACCCGGGAACCTCTAAACCACCAGGTTTTTCTAAACCAATGTGGAAAACGACGGCTAGTATTAGGGGAACATCATATATCCCTAGAAACTTGGCAAAATGAACCAAAATCGAAGAAGAAGAAACGAGCGAGTCGGAATAAGATAGTTGTATTCGTGTGGTGTAATATATGTAATATAGTGTGCTTATGCTTTATGATATATGTAAAAATTGCTTGTATTAATAAGTATTTTTTTATGAATCTAACTCTTGTCTATTTTACAGTATAAAAACACAAAATGGATAGACAACCCAATATTTTAAGAGACCTACCCGGAGACATGATTGATGAAATCTTGTCTAGAGTCGGTCAGAATTCCTCGGCACAACTATTTAAGGCGAGATCAGTTTGTAAGACATTCGAAGAACGTTCCAAGAATGCCTTGATTTATAAAAGGCTTTCGTTCGAAAGATGGGGGATATCACATTGGGAAATCCATAAGTTACGATGTGTTTACTTTGACGCATATATTGCGGGGAACCCAAATGCTATTTTACGCAACGGGTTAAGAAATTATTTTGACTCAATATATCCGAATATAGGACTTCGTGATTTAGAAAAAGCGGCTAACATGCAACATAAAGAAGCATGTTATGCTTATGGGTTAGTAATGTTCGCTTCTCACCAAAGTGAGAACAAGAACATCGGGCTACAACTATTAAACAAAACGTTCCCACAAGTGACGGAGTCGGTAATTGGGGTAAGAAATGAGGTTTTTAGGTTATTACGAGACTGTTGGTCATTACGTAACCTTCATCCTTTTGACGACGTTACAACACATTGTCTTACTATCGGTCACAACGGTTATGTTCCACAAAACCAAGGATGCGAAGTGGTATTAGTAAAACCAGAATGCATGACTTGTTTCTAGACGTATGAATTACGTGTCTTTATTGCCTTTGCTGAACGCCTTATTTATTAACTAGAATTATCTTCGCAACTACTTTGTATCAAAGTTTTATGTGCTATATTTCATGATATATGTAAAAAAAGCGGTATTGTAAGTTTGCAAGTTATTGTATAAAGGTTTGAATATGATATATATATATATTTTTTTTGTGATTAGTTTTTCATATAGAATTGTAGTAGTTGAAATGGTATGTTAGCTACTAAGTATGAACTTAACGGGTAGGTACTACCCGAATTAAAGAGTATAAAACGCTAATATGAAGAAAGAGCTTTTATAAATAAGTTCATATTACGCTACGAAATACTATTGACTACTCTTGATATTCTATATGATTAACTCGTTTCATTTGACTATTTTGAAGGAAATGACACCGACTACTCGACACACCTTGAATATGAGCGAAGAGGAATTTCGTGCCTTTCTTGCTTCAAACATAGCCGCAGTACAGGCTGCGCTACATACCAACAATAACCTTGGTAGCAGTACAGGAAATCGTGTAGGATGCACCTACAAAGAATTCACTGCCTGCAAACCTTTGAAATTTGATGGAACTGAAGGACCGATCGGATTGAAACAGTGAACCGAGAAGGTCGAATCGGTGTTTGTCATAAGTAAGTGTACTAAAGAGGACAAAGTGAAGTACGCTACGCATACCTTCACAGGTTCTGCGTTAACATGGTGGAATACCTATCTAGAGCAAGTGGGACATGATGATGCTTACGCACTACCGTGGTCAGCATTCAAGCACTTGATGAACGAGAAGTACCGTCACAGAACCGAGGTCAATAAGCTCAATACAGAACTTAGAGGGTTACGAACCCAAGGATTTGATATTACCACGTACGAAAGACGATTCACATAATTATGCCTATTGTGTCTGGGAGCGTTCGAAGATGAGGAAGAGAAGATCGACGCATTTGTGAAAGGATTACCGGAAAGAATCCAAGAAGATATAAGTTCACACGAGCCCGCCTCCATACAACAGGCATGTAGAATGGCTCATAAACTAGTGAACCAGATTGAAGAAAGAATTAAAGAATAGACTGCTGAAGAGGCCAATGTGAAGCAAGTCAAAAGAAAGTGGGAGGAAAATGGTGATAAGAATCACCAATACAACAACAACAGCAATTACAACAATAATCGCAACAACTATCCCAACAATCGCAACATCAATCGCAACTACAACAAACGGCCCAACAACAACAACAACAACAACAACAACAACAATAACAACAACAACAACAGCAACTACAACAATCATCCCAACAACAATAATAACCGCAACAACAACAACAATCAGAAGAAGCTATGCCAAAGGTGTGAAAAGCATCACTCGGGGTTCTGCACCAAATTTTGCAACAAGTGTAAAAGAAATGGTCATAGCGCGGCGAAGTGTGAGGTCTACGGACCAGGGGTTAACAGAACAAAAGAAACAAATGGTGTCGGAACGAGTAATGGCGGAGCAAGTAGTGTCGGAGCAAGTTATGCCAATGTAGTTTGTTATAAATGTGGAAAACCGGGCCACATTATTAGAAATTGCCCGAACCAGGAGAACACGAATGGACAAGGCCGCGGAAGAGTTTTCAATATTAATGCAGCAGAGGCACAGGAAGACCCGGAGCTTGTTACAGGTACGTTTCTTATTGACAATAAATCTGCTTACGTTTTATTTGATTCGGGTGCGGATAGAAGCTATATGAGTAGAGATTTTTGTGCTAAATTAAGTTGTCCATTGACGCCTTTGGATAGTAAATTTTTACTCGAATTAGCAAATGGTAAATTAATTTCAACAGATAATATATGTCGGAATCGAGAAATTAAACTGGTTAGCGAAACATTTAAGATTGACTTGATACCAGTAGAGTTAGGGAGTTTTGATGTGATAATCGGTATGGACTGGTTGAAAGAAGTGAAAGCAGAGATCGTTTGTTACAAAAATGCAATTCGCATTATACGAGAAAAAGGAAAACCCTTAATGGTGTACGGAGAAAAGGGCAACACGAAGCTACATCTTATTAGTAATTTGAAGGCACAAAAACTAATAAGAAAAGGTTGCTATGCTGTTCTAGCACACGTCGAGAAAGTACAAACTGAAGAAAAGAGCATCAATGATGTTTCCGTCGTAAAAGAATTTCCCGATGTATTTCCGAAAGAATTACCGGGATTACGCCCACATCGATCCGTTGAATTTCAAATAGATCTTGTACCAGGAGCTGCACCAATAGCTCGTGCTCCTTACAGACTCGCACCCAGCGAGATGAAAGAACCGCAAAGCCAATTACAAGAACTTTTAGAGCGTGGTTTCATTCGACCAAGCACATCACCGTGGGGAGCTCCTGTTTTGTTTGTCAAGAAGAAAGATGGTACATTCCGGTTGTGTATCGACTACCGAGAGTTCAACAAACTTACCATCAAGAACCGCTACCCACTACCGAGAATTGACGACTTATTTGATCAACTACAAGGCTCGTCTGTTTATTCAAAGATTGACTTACGTTCCGGGTATCATCAAATGCGGGTGAAAGAAGATGATATTCCAAAGACTGCTTTCAGAGCACGTTACGGTCATTACGAGTTTATGGTCATGCCGTTTGGTTTAACTAATGCACCAGCTGTGTTCATGGATCTTATGAACCGAGTGTGTGGACCATACCTTGACAAGTTTGTCATTGTTTTCATTGATGACATACTTATTTACTCAAAGAATGACCAAGAACACGGTGAACATTTGAGAAAGGTGTTAGAAGTATTGAGGAAGGAAGAATTGTACGCTAAGTTTTCAAAGTGTGCATTTTGGTTGGAAGAAGTTCAATTCCTCGGTCACATAGTGAACAAAGAAGGTATTAAGGTGGATCCGACAAAGATAGAAACTGTTGAAAAGTGGGAAACCCCGAAAACTCCGAAACACATACGCCAGTTTTTAGGACTAGCTGGTTACTACAGAAGGTTCATCCAAGACTTTTTCAGAATAGCAAAACCCTTGACTGCATTAACGCATAAAGGGAAGAAATTTGAATGGAAGGATGAACAAGAGAAAGCGTTTCAGTTATTGAAGAAAAAGCTAACTACGGCACCTATATTGTCATTGCCTGAAGGGAATGATGATTTTGTGATTTATTGTGACGCATCAAAGCAAGGTCTCGGTTGTGTATTAACACAACGAACGAAGGTGATTGCTTATGCGTCTAGACAATTGAAAATTCGCGAACAAAATTATACGACGCATGATTTGGAATTAGGCGCGGTTGTTTTTGCATTAAAGACTTGGAGGCACTACTTATATTGGGTCAAAAGTATTATATATACCGACCACAAAAGTCTTCAACACATATTTAATCAGAAACAACTGAATATGAGGCAGCGTAGGTGGATTGAATTGTTGAATGATTACGACTTTGAGATTCGTTACCACCCAGGGAAGGCAAATGTGGTAGCCGACGCCTTGAGCAGGAAGGACAGAGAACCCATTCGAGTAAAATCTATGAATATAATGATTCACAATAACCTTACTACTCAAATAAAGGAGGCGCAACAAGGAGTTTTAAAAGAGGGAAATTTAAAGGATGAAATACCCAAAGGATCGGAGAAGCATCTTAATATTCGGTAAGACGGAACTCGGTATAGGGCTGAAAGGATTTGGGTACCAAAATTTGGAGATATGAGAGAAATGGTACTTAGAGAAGCTCATAAAACCAGATACTCAATACATCCTGGAACGGGGAAGATGTACAAGGATCTCAAGAAACATTTTTGGTGGCCGGGTATGAAAGCCAATGTTGCTAAATACGTAGGATAATGTTTGACGTGTTCTAAGGTCAAAGCTGAGCATCAGAAACCATCAGGTTTACTTCAACAACCCGAAATCCCGGAATGGAAATGAGAAAACATTACCATGGATTTCATCACTAAATTGCTAAGGACTGCAAGTGGTTTTGATACTATTTGGGTAATAGTTGATCGTCTCACCAAATCAGCACACTTCCTTCCAATAAGAGAAGATGACAAGATGGAGAAGTTAGCACGACTGTATTTGAAGGAAGTCATCTCCAGACATGGAATACCAATCTCTATTATCTCTGATAGGGATGGCAGATTTATTTCAAGATTCTGGCAGACATTACAGCAAGCATTAGGAACTCGTCTAGACATGAGTACTGCCTATCATCCACAAACTGATGGGCAGAGTGAAAGGACGATATAAACGCTTGAAGACATGCTACGAGCATGTGTTATTGATTTCGGAAACAGTTGGGATCGACATCTACCGTTAGCAGAATTTTCCTACAAAACAGCTACCATTCAAGCATTGAGATGGTGCCGTTTGAAGCACTTTATGGTAGAAAGTGCAGGTCTCCAATTTGTTGGAGTGAAGTGGGGGATAGACAGATTACGGGTCCGGAGATAATACAAGAAACTACCGAGAAGATCATCCAAATTCAACAACGGTTGAAAACCGCCCAAAGTCGACAAAAGAGCTACGCTGACATTAAAAGAAAAGATATAGAATTTGAAATTGGAGAGATGGTCATGCTTAAAGTTGCACCTTGCAAAGGCGTTGTTCGATTTGGTAAATGAGGGAAATTAAATCCAAGGTATATCGGACCATTCAAGATTATTGATCGTGTCGGACCAGTAGCTTACCGACTTGAGTTACCTCAACAACTCGCGGCTGTACATAACACTTTCCACGTCTCGAATTTGAAGAAATGTTTTGCTAAAGAAGATCTCATTATTCCATTAGATGAAATCCAAATCAACGAAAAACTTCAATTCATCGAAGAACCCGTCGAAATAATGGATCGTGAGGTTAAGAGACTTAAACAAAACAAGATACCGATTGTTAAGGTTCGATGGAATGCTCATAGAGGACCCGAGTTCACCTGGGAGCGTGAAGAAGAAATACCAGCATCTATTTCCAGAAGATTCGTCAACACTTTCAACAGCTTAAAATTTCGGGACGAAATTTATTTAACGGGTAGGTACTGTAGTGACCCGAACTTTTCCATGTTTTTATATATTAAATGAAATTGATATTTACATGATTAAATGTTTCTAACATGTTAAGCAATCAAACTTGTTAAGACTTGATTAATTGAAATAGGTTTCATATAGACAATTGACCACCCAAGTTGACCGGCGATTCACGAACGTTAAAACTTGTAAAAGCTATATGATGACATATATATGGATATATATATAGTTAACATGATATTATGATAAGTAAACATATCATTAAGTATATTAACAATGAACTACATATGTAAAAACAAGACTACTAACTTAATGATTTTGAAACGAGACATATATGTAACGATTATCGTTGTAATGACATTTAATGTATATATATCATATTAAGATATATTAATACATCATGATATCATGATAATGTAATAATTTAACATCTCATTTTATTTAATAAACAATGGGTTAACAACATTTAACAAGATCGTTAACCTAAAGGTTTCAAAACAACACTTACATGTAACGACTAACGATGACTTAACGACTCAGTTAAAATGTATATACAAGTAGTGTTTTAATATGTATTCATACACTTTTGAAAGACTTCAAGACACTTATCAAAATACTTCTACTTAACAAAAATGCTTACATTTACATCCTCGTTCAGTTTCATCAACAATTCTACTCGTATGCACCCGTATTCGTACTCGTACAATACACAGCTTTTAGATGTATGTACTATTGGTATATACACTCTAATGATCAGCACTTAGCAGCCCATGTGAGTCACCTAACACATGTGGGAACCATCATTTGGAAACTAGCATGAAATATCTCATAAAATTACAAAAATATGAGTAATCATTCATGACTTATTTACATGAAAACAAAATTACATATCCTTTATATCTAATCCATACACCAACGACCAAAAACACCTAAAACACTTTCATTCTTCAATTTTCTTCATCTAATTAATCTCTCTCAAGTTCTATCTTCATGTTCTAAGTGTTCTTCATAAATTCTACAAGTTCTAGTTTCATAAAATCAAGAATACTTCCAAGTTTGCTAGCTTACTTCCAATCTTGTAGAGTGATCATCCAACCTCAAGAAATCTTTATTATTTACAGTAAGATATCTTTCTAATACAAGGTAATACTCATATTCAAACTTTGATTCAATTTCTATAACTATAACAACCTTATTTCAAGTGGAAATCTTACTTGAACTTGTTTTCGTGTCATGATTCTGCTTCAAGAACTTTCAAGCCATCCAAGGATCCTTTGAAGCTAGATCCATTTTTCTCATTTCCAGTAGCTTTATCCAGAAAACTTGAGGTAGTAATGATGTTCATAACATCATTCGATTCATACATATAAAGCTATCTTATTCGAAGGTTTAAACTTGTAATCACTAGAACATAGTTTAGTTAATTCTAAACTTGTTCGCAAACAAAAGTTAATCCTTCTAACTTGACTTTTAAAATAAACTAAACACATGTTCTATATCTATATGATATGCTAACTTAATGATTTAAAACCTGAAAACACGAAAAACACCGTAAAACCGGATTTACACCGTCGTAGTAACACCGCGGGCTGTTTTGGGTTAGTTAATTAAAAACTATGATAAACTTTGATTTAAAAGTTGTTCTTATGGGAAAATGATTTTTCTTATGAACATGAAACTATATCCAAAAATCATGGTTAAACTCAAAGTGGAAGTATGTTTTCTAAAATGGTCATCTAGACGTCGTTCTTTCGACTGAAATGACTACCTTTACAAAAATGACTTGTAACTTATATTTCTGACTATAAACCTATACTTTTTCTGTTTATATTCATAAAATAGAGTTCAATATGAAACCATAGCAATTTGATTCACTCAAAACGGATTTAAAATGAAGAAGTTATGGGTAAAACAAGATTGGATAATTTTTCTTGTTGTAGCAACGTAAAAATTGGTAACAAATCTATATTAATCATATTCTAGCTAACTTATATTGTATTATACATGTATTCTAATATATTATGTAATCTTGGGATACCATAGACACGTATGAAAATGTTTTGACATATCATATCGACCCATGTGTATATATTATTTGGAACAACCATAGACACTCTATATGCAGTAATGTGGGAGTTAGCTATACAGGGTTGATGTTGATTCCAAAAATATATATACTTTAAGTTGTGATCTAGCCTGAGACGTGTATACACTGGGTCGTGGATTGATTCAAGATAATATATATCAATTTTTTTCTGTACATCTAACGTTGGACAACTAGTTGTAGGTTACTAACGAGGACAGCTGACTTAATAAACTTAAAACATCAAAATGTATTAAAAGTGTTGTAAATATATTTTGAATATACTTTGATATATATGTACATATTTGTTATAGGTTCGTGAATCGACCAGTGGCCAAGTCTTACTTCCCGATGAAGTAAAAATATGTGAAAGTGAGTTATAGTCCCACTTTTAAAATCTAATATTTTTGGGATGAGAATACATGCAGGTTTTATAAATGATTTACAAAATAGACACAAGTACGTGAAACTACATTCTATGGTTGAATTATCGAAATCGAATATGCCCCTTTTTATTAAGTCTGGTAATCTAAGAATTAGGGAACAGACACCCTAATTGACTCGAATCCTAAAGATAGATCTATTGGGCCTAACAAACTCCATCCAAAGTACCAGATGCTTTAGTACTTCGAAATTTATATCATATCCGAAGGGTGTCCCGGAATGATGGGGGATATTCTTATATATGCATCTTGTTAATGTCGGTTACCAGGTGTTCACCATATGAATGATTTTTATCTCTATGTATGGGATGTATATTAAAATATGAAATCTTGTGGTCTATTGTTACGATTTGATATATATAGGTTAAACCTATAACTCACCAACATTTTTGTTGACGTTTTAAGCATGTTTATTCTCAGGTGATTATTAAGAGCTTCCGCTGTCGCATACTTAAATAAGGACAAGATTTGGAGTCCATGCTTGTATGATATTGTGTAAAAACTGCATTCAAGAAACTTATTTCATTGTAACATATTTGTATTGTAAACCATTATGTAATAGTCGTGTGTAAACAGGATATTTTAGATTATCATTATTTGATAATCTACGTAAAGCTTTTTAAAACCTTTATTGATGAAATAAAGGTTATGGTTTGTTTTAAAATGAATGCAGTCTTTGAAAAAAGTCTCATATAGAGGTCAAAACCTCGCAACGAAATCAATTAATATGGAACGTTTTTAATCAATAAGAACGGGACATTTCACACACTTAGGTAGCTGTGGTGTTGAAATGTGATTAACTTCATCGTCAATTTCTCTTGGACCATAATCAACTTGCATGTATGTAACTTTTGCTTTAAGCCATTGATCGGATTCCTGTGTAATTTCTACAAATTCAACTAGTTTTGCCTTTTCTTTAGGCGATAGATTGGATACTAACCGGTTACATAACTTTAAGTTCCCCTTGGTTCTAGCATCGCGAATCCGTTTAATAAGTTTCTTCATTGAGCTATTAATAACGGGGTCATTTAATTTTGTATCAACAATGGGGTTCTTTGTTATCAGGTCATCATTAGGTGTTACTTCATTTTCCCCACACTTAGGCATTTTATTATTGTTAAGCACTACCGTTGGAGTTGGTAAAACGACATGGTTCTTACCAATCATTTTTGTTGGTTCATTGGTTTTGGTTGGTGGAGATTTAGCCTTTCGACTCACAAAGGTGATCGATTTGTCACCATCACTAAGTGTCATTCTACCCTCTCTTACATCAAATAACGCCCCAGTGGACGCTAAGAATGGTCGACCTAAAATTAGAGGAATGTTTGAGTCCTCTTCTATGTCAATGACGATAAATTCGACTAAAAAGGTTAAATTACCCACTTGAACGGGTAGGTTGTCAGCAATTCCAACTGGGTGCCTAATAGTTTGATCAAAGAGTCGAACATTCATCTCTGTTGGACTTAACTCACCTACTCCTAGTCTCTTATATAATGAAAGAGGCATAACACTCACACTTGCACCTAAATCTGCTAGTGCATCATACATGACACAATCACTAAGTAGACAAGGAATAATAAATTCACCCGAATCACCCACCCTGGGTGGAGGTTTTGGTGGAACTGTCTTCACCGGGTTTATCTTTACGGTTTTTGTTTCTTGCACTTTCTTATTCTTCTTCTTCTTTCCAGAGGTATCACAAACTTTATTACCTATTACTTGCTCACACTCAACTCCTTTTCTTGGAAACGGGATGGGTGGTATGTATGGTGCCACCACTGGCTTTATATACTCGGGTGGTGGTGGTGGTGTTGTAACTTCTTCATTGTTACTCACATCAAAAACCTTCCCATCTTCTGATGCTGATTTTTTAGAATTCGTTGAAACCATATTAACATTCTCATTCCGAGGATTTACTTCAGTATTACTCGGTAGCTTTCCTTGTTCCGTCTCACTCATCATGCTAGCAAGAGTACCTACGTATTTTTCTAGATTTAAAATGGGATCTTGTTGAGTTCTTAATGACTGATCAAACCTCTCATTAGTTTGGGTTTGAGATGTAATAAATTATGTTTGAGATTCCATTAGCTTTGCCATCATTTCTTCCAGATTTGGCTTTTTCTCTTCGGTTTGTTATGGTGGTTTATATAAGCTAGGTCTTTGTTGATTGAAAGTGTTGTTTTGAGTTGGTTGGTTATTCGGACCTTGTTGGTTATACGAGTTATTGTTGGGTCCATTTGGATTGTAAAGAATGTTTTGATTTCGATTGAAGTTTGGCCTTGGCGGTTGATAATTATTTTGATAATTATTTCCCGGCCTTTGGTTCATGTAGGAAACATTCTCTCGTTATTCCATGGTTTGCTCAATGTGACAATCTTTCATTAAGTGTGGTCCACCGCATTGCTCACAACTGATTCGTATTGCGTGAATATCTTTATTCATCTTTTCCATTCGTCTCTCGAAAGCATCTATTTTTGCGGAAACGGAATCAAAGTCATGGCTAGAATCGGCTCTAGCCGCTTTAGATGATCTAACGATATCTTTTCCTTGATGCCACTCATGTAAGTGGGAAGCAGTGTTATAAATAATTTTGTAAGCTTCAGTTGCGGTTTTCTTTATAATGGAACCACCAGCTGCTATATCGATGTCTTTGCGTGTAGTAATGTCGCATCCTTGGTAGAATATTTGTACTATTTGATAAGTGTCTAAACTATGTTGAGGACATCCTCTCAACAACTTTCCAAATCTTGTCCACGCCTCATATAATGTTTCATTTGGCTTCTGTGTGAATGTAACAATTTCTCCTTGAAGTCTCACAGCTTTAGATGCCGGAAAGAATTGTTTAAGAAATTTCTCAACTAAAACATCCCATGTGTCAATCGCCCCTTCAGGTAACGATTCTAACCAATCTTTGGCTTCTCCCTTTAAAGTCCAGGGAAATAACATAAGATAGATCTGTTCATCCTCAACTTCTCTGATTTTGAATAGAGTACAAATCTTATTAAAGGTTCGAAGATGTTCGTTTGCATCTTCTTTTGGCGTACCACTATATTGGCATTGATTAGTTACCATGTGTAGGATTTGTCCTTTGATTTCATAATCTGGAGCATTAATGTCAGGCTTAATAATGGCGTGTCCTTGACCCGTGCGTGTGGCTCTCATTCGGTCTTCCATACTTAGAGGTTCCGTTACTTCCATAATTGAATTTGTTGAATACGAATCACTAGAGGATTCTGATTTAACAGTTTGTAGTTCAGGGGGAATGATTAGTGTTTCAGGATCTTGGAATTGTCCTTGAATATCCTCCGGGTTCTCAATTGTGAGGTCTGGTTCAAAAAATGGATTATCGGAAAATTGAATTGGATTTCTTATTTGACTAGATGATGATTCTAAAGAAAAATCAACGGCGATTATATTGGCTAGATGTCTTGATCGGGTTACAGGTGGTGAACGTATGAAAGGTGGTGAACGTTTTGCTCGATGCATTCACTGAATATCCTATTAGGTATAAAAATAAAAAAATTATATAAGTTATCAAATCAATAGACTTTTCTGATTTTGCCCACGTTTCGAATAGCCAATAGATGCAGCAGGTAGCCAGGACCCTTTAAATCGGAAGCCCACAACTCGCCACTAACAAATCCAACTATTACTACGAACCAGAAAATTTGGATGTCTATCAATTTAACCACTTAAAATAATTTTTCGTCGGAATTTTGAAGAAAAACTCTATGTCCTAAAAACTAGAGCGTCGAGAAATAAGAAAGAAAAAGAGTGCGTCGAAAAATAAAAGGTCGAAAAATAATAATAAGAAAGTAGCGCGTCGAAACTTAAAAGTCTAAAAACTAAAAATTAAAACTTACGTCTAAAGGTATTAAAGCTTAAAAGGAATTCTATATCCAAAACGGAAATAACTTAATAGGCACTAAAATCTATTAAAACTAAAGCGATAAGCAACGTCGTAAAATTCTAAAGCGCCTAAGTCTTAATCTAAAGAAAAAGCACTTAAGGGATTTTACGGCAAAGCCTAAAAATCTAAAAATATAAAATAGCTACGGCAAATACTAAATTTAAACTAATTACGAACAAAAAATATACAAATTACAAATTAAACGATAAAAATACAAATTATAACTAAAATGATTAAAATACAAATTTTATAAAAATATTATTTTTATATTATTATTTTATAAAAGTATTAATTTTTAAAACTAATTAAAACTTAAAAATACAAAAATAAATAAACTAAAACTAATTAATATTAAATATAAACCCTAATTAAGTTTAATAATAATAATAATAATTAATACGTAACCCTAATCCTGTCGGCAGAGGTATCAGGCGTGTCAGACATAATCATGCGATCGCATGAGTTCTACGTGTTTGGGCCATGCGATCGTATGGCTTCTGGATCCAACTCAGATCTTGGACTGCTACAGTTCTCGGCCCGTTTACAGTTTATTTATTTATTTTTATTTTTTTTTTACTTTTTTACTTTTTAATTTATATTCTTTACTAAATTTATATAAGTAATATTTACAATTTTTTTTTTAAAACACTAAAGAAAAATACTTTTATACTTTATAAAATATATTTTCTTTTTACACACTTAAATAAATATATATTATTTTTTTTGTACTTTTTTATGTTTTTATATTTTTGTATTTTTAATAAAATATTTTTTACAAAATAAGAAATATTATATTTTTACAAAAATATCTTAAAAACTAATTTTTTATAGCGTTTCGCTTCGGCCTTCCCCGGCAGCGGCGCCAAAAATACTTGATGTTATGCGAGGTGTATACGAAATAGTTACATTTTTATTGCGAAATACTATTAAATACGATACAATTTTACACAAGTTATTTATTTATTTATAGAGTGGATATACCTAAAACTTGCTACAACACTATAGGCAGTGTACCTAATAGTAAAGTAGTGTAGTTTTTAGTAAGTCTGGTTCGTTCCGCAGGGAACTAGCCAAGTTTAACGCTATATTTTAAACTACTATATATATATATATATATATATATATATATATATATATATATATATATATATATATATATATATATATATATAAGTAGTAATAATATTATATAAAGGGGGGTTTTACCGTTTAATGACCGGTTTGTCTTTATATTTTAAGCGTAAAGATAAATGACGATAATTTAAATGACATAATTTAAATTGCGATAAAGTAAATTGCAGTAATTAAAATGACAGTAAATAAAGGTACGATGAAATATGAAATAAAAGTATTATGCTTATTTAAACTTCCGTAATCATGATTTTTGACGTTTTGATTTTAATTTATTTATCTGGGATAATTGTCCTTTGTCCTGGATTTATTTAATACCTATCTGGTTTTTGTCCACAATAGTCCATCGGTCATAATTATAAAATGCTCGTCAAATTAACCTTATTTCCGAAGTCAAATATTCCAACTAATTAGGGATTCGAACTGTAACAAGGTTTTAATACTTTGTTTAATGATTACACCAGGTTATCGACTGCGTGTAATCCAAGGTTTTAATACTTTGTTAACAATTACACCAATTATCCTTGTATGTAATCCACCCCTGTTTTAATGAGATATGAATATTAATTTACTCACTTGATCAGAATGAATAATCAATTACCCAACCCGAATAATTAATTAAATGATCGTAAAAGATGTTGTATAAACGTCACTAAATAGAACATACATAATCATTTTAATAATTATTAGATTAACTAATTTGAAGATAGGTTCGACAGATTCTAATGAGTTATCATTCGATTAGACAATACCCCCTATCTATTAATAGTCCATAGTCCAAGGTCCACAAGTGTCGGTCTTTTGTCCAAACCCGAATTATGGTCCAAGGTCCACAAGTTATCATTCTAATGAGTTATCATTCGATTAGACATCACGATTACTTTGGCTCAAATAAGCATAATAATAACTTAGTTACGAGACATTAAATTAAAAAGGGAGAACATAGCTTACAGTGGTGATTAATTGCGTAGCGTTGCACGGACAGAATTTTGACTTAAACCCCGTAAAACATTCTTACAATAACCTTATTATTATTAACTTAAAATTAAAATTATATTATAAATATATATATATATTTACGTTACATAGAAAGGAAAAGAAAAAGATGTGTTAAAACTCGCAGAAAACTGGCCAATTTATAGGACCTGGCCACCTTTTTCCTGCCATGCGATCGCATGGGATTAAGGCAGCCAGGCCATGCGATCGCATGGCCAGCTGGATCCAGCTCAATCACTTTTTTTTTTGGTTTTGCCGACGTTTTATTTAAATATATATAATATATATAATTTATATTAATTATATATATATTATATTATATTCTTGTGCATAGTTGACTTGTAATTTTAGGTCCGTTGCGTCGCGCATTGATAGTTAGCTCAGGTCCCGGTTCTGGATTTTCGAACGTCCTTTCGTTCGCGGAGATATCTTGTACTTTGCGTTCCGCGGCTCGTACTCTTGTCATTTTTAGATGTTTCTTATCAATAAATGGAATCACTTGAATTATATCTTGTTCATTTGAGCTTTTTGGTCATTTGCGTCTTTAAATCGTCGTTTTCTTCTTTTGTCTTCGCACTTATTTATTTAAACGAATATTACATAAAAATAGAACAATTGCAACTAAAAGCTTTACATATTGGAAGGATATTGATACTAAATATATGTTCATTTAGAGCACTATCACCTATCATCCACAAACTGATGGTCAAAGTGAACGAACTATTCAAACCTTGGAAGATATGCTACGTGCTTGTGTAATCGATTTCGGCAAAGGATGGGATAGACATCTACCTTTGGTTGAATTTTCTTACAACAATAGTTATCACTCTAGCATTAAATCTGCACCTTTTGAAGCTTTATATAGCCGGAAGTGTAGATCCCCTTTTTGTTGGGATGAAGTCGAGGACATACACTTAACTGGTCCTGAAATCATTCGCGAAACTACCGAAAAGATCGTACAAATTAAGCAACGTTTAGAATCTGCCCGTAGCCGACAAAAGAGCTATGCCGATAAGAAATGAAAAGACATCGAATACCAAGTTGGAGATAAAGTCATGTTGAAAGTATCCCATTGAAAAGGTGTTGTCCGCTTCGGTAAACGAAGTAAACTCAGTCCACGATACGTTGGACCTTTCACAGTCACTCAAAGAGTCGGTCCCGTGGTGTACCGATTAGAACTACCAACTGAACTTAGCCAAGTACATGATGTGTTTCATGTCTCAAATCTTAAAAGGTGTCTTGCTGATGACACACTTGTTATTCCTTTGGATGATATCCACATTGATGAGCAAATGCACTTCGTTGAAGAACCTATAGAAATCATGGAAGGAGAGGTCAAACAAACGCGTAAAAGCAATATACCTATCGTTAAAGTCCGTTGGAATTCGCGTAGAGGCCCCGAATATACCTGGGAACGCAAAGATCACATGATACGGAAATATCCCCATCTCTTCTCAACTGTTGATGCAAACGAGGAATCTACCTAAAAACTTCGGGACGAAGTTTTCAATAATGGGGAGGTACTATAACGACCCTCATTTTTTCATTCTATATTTTCCCATATTAAATGCCCAACAATATAATTAAACTTAATAGTTATACTTTAATCGATAATTGTTAAGCGTTAAGAATTATAAAATATACTAATTAACTTTGTACATTAATTGACAAGTTAATAAAAATAATAAGTTAATTAACTTTCATGAACAAATAAATATTGTGTACTTAAAATAATTAAACTGGGATAATTAAGGAATCATTTAAGCTAAATTAAAGTATAAGGACTTAAGTGAAAAAGTTAAACCCTAATCCCATTAAACCCTAGCCGATATTGGAAGGGTAAAATTACCCTTTTGCCCTCAAATTTTCGGCCCAAGCAACACTCTTTAACCCCCTCTTCAAGCTAACTTATTCCCTAAGTAAATCTAACCCTAACCCTAATTATAGAATTTTCCTATCCTCCCTATAAATAGAGACCTAACCTAAACCTTTTCATTGTACCAAATCACAACAACAATTTTCTCTCCCAAATCACTCTCCCTCTCTCCCTAGTTTCGGCTCCCAAAACCGAAACCCTACACCACCACCATCGAAATCATCATCAATCTTCAAGGTGATCTTCAAGTGTTCTTCGCATTCTTCGTTTTCTTCAAGAATCTTCGAGGAGTTCTTCGAATCTTCAAAGGCTTTGATCTTCAATCTTCATCGTGTTCATCTTTTCTTTGTTAGTCGTCTTCGAATCTTCAAAGGTATAACCTAAACCCTAACTTACTTACATAAACTTTGTGTTTTGTTTAATTCATGTTCATGTTATAAACTTATTCATAAACATATACATAAACACACCTAGAAAAAAAAAAGGAAAAGGAAAGTTTGATCTTCAAAACCCTAGATAACAATTAGGAGATTTGTTTGTGTTAATTAAGGAAACAAAATAAACTTATATATATACATATACATATCGATACATACATACATATATATATATATATATATATATATATATATATATATATATATATATATATATATATATATATATAATATATATATTTTTTACATGTAAATATGTATATATATATATACATGTAAAATATATATATATATATATATATATATATATATATATATACATATATATATATATACATATACATATACACGAGTTACATACATATATCTATACTAAACCCTAATTACACCTAAACTATACTACTTTAATTAAAACCCTAAACCTAACCCTAATTTATTAAAACCCTAATTAATTATTAAACCCTAGACATTAATTAAACCCTAGTTATTAATTACTAAACCCTAATATTACTTATACTATTATTTAACACTTACACTTATACTATTATTAACACATATACTATACTACCTATATTATAACGCATAAAAATATTTTGGGATATATATTTGATATATATAGATCTTCAAACTTTCTTGACGAATGGTTTCTACGAAACTCTAGGCGGAAGGGTTTGGATTTTCTGATTTAAAGGATCCTGTAGCTCAAGCCCCTAGACCTGAAATGGCCATTCGAAGGGAAAGGGGTGATTGGAAGTATATCTAATATGGCAAGTATCCTAAAATGGAAACACTTTTAAAATATAAACTTTCTAATTATAAACTTACTAAAAATAGAAACTTTCTAAAAATAGAAACTTTCTAAAAATGGAAACTTTCTAAAAGTAGAAACTTACTAAGAATGGAAACTTAGTAAAACAAACTATACTTAAACACTTTCATACTTAAACTTAAACTTGGGCAAAACACTTACTACTCTTAAATGTCAATAGGTTGACTTTTCTGCTCACTCATCCAACTTTCTATTCCGAGGAATAACTAGCTCATCTCTCTACTTACTAAGGTGAATTCATAGTCCCACTCTTTATTGCTAGCAAACTTATTTACTTTCATTGCGGTGAGACACATGCAACTTTTACTATTTACAATTTAGACACAAGTACCAACTATTAAAACTATGCTATACCCGGCTATGTCCGACTAAGTACCTACAGTGATATTTTTAATTGCTCGTTGAATGCATGCTTAATTATTGGGGGTAGGCCTATCGGGAGTAACGTCCCCGATACATTTGACTAAGTCTTTGTATTACTTAATAATGAAATTAAACCGACAAGTATATACTATAACACCTCAGATTTATATATATATATATATATATATATATATATATATATATATATATATATATATATATATATATATATATATATATATATATATATATATATATATATATATATATATATATATATATATATATATATATATATATATATATATATATATATAACGGAAGACCAATTTATAGATATATTATATGTATAAAATCCCATTAATAATAAACACGTAAATAAATAAATGACCGGGTGTTATATTAAACGTAGTTACAACTTTTATAGAAAAGACGCGACATCAGAGTTCCGACTAGTCAAACATATCTCCCAAGAATCCGTCTCCCTGGAATCTATCAAGTATGCAACAGTCAACCTGCAGGGAAGAGGAGGGGGTTAGCACGAAGCTAAGTGAGTACGACTAACTACAGGCAGTAGCATACAGAAGTGTTATACCAATCATGTCACATAGTCTAACACACAAACATCACCCAGTAGTGCAGTCTACAGAGACTCTGGCGGCTCGGCCAAACCATTAACCACCAGCTGATCGGACTGGGGCTTACCAGAAGTTCCTCCACCACCGTGTGTATATATATAATCCACACGCGACGGACGCATCATTCACATATATATACACCTCGGTTGTCTATGCTACCACATGAGGAACCCAACCCGCAGGTTGATCTTTCCTACCGAGGCTACCACACAATAGGGACGCACTGGGCTCCAGCAGACAAGCATCAACTAACATGCAGTCATCACAACGTACTAACTAACTGTATCAGTAAGTATAGCTAACAATCATGGCAATCATAATATAACATGCTACTCTATACTATGTTCTCCAGTTAGTCCCACTCAACGATACCAACATCACTCGGTAGTTTAATGTCACCGAGTCTTCTCCTCGTCTGTATCACCTGAAAACAATACTCACAAGTTAGTTATAATATTATGATCATCAAAATACAAACGGGCAGCATAACGGCTAAAAATCAACACTTAGTAAAATTTTACACTGCCAAAGACACTCGGTCGACTGTAAGAGACAGTCGACCGACTGTCTACACTCACTCGGCCGAGTGTCTAGACACTCGGTCGATGATCTCTCACAGACACACTCGGCCGATGGTCGAGTCAGTCGGTCGATGGTCGAGTCAGTCGGTCGATTGTCAAGAGACAGTCGGCCGACTGTGTTTATCTGCAAAAGCTGAAGAACAAAGTGACGGGTTTCACCCAAAATCGACCAATTCTTGCTCTAGAGCTCGATTACGACCTCAAAACTGACCAAATCAAAGACACTAACCATGTAGACATATAAACCCACAAGATTTGGACTCAAACAACATCAAATTTAACCACTTTGACTCAAATTACACACTTTGTAAAAACTTACACAAAAATCCAATTTTCTTAAAGATTAAAGCATGAAAACTTGTGATTCTTACCTTGATAGAATCAGTAGACAACAAAGAACACGATTCTAAGATCAATTTGAGCCCAAGAACAAGTTTTGAGGATTAGGGTTTGGTGAGATGGAGATGAACGTATGGAAGTAATATTTGGGGAAGAATCTAGAAAAAATGGAGATAATTCTCCCCACCTACACACTTAAGGGTTAAAAATCCATACATCACAACACACGGGTATTTAACAGTTATCTGAAAATCTTTCGTACATTACTTGGCAACCCAAACGAAGTCCAAATTAGATAAACAAACCTGTTCTATGACCCTTGTCACAAACTGGTCCTAACCACATCATTATTTAATAATAAATATAAAATTAAAATAAAAGCATATAATAACACCACACACCCTGAGGGCAAAAAATAGTAATCTAACATATAGGCCCGCTTCGAGGGTGTTACAAATCTACCCCCTTAAAGAGATTCCGTCCTCGGAATCTACTAAGTCATAGCCAACACGGGTCACAGGTAACAAATACCAACACAATCGGTCACACCGGTAGCTACACCAAAACACATCCTAAGATAACAAGCATTACCAAGGTTCATTAGTTTTCTCATCTGCCAACCTATAAGCGAAAATCATTAATTTAAAAACTCACTGTCACTAAGTCAAATCATGTCCTAGCGTCATACGCCTTACAAAGCTCCATTCATTCTCGTAGGTCAAAAGTTATCTTATCGGTCTAAGTCAAATACACCATCTACTAGTCTACTACCCAAGGGTCAAGACCCGCTATATGCTGATCTGCAAACTTACTTACTTACACTACACGATATCCGAATCGTTCTTCACATTCTGGTCTAGAAAACAGTCTTTACCACTAGCTAAAGAAATTCAATGCTGATAACCTGCCGCTATCTAATAACTGAACAAGTATAATTTCGTCTGAATTCCAAACTTGATCTATCAATAATCTTACGAAATACCACAAAAATTCCATCGCATGTCTAGGTTTTACACACTAACTCTCGAGTCACTACTACTGACCCACTACCTGAAATCTGTCAATCATGATTTGAGGTTTTTTCCGAGTCACCATCATAGAATCTCCTAGATCAACTCACTCTAAAACACTGAATAATGGTTATCATTTACCTTAGAATACACAAACTTAGCTAGTTTCATCATTACAACATAGCCAAATCAACTCGGATTACACTAAATTTCCCAAACTCCGTAATTTAATACTTTTTTCAATCTCGATATTCAAGAATTTCATTGAAATTCGCGTATCTGGTTCAATATTCACCCAATTATTCAATGACTAAATCGTGATTCTGGTCAACTCAATCATAAAAGAAATGCTTACCAACCCGATTTCAAATCAATTCAATTATTACATCACAAATCTTGAGTAAAGAATAATTGTCCACACATTCTGAAAGTAATTATCCAAGTATTAATTTCCTCAAGTAACATCAATACACATGCCCACCACTGCTACAGTTACATCAGAAAGATCGTCACTTGGTTAAAATGCTACCAGAACCCGCAATTAAATACCTAGTTCAAGTTCGATATTTAAGGGTTTCGTCATGAATCACTTATCTAGGTTGATACTTACCCAAAATTCATCACTTAAAGCATAACTTTATTCATATCATCATTAGAAGAAATACTTACAAATGCAATATTAAACCAACATTAATCATTCGAACATGGATTTCAAGTCAACGATATCCACTACCACAAGCAATAAACATCCATTCGAACATGGATTTCAAGTCAACGATATCCACTACCACAAGCAATAAACATCCATCTAACAATTAAATCCGTCAAATGATATCAATACACGCATTTGACACCACTAAAACTATCTCTGCATCGACTTAATTTTGCTTCAAACTTCATCAGAACTCAAAACTAAGGCTTATACGATCATCAATAGCCTAGTCCAGATATGGTTCAACTAACCTTACTATGTCAAAAAAGTCTACTCTCGGTCCACGGTTCATCGAAAATCACCTTCATCGTCAAACAACACTCGATCTAACACTCGATACATCTCTTCCGACTCTCGAAACTACTATATGATTTACTTACAATGTATTTCCGTTGGCCATACGTAATACATCATTCTAAATCACACTTTCATTTCGAATATTTCGGAACAATATCTTAATAGAGTTTATCAATACAACACGGTCTATTTTCTCAAGTCACTAGTAGTTATAAATTCTCCACTATACCGCAATCAAATAGATTTTACAATCTAAGACTATCAAAACCGCAAGAAGTCTTGTAAATATACACTTAACTTGGTTGTAGCTCGATCTTAATTCTACTAAGTCCTCTTTAGCAACCACATTTGAAAATCTGACCTAACATTCAATAAACTATACCTGCTTACTTCATCTTATTTGCAAATACTATTATTGTCCGTCCTCGATCCTGCATTCAAATCTTCAAAAGATAAGATATTCACATTAGTCACTATCGAACTATCAGATCAATGATTCTACCTTAACAGTAATATGATCACTGTTCTAATCACGTCTCCCGACCTAGTCAAAATTCATCACAATTCAACTTGAACTGAATTCCTATTCCTATTAAAGTCTTCTCCACTTCCAAGAAAGTCACTAAACGAACGTCTCCTACACTGACATCTAATGAGTCACATCAATTCACAAAAGTCAACAACTTCTCAGGACAACTCTACGAGTCCTACATAGCTAGTCAAGTCCTGCAACGGTACGGCCAGGCTAGTAATAATCCTCACATAACAACAAAACATAATTTTCCTATCTTCAATCAAGATTACATGGAAAGCTCCTTTCAAACATCTTCTTAAAGGTCACCACCAACTCACATGAGTCTAAGGCAGGAAAAGAAAATCCTCAAGGTCTTACTACGATCACAAACATCTGAACCAAAAGTCTACATTATACATGACACGCAAACTATATACATACGACAGTAACAACAGGGTCTGGGTCCTCTTATTAGAAGACAAGAAAACCACTACTCTATCCCAATCCTTACGGGCCATTAGGTGTGTCACGCCGATCCATGGAAAGGAATTATATTTCACCTAAGTCTAACACAACTAGTCCCGTTATACAACAATATCATAGGGTCCGTCATCTACTGGTTCAGTCACGGTCGCCAAGCATGAAGACTACACTTCACATAGTTACACAATAGGGTTCGAGACTTTCACTACTCATCAAGGGGTCACTACCCTAATCAGCCTTTATAGGTCACTACGTGTGTCCCATCAGTCAACGGTCAGGAAATGACTTCATATTCGTCTTGGTTAATACTACAAATTATTCACCTCAATTCTTCCAGTCTAGGTCAACAGTAGTCTCACGTATAGTATAACAGGCCATATAACAACAATTCACAACAGCATGACACAATATTCCAAAGGCCATGTCTATAAAGTCTCACATAACATAGCAGTCAGTCTAAGGGAATAAAATCCCGATAGTGGCAAGGGTAGTTCCAGACACAATCATCGTAACTAGATCCGTCAACTATCATCTACTTCTATCTTACAGAAATAATTACTCAATCGCAACTAGAATCACTACTCATCACCGATTATCCTAACAACACATATAAAATTCGACAAAGACATGAATACAATCTACAGGTTCAATAATAATAATAGTTACAGTAATGTAACAAGAATATACCATTATAAATAAGAAGACATCTTCTGTTTCTATCAACACCTCAATCGCACCCGCACCCTTAACCCTCATCAACTCTGTAACTGAATCCTCATCATTGGAGCCACGTCAACTAATACTCGTCAAATCCTTCATATAAATCGGCATAAAAATGCATTCACCGAAGTTCTGTCAGCACTAAGGGTCAACGGGGCACCACCAGGGTGGAAAACATCTCACACAAGAAAGCTTAGTAGATAACATGTTAGTTTCCGCCAACTAACTCATCAATACCTACTTCGCTCACTTAACACACCCCCAAGATATGTTTGACTCGACACACAGTTTGGGAACATGTCACTTCTGTGCGCATGCTGCCAAACCTACGCTCTGATACCAACTTATAACACCCCAGATTCTATATATATATATATATATATATATATACAGCGGAAGACCAATTTATAGATATATTATATGTATAAAATCCCATTAATAATAAACACGTAAATAAATAAATGACCGGGTGTTATATTAAACGTAGTTACAACTTTTATAGAAAAGACGCGACATCAGAGTTCCGACTAGTCAAACATATCTCCCAAGAATCCGTCTCCCTGGAATCTATCAAGTATGTAACAGTCAACCTGCAGGGATGAGGAGGGGGTTAGCACGAAGCTAAGTGAGTACGACTAACTACAGGCAATAGCATACAGAAGTGTTATAATAATCATGTCACATAGTCTAACACACAAACATCACCCAGTAGTGCAGTCTACAGAGACTCTGGCGGCTCAGCAAAACTATTAACCACCAGCTGATCGGACTGGGGCTTACCAGAAGTTCCTCCACCACCGTTGTGACGCCCCGTACCAAATCATCATGTACGGACCATCAACAACAGGATCATTACAAGGTTAAGTACTATATGCGTTTTCAAAAAGAGTTTGCATTCATAATTAAAAGTGATGTCAACCAACATCGAAAGTTTTACAATTCAAAAGTATGCTTCACTAAGTAGAAGCAATAAATAAGTGTATGTGATCACAAAGGTCGTTACAAGTCATAATTCAAAAGTACAAATGTTTGAATGCAAAGTAAAGTAGTTCATGCGTTGACAACTCTAAGCAGCGGGTGTCTACAGCACAAACTAGTACACGGCGGAAGCAACCTCAAGCACCTGAGAAATACATGCTTAAAAATGTCAACACAAAGGTTGGTGAGCTATAGTTTAACTATAACAGTAATGTAAGTAGGCCACGAGATTTCAGTGCTACAACGAGCGTTTCGAAAGTATGTAAAAGTATATGCTAACCGTGTGCACTTGGTAACTAACTTAACGTTTATACCCCCTGAAAGTACACTTGGCAAGTGCGTATGTCTACTAAGTATTAAACACTCGTTAAATGCTAGCGCTACTAGCCCGAGTGGGGATGTCAAACCCTATGGATCCATATCTAAGATTCGCGTTCACGGTTCAAAAACCAATGATTAAACGTTACCGAGCTAAAGGGAATGTTTATGCCGTTGTATAACCCACACATATATAAGTTTAAGTACTCGTGCCTAGTATGTAAAACATAAAATCCGCATGTATTCTCAGTTCCCAAAATAAGTTAAAGTAAAAAGGGAATGATATAACTCACAATGATATGTAGCGGTAAAGTAGTAGTCGGGAAAGGTGTGCAAGTAAACGGTCCGAAGTCCTCAACCTAAGTCAAATAGTACTAAGTCAGTAAATCATCTTAATAGGTTTAAAAGTATGTAATTAAGGTCTTAAGGGTCATCATCATTCATCATTAAACAAAAGGCGTAAAGTAGGTTTCGTTTATGAAAGTAGTTTAAAACAAAGTCTGACTTCAGTCAGTCACCACGGCCTCTAACCTTACTGAATTAAGGTGAGACCAGTGTCCATGGCTCCGTCTATGAGTCCCTTAAGTGTGGTAAAAATTCCAGAAGCAAACTCGTCTTCGTTTGACCGTGGCGTCGGTCTAAGTGCGAGTAGGTCAGAAATTTCTGCACAACGTTAAAGGACATAGTGACGATCGGAGGGCCATAAATCCTAAACCGTAACTTGGATTAAGACGAGTCCTATATGAAAAGTTATCTACTCGAAAGAATGAAGTAGTAAACTAGGTAAACAAGTAAATTATTCATGGTTGTTCATACTTTAAAGATTCAAACCAAAGTTTGATCTTTAGAAAGTAAACTTTAAAGTTTACTTCATGAACTTCAAGTATGTCTTTCAACCATGAACTTTATAATCTTTTGAAGCAAATAAGGTAGAACATAACTAGATAGATTATGTTCTTGTTGTTCTTGTTATAACAAGATAAAAATGAAGAATAAAGTAGGTAGTTTGATTCTTGAAAAACAAGTAAGTAAGTAAATAAACAACTACTAGTAATCAACATAAGTAGCAAAAGATTTAAACAACAAAGAATGATGATGATGAAGAGTGCTAGAAATCGGTTTTACAAGAAGGAAAGAAAGGAAGAAACTTCAAGTTTACTTACAAGAACTTAGAGAGAAAAAGTGAGAAAGAAAGTTGCAAGTTTGAGAGTGTTTTGTGTGTGTGAGAAAATGAGAGAGTTCTAGTGAGTTTGTAATGAAAAAAGAAATCAAAACTCCCTCCATACAAGTGAAGGCTGACGGTTTGGAGTAGTGGGAGGGAGGAGTGAATTGTTCTTTGGTTACAAGCTTGTAAAGTCTTACAAAAGGTGGTTATTTGATGTAAGTGCATGGGGATTAAGAGAACTAGATTCTATTTGCAAGTAACTAACTAGTTTCATTAAAAATGATACTTACAAGTTGTAAAAATGGGCTAGTTAATCCATTAACATAAGTAGGGTGGGCTTGGAAGCCCAAGTTCAAGAGTCCATAACACTAATAAAGCCCAAGTACAATTAATAACAAGTTAAGCCAATTAAAGCCCAAGTAACTAACTAATAGTCTTAGTTAATTAAAATGATTAATAAAACTTAATCATGGATGCAAATAATATCTAGAAATATTATTCGTGAAGTTTCGTGTATCACAAAGACGTTTCGGGCACTTAAAAGTCAAGTACGGGCAATCATGGCAACATGTAAATGTAATAACATACATTCGTTTAATCACACGTATTAATAATAATAATTATTAATAAATAATGTTGGAAAAACCAGGGTCGTTACATTACCCACCTGTTAAAGAAAATTTCGTCCCGAAATTTAAGCTGAGGTAGATGGAGGAGTCGGAAAAAGGTGAGGATACTTCCGCATCATTTGGTCCTCTCGCTCCCAAGTAAACTCGGGTCCTCGTTTGGCATTCCATCGCACTCGGACGATCGAAATCTTGTTGCGTTTCAAATTTTTGATCTCACGATCCATAATTTCAACAGGTTCTTCCACAAAGTGGAGTTTGTCATCAATAGTAAGTTCCTCCAATGGTATGATCAGTTCAGGTGGAGCAAGACACTTCTTCAAGTTTGATACGTGGAAGGTAGGATGAACTGAACTCAGTTGTGTTGGAAGATCAAGACGATAAGCAACGGGTCCAACACGCTCCAAAATTTCAAAAGGACCAATGTACCGCGGGTTTAACTTTCTGCGCTTCCCAAAACGGATCACACCCTTCCAAGGTGCAACCTTCAACATAACACGGTCACCAACGTTGAATTCAAAGTCCTTACGTTTACGGTCAGCATAACTCTTTTAGCGATCACGGGCTACCTTGAGTCTGTTTTGAATCTGAGAAATCTTCTCTGATGTTTCATGGACTATCTCGGGTCCGGTGAGTTGTACTTCGCCTAACTCGGCCCAACAAAGAGGAGATCAGCACTTACAGCCGTACAATGCTTCAAAAGGCACAGCATTAATGCTAGAGTGATAACTGTTGCTGTACGAGAATTCGGCTAATGGCAAATGCCTTTCCCAGGCCTTTCCAAAATCAATGACACATGCACGCAACATGTCTTCCAACGTCTAAATCGTTCGTTCACTTTGCCCGTCAGTCTGAGGATGATAAGCAGTACTCATGTCAAGACGAGTTCCCATGGCTTCTTGCAAAGAACGCCAAAATCTAGAAGCAAAACGGGGATCGCGATCGGAGATGATCGAGAAAGGTACACCATGACGAGATACAACCTCTTTGATGTACAGCTGAGCAACTCTTTCCATTGTATCAGTTTCCTTCATCGCTAGGAAGTGTGCAGATTTGGTAAGGCGGTCAACAATAACCCAAATAGTATCGTATCCGCCCACCGTCTTCGGCAGCTTAGTAATGAAATCTATTGTGATCCTTTCCCACTTCCATTGTGGGATCTCTGGCTGTTGGAGTAAACCAGAAGGTCTCTGATGCTCGGCTTTAACCTTTGAGCAAGTCAAACACTTACCAACATAAGTCGCAACGTCCTTCTTAAGATTCGGCCACCAATACTGTTCTTTAAGGTCGTGGTACATCTTGCCCGCACCGGGGTGAATCGAATATCTCGATTTGTGTGCTTCATCAAGTATCAGGTTTCGTAGATCTCCATAATAAGGTACCCAAATTCTTCCGGCATAACATCGGAGTCCAGACTCCCTAACCTCGAATCGAGAGACAAGTATGTTCAAATGTTCATGAGATATGTTCTCCTCCTTGAGAGCCTCATCTTGGGCTACTCTGATCTGGCTGTTGAGGTTCGAATGGTTGGTGATGTTCAGAGCCCTAACACGAAGAGGTGCCGTCCTCTCCTTTCGGCTTAAAGCGTCAGCTACAACATTGGCCTTTCCAGGGTGATAACGAAGTTCACAATCGTAGTCGTTGAGCGTCTCGATCCATCGACGTTGTCTCATATTCAGTTGCTTCTGATCAAAGATGTGCTGGAGATTCTTGTGATCGGTGAAGATAGTGCTCTTAGTTCCATACAAATAGTGTCTCCACAATTTAAGCGCAAAGACAACGGCTCCAAGTTCAAGATCATGTGTAGTGTAGTTCCGCTAGTGAATCTTCAATTGGCGGGAGGCATAGGCAATAACCTTTGATCGTTGCATCAGTACACAACCAAAACCACTCTTTGATGCATCACAATAAACAACAAAGTCGTCACTGCCTTCAGGAAGTGATAGGATAGGTGCGGTGGTTAACTTCTTCTTCAAAGTTTGAAATGCTGATTCGTGTGCGGGTTCCCAAATGAACTTCTTGCCCTTGTGAGTCAGTGCGGTCAAAGGACGCGCAATCAGAGAAAATCCTTCAATGAATCTTCGGTAATAACCGGCGAGACCTAGGAATTGGCGAATATGCGTCGGAGTAGTGGGGGTCTCCCACTTGCTGATGGCTTTAATCTTGGCGGGATCAACTTTGATACCCTGGTCGCTTACAACATGACCCAAAAATTGTACTTCCTTCAACCAAAATTCACACTTGGAGAATTTGGCATAAAGTTGCTCTTGTCTTAAGAGTTCAAGCACTAATCGGAGGTGTTGCTCATGTTCTTCTTCGCTCTTAGAGTAGATGAGGATATCATCTATGAAGACGATAACAAACTTGTCCAAGTAAGGCTTGCAGACACGATTCATGAGGTCCATGAACACGGCAGGTGCATTTGTCAAACCGAATGGCATCACGAGAAACTCATAATGGCCATAACGGGTCCTGAATGCAGTTTTCATCACGTCACTTTCCTTCACCCTCAGCTGGTGATATCCGGATCACAAATCGATCTTTGAATAAACGCTCGATCCTTGTAGTTGATCAAAAAGATCGTCAATTCGTGGAAGAGGATACCGATTCTTGATAGTCAATTTGTTGAGTTCACGGTGGTCGATACACATACGGAAGGATCCATCCTTCTTCTTCACAAACAACACAGGTGCGCCCCAAGGCGAGAAACTTGGTTGGATAAATCCACGGTCTAACAGCTCTTGTAGTTGACTCTGTAATTCTTGCATCTCGGAAGGTGCTAGTCTATAAGGTGCGCGAGCTACAGGTGCAGCTCCTGGCACTAAGTCAATCTGAAACTCTACTGCTCTCTGCGGCGGTAATCCAGGCAATTCCTCTGGGAAGACATCGGAAAATTCGTTCACAATTCGAACGTCATTCACGCTCTTCACCTCAGTTTCTACCACTTTCACATGTGCTAGGACAGCAAAACGTCCCTTCTTCATAATCTTTTGCGCTTTCACGCAACTAATGAGGTTCAACTTCGAGGTACATCTCTCTCCATAGATAACCAGTGGTTCGCCATCTCCTTGTGGTATGCGAAGTGCTTTGTCTCCACAAATAATCTCGGTTCTTATCTTAGTCAACCAACCCATGCCAACAATAACATCAAAACTTCCCAACTTAATGGGTATCAAGTCTATCTCAAACTCCATGCCGGCTATGTTGATAATAGCCCCTCGGCCAATTTGGTCCACTTTTTCAAGTTTACCGTTCGCTACCTCGACAAGCATACTTTCCTTTAAAGGAACTAACGACCAATCTAACTTATCGCAAAAATGTCTACATACGTAACTTCTATCGGCACCAGTATCAAATAGGACAGAAGCTAAAAGATTGTTGATTTTGAATATACCTGTCACCAAGTCGGGGTTATCGCGTGCGTCCCTTGCATTAACATTGAAAGCTCTACCTCGCGGTGGTCCTCCGTATTTTCGCTTGTTTGGGCACGCATTTCTGAAATGGCCCATCTGTCCACATTCGTAGCACTTCTTAGGTCCATTGGTGTTCGGCTTCCCATTCAAAGTGGTGACCTTGCAGTCTTTCCCGATATGCCCAGCCCGTTGGCACTTCTCGCAGACAACATTGCAATACCCAGTGTGGTGTTTGTAGCACCATTTGCATTGTGGTAAGGTTCCTTTATAGTTCGGGTTGGTGTTGGTGTTGTTGTTGTTGGGATTAGGGTTTCCACCGTTGTTGTGCCTCTTGGCGGGGGTTTGATCGTAGTTTCTCCCCCTGTTGTTGTTGTTGTTGTGGTTGTTGGGGTTGTTGTCCCATTTCCTCTTTTCGCTACTACCAGCCTCAAACTTAGCCTTCTCCGGCTCATCAATAAGAATCTGATTCATGAGGGTATGCACCATGCACATTGCTTCGGGAACATTCAGTGGTTTGGACGATGTGACGTTTCCTTTGATGGACTTAGGGAGTCCCCAGAAGTATCTCTCCATACGCTTGAATTCCGAGGTGACCATTGTCGGACACATAAGAGCTAACTCAAGAAACCTCCTGTTGTAACCATCAAGGTCGTTCCCAATGGCCTTTAACTGCATAAATTCGATTTCCATCTTCTGGATTTCGGTTCTCGAACAATACTCATCAATCATTGCAGCCTTGAATTCCTCCCATAGCGTAGCATATGCCTCGTCAATGCCTTTCGCTTGAGCTAGCGTGTTCCACCACGTTAGCGCGCCGTCAGATAGCTTGCAAGATGCAAACTTGGTCTTGTTGTCCTCCGAACAGTTGCTAACTCGGAATACTGATTCAAGTTTCTCGAACCATCTGGTGAGACCAACTGGTCCCTCGGTGCCGCTGAAGTTATGCGGTTTGCAGCTCTGGAATTCCTTGTATGTACACCCATTTCGAATGGGTGGAATAACCGGTGGTGGTGGCGGTGGAGCTTGGAGATTTCTTTCTACTAGGGCTGCAGCGACCCGTTCGTTGATCATGTCCTCAATCTGGGCGGCGGTAGGTGTGGATCTTCCGTTAGCCATGATATTCTAAACAAAAATTTTGACCCAAGTCAAAATCCAGCATTCAGTATAGTAATAATATAGTATATAGCAACCAACATGAAAACAGCACAACACATGTTGATTAAGTAACACAACTAGATATAAGTACCACAAATCACCACATAGTAATGTAAATAGGACACTTGTGCAAAAAAGTAAACAACGCAAATTTCCA
Organism: Rutidosis leptorrhynchoides; assembly: GCF_046630445.1. NCBI lineage: Eukaryota > Viridiplantae > Streptophyta > Magnoliopsida > Asterales > Asteraceae > Rutidosis > Rutidosis leptorrhynchoides. The sequence goes on from NC_092335.1 coordinate 625,663,573, forward strand.
TTAATAATAATAAGTTTCATACATCGCATAAGTTCGTACAATACATATGAAATACATGAAACTACAACTAGATTACATCATGAAATCTAAATACAAAGTCCTACGGTGAAGGCGGGTGAACTGCTCCTCGAGCCAACTGCTCCTCGAGCTCAGTGACTCGAGCTCGGAGGATCTCAACCTCCCTCATCAGTTCCTCGTTAGAGGGAGCTGGTGGGGCAGGCGGTGCAGGTGGGGCGGGTGGTGCGGGTGGTGCCGGTGGTGCTGATGTATATGGTCCGGCTCCGGATGTAGACGGTAAGTCCCTAGATGTAAGTGGTCCGTATCTAAATCTAGGTGGTACGGTTCCAGGAATGGTCAATACGTAACGGGGAACCTTACGTATCTGAGGGTCGGCAGGGTATGGCACAACCCGTTTACGGGCAGTAACCCTACGACGATGGCCAAATGCGTCAGTAAAAGCACGACCTCCATTCACCCCTAGAATGACGGTGCCGTCGAAACGGTACCGCTTCTTCGGCGGGGTGGAGGGTGCCTGAAAAGGTCTATCAGCAGGATCCTCATCATCGATGGAGTCGTCTGATGATGAAGAATTGGCGGATGATGAGTCATCCGAATCGTGTGGTGGTGGCACTGGAGGCTGAGCTGGTAGTCTGAAGCGTCCGAAGGCGGCCAACATCTGTCGGTGTCTGCCTGGCGGAATCACGACTAAACATCCGTCGGGAGTGCGTCGGCAAGGTGTGCGCACGTGGTTATGAAATGGCCCTTCCCCGAACTCCGCGGGGATCTCAATCCCACCAATGCGGGGCTGTGACCTCGAGGGTAAGGGAACAGACGGAGCAGGAATCTCCGCAGGGTCAGAAGTAGCCATAGGTGCCGGCGCACTACTGCTCGCTCCGGAAGACGAAGCGCTGGGATCACTAGTGGGTAACGGGATCGGTGTATCAGTAACAGTAGCAGGTGGTGTGGTGGAGTCTGAGTCTGAACTGCCCAAAACGCTAGCAGGTGGTACATCCGACATCTGAACAAGGAAAAATAAATTTTCCATGTCAGTAAGTCATAAGCAAGCACGTATTAGGCCAACAGTTTAAATCATGTATAACAATAAGTAGCATGGCAATAATAACGAATCGTACAAAAGTAGCATGCAATTGAAAGCAAGTAATATCATGCAGTAGTGAAATCATGTAGTAGCATACGACATATAGCAGTAAAAGTAAGCAGCAGCATGCAGTAAGTTCAGCGGAAACAAGTAAACTAGCAAGTTGTAGATTAGTCCTATTAGTGAATCCTACTCGGGTCGGTCTTAGACTCACTAATGCAACCTAATTCCCTACAACCTGGCTCTGATACCAAATGTGACGCCCCGTACCAAATCATCATGTACGGACCATCAACAACAGGATCATTACAAGGTTAAGTACTATATGCATTTTCAAAAAGAGTTTGCATTCATAATTAAAAGTGATGTCAACCAACATCGAAAGTTTTACAATCCAAAAGTATGCTTCACTAAGTAGAAGCAATAAATAAGTGTATGTGACCACAAAGGTCGTTACAAGTCATAATTCAAAAGTACAAATGTTTGAATGCAAAGTAAAGTAGTTCATGCGTTGACAACTCTAAGCAGCGGGTGTCTACAGCACAAACTAGTACACGGCGGAAGCAACCTCAAGCACCTGAGAAATACATGCTTAAAAATGTCAACACAAAGGTTGGTGAGCTATAGTTTAAGTATAACAGTAATGTAAGTAGGCCACAAGATTTCAGTGCTACAACGAGCGTTTCGAAAGTATGTAAAAGTATATGCTAACCGTGGGCACTTGGTAACTAACTTAACGTTTATACCCCCTGAAAGTACACATGGAAAGTGCGTATGTCTACGAAGTATTAAACACTCGTTAAATGCTAGCTCTACTAGCCCGAGTGGGGATGTCAAACCCTATGGATCCATATCTAAGATTCGCGTTCACGGTTCAAAAACCAATGATTAAACGTTACCGAGCTAAAGGGAATGTTTATGCCGTTGTATAACCCACACATATATAAGTTTAAGTACTCGTGCCTAGTATGTAAAACATAAAATCCGCATGTATTCTCAGTTCCCAAAATAAGTTAAAGTAAAAAGGGAATGCTATAACTCACAATGATATGTAGCGGTAAAGTAGTAGTCGGGAAAGGTGTGCAAGTAAACGGTCCGAAGTCCTCAACCTAAGTCAAATAGTACTAAGTCAGTAAATCATCTTAATAGGTTTAAAAGTATGCAATTAAGATCTTAAGGGTCATCATCATTCATCATTAAACAAAAGGCGTAAAGTAGGTTTCGTTTATGAAAGTAGTTTAAAACAAAGTCTGACTTCAGTCAGTCACCACGGCCCCTACCCTTACTGAATTAAGGTGAGACCAGTGTCCATGGATCCATCTATGAGTCCCTTAAGTGTGGTAAAAATTCCAGAAGCAAACTCGTCTTTGTTTGACCGTGGCGACGGTCTAAGTGCGAGTAGGTCAGAAATTTCTGCACAACGTTAAAGGACATAGTGACGATCGGAGGGCCATAAATCCTAAACTGTAACTCGGATTAAGACGAGTCCTATATGAAAAGTTATATACTCGAAAAGTTCTATCTAAAAATAATGGTTAGAACAGCCCAGGTCTACTGGTCTGTTACAGAAACATCAGATCAGTAGCTTTTGGACAGAAACAGTAAGTTTAAAAGGGTTCCGGTGGTCTTGGTGCTTGATGTTCATCATGGTTCTCAACCTTGATGCATATAGCTTCAAGTGTACAACTCATTGATGTATATACATCATCTTAACCAAGTCTTGACCATCATAACCCTAGTGCAAGTCTAAGACATGAAGCACAACTCACTTAAGAGTTGCATGTAGTTTGATGAACCAAAGTTACATCAAAGTCTTAGGTTTGACACTTACATGAACTATAAGACTAATAATAAGTTACAAACTTGAAAATGAACTTATGAAATCAAGATCTTAAAATGTAGAACATAGTTCTTAGTTAGATCTTGAAGATCCAAGACTCAAAAGTCTAGATCAAGCATAAGTATACAAAGTTATAATTAAAAAGTTTCCTTTATATGTTCTTGAACTTTAAAGTTAACCTTAAGTTCAAGATTAATGAGATCAAAGTTAACTTGTAACATTTGACCAACAAGAACATAAATCATGAAATTAAAGTGCAAGAATGAAGTAGTAAACTAAGTAAACAAGTAAATTATTCATGGTTGTTCATACTTTAAAGATTCAAACCAAAGTTTGATCTTTAGAAAGTAAACTTTAAAGTTTACTTCATGAACTTCAAGTATGTCTTTCAACCATGAACTTTATAATCTTTTGAAGCAAATAAGGTAGAACATAACTAGATAGATTATGTTCTTGTTGTTCTTGTTATAACAAGATAAAAATGAAGAATAAACTAGGTAGTTTGATTCTTGAAAAACAAGTAAGTAAGTAAATAAACAACTACTAGTAATCAACATAAGTAACAAAAGATTTAAACAACAAAGAATGATGATGATGAAGAGTGCTAGAAATCGGTTTTACAAGAAGGAAAGAAAGGAAGAAACTTCAAGTTTACTTATAAGAACTTAGAGAGAAAAAGTGAGAAAGAAAGTTGCAAGTTTGAGAGTGTTTTGTGTGTGTGAGAAAATGAGAGAGTTCTAGTGAGTTTGTAATGAAAAAAGAAATCAAAACTCCCTCCATACAAGTGAAGGCCGACGGTTTGGAGTAGTGGGAGGGAGGTGTGAATTGTTCTTTGGTTACAAGCTTGTAAAGTCTTACAAAAGGTGGTTATTTGATGTAAGTGCATGGGGATTAAGAGAACTAGATTCCATTTGAAAGTAACTAACTAGTTTCATTAAAAATGATACTTACAAGTTGTAAAAATGGGCTAGTTAATCCATTAACATAAGTAGGGTGGGCTTGGAAGCCCAAGTTCAAGAGTCCATAACACTAATAAAGCCCAAGTACAATTAATAACAAGTTAAGCCAATTAAAGCCCAAGTAACTAACTAATAGTCTTAGTTAATTAAAATGATTAATAAAACTTAATCATGGATGCAAATAATATCTAGAAATATTATTCGTGAAGTTTCTTGTGTCACAAAGACGTTTCGGGCACTTAAAAGTCAAGTACGGGCAATCATGGCAACATGTAAATGTAATAACATACATTCGTTTAATCACACGTATTAATAATAATAATTATTAATAAATAATGTTGGAAAAACCAGGGTCGTTACAACCGTGTGTATATATATAATCCACACGCGACGGACGCGTCATTCACATATATATACACCTCGGTTGTCTAGGCTACCACATGAGGAACCCAACCCGCAGGTTGATCTCTCCTACTGAGGCTACCACACAATATGGACGCACTGGGCTCCAGCAGACAAGCATCAACTTACATGCAGTCATCACAACGTACTAACTAACTGTATCAGTAAGTATAGCAAACAATCATGGCAATCATAATATAACATGCTACTCTATACTATGTTCTCCAGTTAGTCCCACTCAACGATACCGACATCACTCGGTAGTCTAATGTCACCGAGTCTTCTCCTCGTCTGTATCACCTGAAAACAATACTCACAAGTTAGTTATAATATTATGATCATCAAAATAAAAACGGGCAGCATAACGGCTAAAAATCAACACTTAGTAAAATTTTACACTGCCAAAGACACTCGGTCGACTGTAAGAGACAGTCGGCCGACTGTCTACACTCACTCGGTCGAGTGTCGGTCGATGGTCTCTCACAAACACACTCGGCCGATGGTTGAGTCAGTCGGTCGATGGTCGAGTCAGTCGGTTGATTGTCAAGAGACAGTCGGTCGACTGTGTTTATCTGCAGAAGAACAAAGTCACGGGTTTCACCCAAAATCGATCAATTCTTGCTCTAGAGCTCGATTACGACCTCAAAACTGACCAAATTAAAGACACTAGCCATGTAGAAACATAAACCCACAAGATTTGGACTCAAACAACATCAAATTTAACCACTTTGACCCAAATTACACACTTTGTAAAAACTTACACAAAAATCCAATTTTCTCAAAGATTAAAGCATGAAAACTTGTGATTCTTACCTTGATAGAATCAGTAGACAACAAAGAACACGATTCTAAGATCAATTTAAGCCCAAGAACAAGTTTTAATGATTAGGGTTTGGTGAGATGGAGATGAACGTACGGGAGTAATATTTGGGGAAGAATCTAGAAAAAATGGAGACACATGCTACTTTTACTATTTACAATTTAGACACAAGTACCAACTGTTAAAACTATGCTATACCCGGCTATGTCCGACTAAATACCTACAGTGATATTTTTAATTGCTCGTTGAATGCATGCTTAATTATTGGGGGTAGGCCTATCGGGAGTAACGTCCCCGATACATTTGACTAAGTCTTTGTATTACTTAATAATGAAATTAAACCGACAAGTATATACTATAACACCTCAGATTTATATATATATATATATATATATATATATATATATATATATATATATATATATATACAGCGGAAGACCAATTTATAGATATATTATATGTATAAAATCCCATTAATAATAAACACGTAAATAAATAAATGACCGGGTGTTATATTAAACGTAGTTACAACTTTTATAGAAAAGACGCGACATCAGAGTTCCGACTAGTCAAACATATCTCCCAAGAATCCGTCTCCCTGGAATCTATCAAGTATTCAACAGTCAACCTGCAGGGAAGAGGAGGGGGTTAGCACGAAGCTAAGTGAGTACGACTAACTACAGGCAATAGCATACAGAAGTGTTATACTAATCATGTCACATAGTCTAACACACAAACATCACCCAGTAGTGCAGTCTACAGAGACTCTGGCGGCTCGACCAAACCATTAACCACCAGCTGATCGGACTGGGGCTTACCAGAAGTTCCTCCACCACCGTGTGTATATATATAATCCACACGTGACGGACGCATCATTCACATATATATACACCTCGGTTGTCTAGGCTAACACATGAGGAACCCAACCCGCAGGTTGATCTCTCCTACCGAGGCTACCACACAATAGGGACGCACTGGGCTCCAGCAGACAAGCATCAACTTACATGCAATCATCACAACGTACTAACTAACTGTATAAGTAAGTATAGCTAACAATCATGGCAATCATAATATAACATGCTACTCTATACTATGTTCTCCAGTTAGTCCCACTCACCGATACCGACATCACTCGGTAGTCTAATGTCACCGAGTCTTCTCCTCGTCCGTATCACCTGAAAACAATACTCACAAGTTAGTTATAATATTATGATCATCAAAATAAAAACGGGCAGCATAACGGCTAAAAATCAACACTTAGTAAAATTTTACACTGCCAAAGACACTCGGTCGACTGTAAGAGACAGTCGGCCGACTGTCTACACTCACTCGGCCGAGTGTCGGTCGATGGTCTCTCACAGACACACTCGACCGATGGTCGAGTCAGTCGATCGATGGTCGAGTCAGTCGGTTGATTGTCAAGAGACAGTCGGCCGACTGTGTTTATCTGCAGAAGCTGAAGAACAAAGTGACGGGTTTCACCCAAAATCGACCAATTCTTGCTCTTGAGCTCGATTACGACCTCAAAACTGACCAAATTAAAGACACTAACCATGTAGAAACATAAACCCACAATATTTGGACTCAAACAACATCAAATTTAACCACTTTGACCCAAATTACACACTTTGTAAAAACTTACACAAAAATCCAATTTTCTCAAAGATTAAAGCATGAAAACTTGTGATTCTTACCTTGATAGAATCAGTAGACAACAAAGAACACGATTCTAAGATCAATTTGAGCCCAAGAACAAGTTTTGATGATTAGGGTTTGGTGAGATGGAGATGAACGTACGGGAGTAATATTTGGGGAAGAATCTAGAAAAAATGAAGATAATTCTCCCCACCTACACACTTAAGGGTTAAAAATCCATACATCACAACACACGGGTATTTAACAGTTATCTGAAATCTTTCGTACATCATTTGGCAATCCAAACGAAGTCCAAATTAGATAAACAAACATGTTCTGTGACCCTTGTCACAAACTGGTCCTAACCACATCATTATTTAATAATAAATATAAAATTAAAATAAAAGCATATAATAACACCACACACCCTGAGGGAAAAAAATAGTAATCTAACATCTAGGCCCCCTTCGAGAGTGTTACATATACACAACTTGTTTTTGGGACAAACTTGAACGTTTAGTCTAAATATCACGCATTGGCATAACTTTTTGATCCTGCGAGATCAACTTTACAAACTAAATCTTGTAGTCTAAAATAACGGTCAAACTTATTTGTTAAACCTATGAACTTCACTCAACCTTTTGGTTGACACTTTAGCATGTTTTGTCTCAGGTGCTGATTGATTCAAGCTTTCTTACTTACTGCTTATGTGATGCTACTTGGACATAGGATCAAGAGATATCGCATTTATTACTATTGCATTTGAACATTTACTATGTTGCTATTTCCGTCATTGTAACGACATTTCATTTATTCCGCTGCGTACTCAATAAAGTTTATTTTATCATTTAGTATTGTTCTCGTATATTATAATATGTTGGTTTATTTGATATTAAGTCACATTTCGCCCAGGCCCTAACTGGGGGTGTGATATCTACTAAGGAGAAGACCGCATGAAGAAACAGACTTCGTGCCGCTATATTAGGAATTACAGTTAACTAAGACCAGTGATGAAATTCCCGAGCCATCCTTTGAAATGAAAGAAGAAGTTTCAAAAGATGTGTCACTACGAAGGAAAATTTCAAGAATAAGAGAATAAATAGCACCAGTCACCGCCTTGAAAGAAGAAGAAGAATCAGAGTTCCAAGAAGGCTACAACTCGTTAGATCGTGAAGACATTTCTAGAATGAAACCTTCTATTGAGGAGCCACCAGAACTAGAGTTAAAGAAGTTTCTTGAGCATCTGGAGTATGCATTCCTAGAAGGGGAATCGCGACTCCCAGTAATTATCTCTAAGGAGCTCACGCCGCAAGAAAAAGCCGAACTCATAAAGTTGCTAAAGTCACACAAGAAAGCAATAGCTTGGAAGACGACTTCAAACCATCAGTTCAGAGGCAGCAGAGAGTAAACCCAATGATTCAAGAATTCGTCAAGAAAGAAGTAATCAAACTTCTGGACGCCGGTATGATCTATCCAATTTCCGAATCACCTTGGGTCAGTCCTCTCCAGGCCGTCCCAAAGAAAGGAGGGATAATTGTGGTTAAAAATGAAAACAATGATCTCATACCACCTCGTGAAGTTATTGGTTGGAGGGTTTTCATAGATTATCGCAAATTAAATGACGCAACCCGTAAAGATCATTTCCCACTCCCGTTCATCAATTGAATGTTGTAAAGATTATTAGGAAACGAATTCTACTGTTTTCTCGACGATTTTTTTGACTACTTTTAAATCCCTCTCGACCCAAAGGATCAAGAAAAGACAACATTCACCTGTCCTTATGGAACATTTGTCTATCGACGTATGCCTTTTGGGCTGTGTAATGCACCAGCTACATTTCAGCGATGCATGGTGGCAATCTTCCACGACATGATCAACGTTGTATGGAAGTCTTCATGGATGATTTCTAGATTTTTGGAAGTACCTTTGCTTCGTGCCTTTCTAATCTCGACAAGATGCTCACTCGATGTGAAGAATCGAACCTCATTCCAAATTGAGAAAAATGTCACTTCATGGTAAAAGAAGGAATAGTTTAAGACATAAGATATCAAAGTCAGGGATAGAAGTCGATAAAGCTAAAATAGAAACCATATCCGAACTTCCCGAACCTACCACTGTAAAAGCCGTTAGGAGTTTCCTAGGACATGCAGGATTCTACAGACGTTTCATAAAAGACTTCTCGAAAATCACACGACCTATCACTCGTCTATTAGGAAAATAAGTCTCATTCATATTTACTGAAGAATGCACTCAAGCCTTCAACTATCTTAAGGATCAGTTAACACATGCGCCAATTATGGTAGCTCCTGATTGGAGTTTACCATTTTAGATCATGTGTGACGCCAGTGATTTTGCAGTTGGAGCAGTACTAGGCCATAGAAGGGATAAGCACTTTCATCCTATATACTATACTAGTAAAACCTTAACTGGAGCTCAAGAGAATTACACCACTACAAAAAGGAGCTGCTAGCAGTAGTATTAGCATTCGTCAAATTCTGACCATATCTTGTCCTATCAAAAACCACAGTTTACACAGATCATTCAACCCTTAAATATATGTTCAACAAGCAAGACGCAAAACCGAGACTCTTACGATGGATCTCACTCCTACAAGAATTCGAATTGAAATTAAAGACAAAAAGGGAGCAACGAATATCGCAGCAGATCATCTAAGTCTCCTAGAAAACCCGAAGATGGAACAACTTGCAGAACAAGATATTAGAGACAAATTTCCGGAAGAACAGCTTATGAGCTTAAGACAAGCTGAAATAGGATCACAGTTTAGTGATACCCCTTGGTACGCTGGCATAGCCAACTACATATGTAACGACCCCAAATCCGTTTACCAAAAACGAAGCACATTTTTTTTATAAGGTAGGTCCCATTAAACATCCACTTTAAATAAACCATTCCAAATAGTTTTAACTGAATGCACATTATCATAATGACACATTTAATATTTTAATATGACTCTTGGTAGACAAATGACATATTACAAAAGCATTTGCAATAATGACTCAATCTCACGAATTACGGGTTAATACACAATAACACAACCCGATACCAAGAGCATAATTCCGGGGACTATCAACTCCCCAATCCGCGTCCAATTATCCAAAAGCTACCCCATCGAGCCCAAGCTTTCCTACGCATCTAGTCTAACACCTAGCTAGCTTCACAATCACAATACCTGTAAAAAGGTAAACAACGGGAGGGGTAAGCTAAAGCTTAGTGAGTAGAATAAATATATACATGCATATACAATTTACCTACTCGCATCCACGACATCATATAATGCATATAATCGCATATCATCTCATAACAAAAGCTAGTATCATCAAATCGTACAACTAGCAACATCATTAGCATAATAATCATAATAATAATGAAATGCTAAACATCAACAAGTATAAACCATGGTTAACCAATATCACAAGGGAATGACCTCGCGAACAAGTCATTGGTGTTCATAACAACCGTTAGCGCCCAAAACGGCTATGGTATGCTAACCCCGAGGTGTTCCAAAACGGCTATGGCATCACCCCAAAGTGTTCCAAAACGGCTATGCGCACAATTAACACGGGCAAATAAATCATATACATACATACATAAATATTCCGCTCACCTAGTTGTAAGTTGTCTTTTTTCCCTAAGGGTTTGTGCTTAGTCTTAAGTGCTTTTATTTTAATTATTTAATTAGTGTTTTATTATATTTGTGTTGTGTCCAGTTTGTGACAAGGGTCCCAGAACAGGTTTGTTTATTTTATTTGGACCTTGTTTGGGTTACCTAATCTTGTGCGAAAGATATCAGATAACTGGTAAATACCCGTGTGTTGTACAGTGTGGGAATTAATCCCAAATATGTGGCTAGTGTACTGCCTTCTTCTTTCCGTTTCTAGAATTTTCCCAAACACCCCCGTACCTTCATCCCTCCCACCTAACCAAACCCTAATTCTCCATTGTTGATCTTGAACTCGAATTGGTCTTGAAATCACGTTCTTTACACTCTACTGATTCTTTTAAGGTATGAATCATGAGCTTTCATGATCAATTTAGTGTTAAAATGGTGTTTTTAAGTGTGTTTGTTCATAAGCTTGATTTTGTGTCAAAATTCATGGATTTGATGTTGTTATAGTTAAAACTTTGTGGGTTTATAGTCTATAACATGTAGTAATTGAGTTGTGGTAAGTTTTGGTGTCGAAAACGAGCTCTAGATCGAGTTTTGGTGAATTTAGCTTGATGTCCGTAGATTGTGTTCAGAATCTGCAGATGATGAACACAGTCGGCCGACAATCGGTCGACAGTCGACCGACTGGCTAGTGAATCGACCGACTGAGTTTGACTTTCGGCCGATTGTGGTGATACCAAATAAGTCGACCGATTGGGAAAGTCAGTCGACCGGTTGTGTCTACAGTCGACCGACTGTCTATGTCAGTCGACCGATTGAGGAGACAGTCGACCGACTGTGTGTCCAGGGCAGAAAGTTTTACCAAAGTGCCTTTTTTCTAGCCGTTATGCTGCCCGTTTGTATTTTGGTGTTCAGGATGTAAATTTTGAAAGTGCATAAGTGTTAAGCATGAAAATTTTAGCGGACGCATTTTTTTATGAATTTGCTATAATTCGCTGTCAGTGTGTCTAATCTTGATGGGAACACTATTCTAACTTGGTTTTTGCTGTTCTCAGGAGATAAGGACAAGGAAGAAGCTCAGAAATAATAACTGAGCAGTTGCTGGTAATTGGTGAGTGGGTCTATCTACAGATAGAGTTTAAGTAGCATATCATGCTACTGTGGTTGACTCTTTTACCATGCATAGTGTAGGAATTGCCATGATAGAATAATATCGTTTGCCTGATGTTGTATGTGAATTATGTGTACACTGTGTGAATGGCACCAGTCGGGCCTAGGGAGACTGGGGACTCGAGACCGTGCCTAGGAGAGGTTAGAGTCCGTATGAGGTCAACCGTGCCTAGGGGAGGTTGGGTCCATAGGCTACTAATTGTGGAGTATAGTGTGAATGATGCATCCCCTGTATCTGGATAATTATGCTGTTAATTGAGTAGCAGGGACTATCGGTAGACTCAGGCCCGATCAACTGGGAGTCGTGTGCTCGTACAAGCCGCCGATCCTCGTATTGTCTTATTGTATGCTAGTTGGTAGTTAGCAAGTGTTACTGTTAGTATATAGCTTGTGTGTGACTTAAGCTATATCTGTTAGATAGATTCCATTCACTTAGCGGTGCGCTAATCCCCCACATATTCTCCCCTTGCAGGTTTACGTACTGCTAGTCGGGAAGGGTGTTGTTGCAGAAGACATGTTTGACAACCCAACTCTGATGTGGACTTTTGTATAAATAATGTTTTGTGATAACGTAACACCGTTGTGTAAACTTAAACGTAATGACGTGACTTATATTGTGTTTGTTAATAAAGTCTTCCGCTGTGTATTTAAAAAAAAAAATGGCCGGTGTTACAAGTTGGTATCAGAGCATGGTTTGGCAGCAAATACGTGAGCGTACTTTGTTCCCAAACCCTGAGGCAAGTCAAACATGTTCGTGGGAGTGGGGGCTAAGTGAAAATAGGATATACGTGTGTTAGTTGTGATTGAACTAACTGTTATCCACTAAGCTTTTGTGTAAGCTATTTTGTAGCACAGGTATGGCTGATAGAAACGCAACTGGCCCATCCAACCCCGGAACATTTAGAGCACCAGAAGAGGGTGTTGAGTCTGATGATGATCATAGTAGTTACATCCTTCAATTAGAAAGTAAGCTAAAAGAGGCTGAGGACAAAATTAATGAGCTTGAATTGGCAAGGCATTCTGGAAATGATGATACACCACCTGGATTCCCAACCGCGCAATCCCAAACGATACCTAATGTGCACCAGAACCAGTTTCAGAATCAAATACCTAACCAATATTATATGCCACCGCAAAACACTTTTACTTACCAAAATCCCATGATGATGAATCCATACCAAATGCAAATGTTCCAACAACCTTACATGCAACCACCCAAAAAGTGTACTTATAAGAACTTCCGTGATTGCAAACCCTCTGAGTTCTCTGGAAGTACTGATCCTACTGTAACTCTCAATTGGTTGCGAGAAGTTGAAAGGGTATTTGAAGCGTGTCAGTGTGAACCCGAGCTGAAGGTAACATATGCTAGTAGACTGTTGAAAGGTAGGGCTATGATTTGGTGGGATTCTTTGATTTCTAGTATACCAAAAGAGCAAGTGAGTATGATCACGTGGGAGCAGTTTCATGGGAAGGTGTGTGAACAGTATTGTAATCCATTTGATATGAACTGAATCAAGACTGAGTTTCTTGAAATGAAGATGACACCTCAAATGACGATCGATGAGGTAGTAGAGAAGTATATGGATAAACTAAGGTTTGTACAACAGTGGGTGCCAGACGAAGCGTCTCGTATACAATATTTTGTTAATATCATTTTGCCAGAGTACCGAACTTCTGTTAGAACGGCTACGTCGTTGTCTCAAGCGGTTGTGATGGCTAAGATGGTAGAAAGTGATGTTCAGGCCGCCAGAAACAGAATGTTTGGTAATGTGCTACAACAAGGTGGGCAAGTATCTGGTCAATCAGGATCTAAATCTAAGAAGTCTAGTGGGTTTAAATCGAAGGGTAAAAGTGGTCAGAGTAGTTCTGGGTCTGGATCAGGTAAAGGGAATTGGTGTCACACTTGTCGATCTTCTCACAGTGGTCAGTGTTCTGAGGCTACAAGAAGATGCTTAAAGTGTGGTGTGGTTGGGCATGAGTCTTCAGCATGTCCGTATCCGGATAGTGTGTGTTGGAGTTGTCATAAACCAGGGCATCGTACAGTTAGTTGTCCATCGAAGAGTGGTAGTTCCAGGGCAGGGTCAGGGGCGCGTTCAGCATTAGCTGGAGGGTCAACTGCCTCGAGTGGGCAGAAGAGGGAGAACCCTCCAACAGCAGAGGCTAGAGCTTTTCAGATGTCGGTGGAAAATGCTGTGGCAACCGACGAAGTAATCACCGGTATGTTTCTAATCAACTCAATACCTGCTCGCGTATTGTTTGATTATGGTGCCAATAGGTGTTTTATGTCCCTAGATTTCTGTGCTAAGTTGAATTTACCAGCTACTGTGTTACCCAAGCCGGTTAGTGTAGAAGTAGCTGATGGTAAGACCACACCCGTCACAACCTATGTGACTGGGGTTTGTATAGAGATCGAAGGGAAGTCTTTCCCGGTGACTTGTTTAGTCTTACCTATTCCTAGCTTCGATGTAGTACTAGGAATGGATTGGTTGAGCTCGCTTAGGGCTAATATTAAGTGTGATAGGAAAATGATTACCTTTCGTTCGACCGATGGAACCCTTGTTGTGGCCCGAGGGGAGCGGGGCGGGTATAATTTTCCGTTGATAACCATGATGAAAGCGAAAAAGTCGATGGAAAAGGGTTGTGATTCGTTTCTTGCGTATGTGATTGATGCGAAGAAAGAAAAGAGAACAGTGGCCGATATTCCAGTAGTATCAGAATTTTCCGAAGTGTTCCCAGATGAGTTACCAGGTCTGCCGCCGGTAACGGAAGTCGAATATAAGATTGAGTTGGTTCCTGGAACAACTCCAGTTGTAAAAGCTCCATACCGATTAGCGCCGTCTGAAATCCGTGAAATGATGTCACAGATTCAAGAGTTATTAGATCGTGGGTTTATCCGACCGAGTTCTTCACCGTGGGGTGCTCCGGTATTGTTTGTTAAAAAGAAAGATGGGTCAATGCGTATGTGTATTGATTATCGTGAATTGAACAAAAGAACTGTGAAGAATAAGTATCCGTTACCTCGAATAGATGATTTGTTCGATCAGTTACAGGGTGCTTCATTCTTTTCTAAGATAGACTTATGATCCGGATATCATCAGGTTCGTGTTGCTGAATCAGATATACCGAAAACAGCGTTCAGAACAAGGTATGGTCATTATGAATTTCTTGTCATGCCTTTTGGGTTGACGAATGCGCCAGCAGTCTTCATGGATCTAATGAATAGAGTGTGTCGTCCATTCTTAGATAAGTTTGTGATTGTGTTTATTGATGACATATTGGTGTATTCGAAAACAGAGAGTGAACATGCTGAACATCTGAGGTTGGTTTTGAACTTGTTAAAACGTGAGCAACTATTTGCAAAATTTTCAAAGTGTGAATTTTGGTTACGTGAAGTGCAGTTTTTGGGTCATGTGATTTGTACCGAGGGTATAAAAGTTGATCCGACAAAGATAGAAGCGGTAATGAATTGGCATTCTCCGAGGACTCCGACTGAGATTAAGAGTTTTCTGGGATTGGCTGGTTATTATCACAGATTTATCAAAGATTTCTCCAAAATAGCGGGTCCATTGACTAAGTTGACTCGTAAAGATGTAGCCTTTCGATGGACTGATGAACAGGAAAAGGCTTTTCAGATTTTGAAACAGCTACTGTGTCAGGCACCAGTGTTAGCTTTACCGGAAGGTTCAGACAACTTCGTGGTATACTATGATGCATCATATGCTGGGTTGGGTTGTGTCTTAATGCAGAGAGATAAAGTAATCGCCTACGCCTCGCGACAGTTGAAAGTTCATGAGAAGAATTATCCAGTGCATGATCTTGAAATGGCTGCAGTAGTGTTTGCTTTGAAACTGTGGAGACATTATTTGTATGGAACTCATTGTGTTATTTGTACAGATCATAAGAGTTTGCAATATATCTTCTCACAGAAAGAATTGAATATGCGTCAGAGACGGTGGCAAGAGTTAATCAAAGATTATGATTGTGAAATTAAATATCATCCGGGTAAGGCAAATGTGGTTGCAGATGCGCTAAGTCGTAAAAAGTCAAGTGAAAATGTGAAATTCCTTCGTTTGAATATAACTTCAGATTTGATTAACAGCTTAAAAACCATTCAGGCCTGTGCTTTAGAGGACGAACATATTAAATATGAACAAATGATCAAACGAAAAGTGGACTTAAGTGATGACTCACGTGGACTAAAGACTTTAAACAATCGTGTTTGGGTGCCTAAGCTTGGAGATTTGAGGGATTTAATCATGACAGAAGCTCACAAATCCAGATTGACAGTACATCCGGGTAGTAATAAGATGTATCATGATTTGAAAACAGTGTATTGGTGGCCAACAATGAAATCAGATATCGCCCGTTATGTCGAAAAGTGTCATATATGTGCTCAAGTGAAAGCCGAACATCAGAAACCTTATGGTTCGTTACGTCAGTTACAGATTCCAGAGTGGAAATGGGAACATATAACGATGGATTTTGTGACCAAATTACCTCGAACTCAGAAAAGACATGATATGATTTGGGTAATAGTGGATCGCCTAACTAAAAGTGCTCATTTTCTTGCTACTCGTGAAACAGCTTCGTTAAGTGAGTTAGCCGAATTTTATATAAACGAGATAGTTAGTCGACATGGTGTGCCATTATCGATCGTTTCAGACAGAGATTCCAGATTTGTGTCGAATTTTTAGAATAGTCTTCAACAGAATTTGGGTACACGTGTGAATTTAAGTACAGCTTATCATCCTCAGACAGACGGTCAGAGTGAAAGAACGATACAGACTTTGGAGGATATGTTAAGGGCTTGTGTGTTACAATACGGTGGTTCGTGGGATACACATTTGCCGTTGATCGAATTTGCGTATAATAATTCATATCATTCTAGTATAGGGATGCCGCCCTATGAAATGTTATACGGTCGTCGTTGCAGAACTCCGACTTGTTGGTTAGAAGCCGGGGAGAAACAGTTTGCAGGTCCCGAAATTGTTCAAATGACAGCTGAAAAAGTTGCAATTGCGCGCGAAAAGTTGAAAGCCGCTAGAGATAGACAGAAAATGTATGCTGATCCGCGTAGACGTCCGGTAACCTTTAGTGTGGGTGAACGAGTGTATCTGAAAGTTTCGCCGTGGAAAGGGGTTATCAGATTCGGTAAACGCGGTAAGTTAGCACCGAGATTTATTGGTCCATTTCAGATCAGTGAAGTGTTGAATGATCAGACTGTGGTGTTAGATCTTCCGCCAGAGTTAGCCGGTATTCATAATACATTTAACGTGTGTTATCTTCGTAAGTGCAAAGTCGATGATGAAACGCAACTTCTTCCTTTAGAAGATTTAAGGGTCGATTTGAATAAAAAATTGGTGGAAGAGCCGGTCCGTGTAGTTGACCGAAAGGTGACTAAGTTGAGATATAAAGAGACACCGATGGTGTTGATTGAGTGGAAACACAGTTTGGGTTCTAATCTTACGTGGGAAACGGAAGAGTTGATGAGAAACCGCTACCCTCATTTGTTTGACCAAGACCAGATTCCGAGGACGGAATCTCCTTAAGGGGGGTGGATTTGTAACAGACTGAAACCCGGGCAAGTTGTAAGTTGTCTTTTTTCCCTAAGGGTTTGTGCTTAGTCTTAAGTGCTTTTATTTTAATTATTTAATTAGTGTTTTATTATATTTGTGTTGTGTCCAGTTTGTGACAAGGGTCCCAGAACAGGTTTGTTTATTTTATTTGGACCTCGTTTGGGTTACCTAATCTTGTGCGAAAGATATCAGATAACTGGTAAATACCCGTGTGTTGTACAGTGTGGGAATTAATCCCAAATATGTGGCTAGTGTACTGCCTTCTTCTTTCCGTTTCTAGAATTTTCCCAAACACCCCCGTACCTTCATCCCTCCCACCTAACCAAACCCTAATTCTCCATTGTTGATCTTGAACTCGAATTGGTCTTGAAATCACGTTCTTTACACTCTACTGATTCTTTTAAGGTATGAATCATGAGCTTTCATGATCAATTTAGTGTTAAAATGGTGTTTTTAAGTGTGTTTGTTCATAAGCTTGATTTTGTGTCAAAATTCATGGATTTGATGTTGTTATAGTTAAAACTTTGTGGGTTTATAGTCTATAACATGTAGTAATTGAGTTGTGGTAAGTTTTGGTGTCGAAAACGAGCTCTAGATCGAGTTTTGGTGAATTTAGCTTGATGTCCGTAGATTGTGTTCAGAATCTGCAGATGATGAACACAGTCGGCCGACAATCGGTCGACAGTCGACCGACTGGCTAGTGAATCGACCGACTGAGTTCGACTTTCGGCCGATTGTGGTGATACCAAATAAGTCGACCGATTGGGAAAGTCAGTCGACCGGTTGTGTCTACAGTCGACCGACTGTCTATGTCAGTCGACCGATTGAGGAGACAGTCGACCGACTGTGTGTCCAGGGCAGAAAGTTTTACCAAAGTGCCTTTTTTCTAGCCGTTATGCTGCCCGTTTGTATTTTGGTGTTCAGGATGTAAATTTTGAAAGTGCATAAGTGTTAAGCATGAAAATTTTAGCGGACGCATTTTTTTATGAATTTGCTATAATTCGCTGTCAGTGTGTCTAATCTTGATGGGAACACTATTCTAACTTGGTTTTTGCTGTTCTCAGGAGATAAGGACAAGGAAGAAGCTCAGAAATAATAACTGAGCAGTTGCTGGTAATTGGTGAGTGGGTCTATCTACGGATAGAGTTTAAGTAGCATATCATGCTACTGTGGTTGACTCTTTTACCATGCATAGTGTAGGAATTGCCATGATAGAATAATATCGTTTGCCTGATGTTGTATGTGAATTATGTGTACACTGTGTGAATGGCACCAGTCGGGCCTAGGGAGACTGGGGACTCGAGACCGTGCCTAGGAGAGGTTAGAGTCCGTATGAGGTCAACCGTGCCTAGGGGAGGTTGGGTCCATAGGCTACTAATTGTGGAGTATAGTGTGAATGATGCATCCCCAGCATCTGGATAATTATACTGTTAATTGAGTAGCAGGGACTATCGGTAGACTCAGGCCCGATCAGCTGGGAGTCGTGTGCTCGTACAAGCCGCCGATCCTCGTATTGTCTTATTGTATGCTAGTTGGTAGTTAGCAAGTGTTACTGTTAGTATATAGCTTGTGTGTGACTTAAGCTATATCTGTTAGATAGATTCCATTCACTTAGCGGTGCGCTAATCCCCCACATATTCTCCCCTTGCAGGTTTACGTACTGCTAGTCGGGAAGGGTGTTGTTGCAGAAGACATGTATGACAACCCAACTCTGATGTGGACTTTTGTATAAATAATGTTTTGTGATAACGTAACACCGTTGTGTAAACTTAAACGTAATGACGTGACTTATATTGTGTTTGTTGATAAAGTCTTCCGCTGTGTATTTAAAAAAAAATGGCCGGTGTTACACAGCTGGTTTTCAGTCCATTGCGTTTTGGTCATGACCATCGCGTCCTGCAATGGTCCAGGACGCGACAATGTGGCTCCAAACGCGATGATTGCAGTTCTCAGCTTTCATTTAAAAGTTCAGGGACTGAGGTTGACAGATTCTGATTCTGATGTAAATTCTGAAAATGCATAAGTGTTAGGTTGACTTTCAGTGACAATTTCTGATGCACACTTTTACTGACACTTTCTGATGACACTTCTGATGTATAAAATTCAGGGTGTTACAACATAGTTGCCGGAGTAGTACAGAAAGGGATGAGTACTTCTCGAAGACGAAAATTCTTCAGAGACATCAAGTCTTATTACTGGGAAGATCCGTACTTGTTTAAAGTCTATTCAGACCAAGTAGTCAGAAGATGTGTGGATGGAAAACATGCAATAGGAATCCTCCACCAATGTCATCATGGACCAACTTGAGGTCATCATGGGGCAAATATTACTGCAAGGAAGATTTATGGGTCATGCTTTTATTGGCCGACCATATTTAAAGATGCACAAGATTTGGTGAGAAGATGCGACTCCTGTCAACGACAAGGAATTATCTCTACAAGGAATGAGATGCCACGCACCAATATCCAAGCTTGCAAAATCTTTGACATATGAGGACTAGATTTTATGGGACCTTTTCGATAATCAAATGGAAAAGAGTATATCCGAGTAGCAGCAAATTATGTCTCTCGGTGGGTAGAAGCCAGGCCTTTCCAACAAATGATGCTAAAGTTGTCACAAACTTCTTAAGAAGACTCTTTTGCCGAGCTCCCCGCGCAATCATTAGCGACAGAGGCACACACTTCTGCAACACTCAATTCATGAAGGTGATGCAACAATATGAAGTCACCCATAAAATGTCCACTGCTTATCACCCGTAGACTAATGGACAGGCAGAGGTCACAAATAGAGCACTAAAGCGCATCTTGGAACGAACTGTTGGCCACCATGGGAATAAGTGGGCTGAAAAACTAGACGATGCTTTATGGGCATTTTCGCACCGCCAACAAAAATCCTCTTGGTACTACACCATACCGAATGATCTATGGAAAAGCATGTCATCTTCTACTAGAATTAAAGTATAGAGCTCTCTGGGCACTGAAGACTGGTAATCCGGATCCTTAAGAAACTGGTAAACATCGTAAGATGCAAATGAATGAACTTGCAGAGTTAAGAGACCAAGCATATGAAACGTCATATATCTACAAGGAACGAATTAAGCTCTTACACGATTCAAAAATAATTCCTACAAAGTTCGCTCTTGGAGATAAAGTTCTTCTCTTCAACTCTCGATTGAAAAAGTTCTCAGGTGCTTTATCCCAGGAGATGGACATCTTGTATCGGTGGTCTTCCTAAAACGAGATCTTGGGGGGAGAAATAAGGAGATTTACAACACTGCTTATAATACTAAAGGACACCAGAAATATGTTCGTTTACACCCCCACACAGAGCTTCCCAAACAACGCGCGGA
Organism: Rutidosis leptorrhynchoides; assembly: GCF_046630445.1. Classification (NCBI taxonomy): domain Eukaryota; kingdom Viridiplantae; phylum Streptophyta; class Magnoliopsida; order Asterales; family Asteraceae; genus Rutidosis; species Rutidosis leptorrhynchoides. The sequence continues at coordinate 625,684,051 of NC_092335.1, forward strand.
TAAAGTGAACCCGCTCCGTTCCCGAGTTTATTTATAAATGAAAAGAAGTGAAGTGAAGAGGATTGAAAGGAAGGAAATGAAATTTTTTTCGATTTGAAAAGAAAGTTTGAAAGGAAAATTACCTAAATTTTCTCTCCAAAATAAAACTCGAGAACACCATTCATTTTTTTTGTTTCACTTCACTTACTTTCCTTTCTCTTCTAAATAAAACTCGGTAACATAGTGTTTTTACACTTTACTAACCAATCAAAAATATTGATGATGCATCGATTGATGAAAATACGCCCTGCAATTCAAAGCAACAGATGTAATGATATGTAATCCGACCTCAACCGTTCTTATGGAACGATGTAACATTTTCTTTTTGTCCATATACTTTACATGAGTTATTTTATATCTATAATTTTAAATAATATAACTATTTTAAAAATATATAACTAATGATTTGACATTTTGATAAAAACTAGTTGTGGAGCCCTCGCTTCGCGCCGAGAGCTCCGTTTTGAATGCGAATTAAAAAAAAAGTTTTGATCTATTTTGTAAAAAAGAATTTTTTTCGACATCTAACGTTCGTTTTGTGAAAGTTGCTTCTTTTAGCGTTCGGGTCTTTTTAAAAAAAAATAAAGTTAGTTGATCTATTTTGTAAAAAAATAATATTTTTTTACATCTTTTGGTAGCATTGAATGGTTGTTCCTTTTATGAAAGTTGCTCTTTTATCGTTGAGGAAGAAAAGAAAAAAAAGTTAATTGATTTTTTTTGTAAAAAAAAGAATTTTTTTTGTAAAAAAAAGAATTTTTTTTCGACATCTTTTGGTAACATTGAAGGGTTGGTTCTTTTACGAAAGTTGTTTTTTTATCGTTGGAGACCAAAAAAAAATCTACTGTAGCACAGTAGTGACCCCTGTGGGTCCAACTGTTTGAGCGCAACGTACAAGTCAGTAAAGCGTGGTGGGTGTTATTATTCAGTATTTTTGGTTTTAGTAATGGGATAAATAATAATTTAGAATTTCGAATATAGGTATAAAGTGGGGGTTTGATTTGTTTTTAATGAAAGTTAGGGGGTTAGTTTTGTGAAAAGCGAAAATGTAAATAGTACTATTCATCGCATATAAGACAAATTTTGTCTAATAGATAATACTAGATGTGGAGCCCTCGCTTCGCGCCGGGGGTTCCGTTTTGAATGCGAGTTAAAAAAAAAGTCTTGATCTATTTTGTAAAAAAAGAATTTTTTTCGACATCTAACATTGAAGGGTTGTTCCTTTTGTGAAAGTTGCCTCTTTTAGAATTCGGGTTTTATTTAAAAAAAAAAAGTTAGTAAAGTGGGGGTTCGATTTGTATTTTAATAAAAGTTAGGGGGTTAAGTTTGTGAAATTTAAAAAAAATATACGTATAAAGTGGGAGTTCGATTTCTATTTTAATAAAAGTTAGGGGGTTAAGTTTGTGAAAATTGAGTATTAGTAAAAAAAAAAAAAATTAGTAAAGTGGGGGTTCGATTTGTATTTTAATAAAAGTTAGGGGGTTAAGTTTGTGAAATTTGGGAAAAAATATACGTATAAAGTGGGGGTGCGATTTGTATTTTAATAAGAGTGTAAAGTGGGGTGCGATTTGTATTTTAATAAAAGTTGGGGGGTTAAGTTTGCGAAAAGTGGAAAAAGGAATAGTACTATTCATTTGGCCTTTGCCTTTTAGATATAGGTATATAATAAGAGTATAAAGTGGGGGTGCGATTTGTATTTTAATAAAAGTTGGGGGGTTAAGTTTGCGAAAAGTGGAAAAAAGAATAGTACTATTTATTTGGTCTTTGCCTTTTAGATATAGGTATATAACTAGTGTTTGGGGGACGCGCGTTGCCGCGCCTTTTTGTAGACTTTTTGGGCAATGTGATGGAATCGTTGTTGGCGAAAGTGTAGGAAAATTGTAGGAAAAAGAAGGGGAAAAAGTCTTTATCGTTTTGTTTTTTTTGAAGAAAATTTATTTAAAAAAACGGACCAACGTCCTTATGCAGTCCTTTAGTAAAATTTGTAGGGGAGAATGAGAGGGAAATTTAAAAAAAAAAAAAAGAATTTTTTTTTACTGTGATGAATAGTGCAATACTCCTTGTGGGTAAAACTTCCCTCTGCACAACGTACAAGTCATTAAAGCGTGAAATGTGTCGCTATCGGTGAATAGTTAGTAAGTAGTAGGCAACTTTGTGGATTAGTATATAGATATAATATAATATAATATAATATAATATAATATAATTTGTTAGTCATGGCACTTTATTTTTGGTTAACAAATAATTTTCTTAACGCTATTTTCAAATACAAACAAATAATGTGGAATTTAGGTGATGTTAAATACAGTAGTCCACTCCACAGCGTCAAGGGGGCTAAGCTTGTTATAATGTACCGAATTTGAGTATTTCAAGGGATGGTGAGTCATTTAAGGGGTTTGTCATTTGAACAAGAACCTTTGGCCGTTTCTAAATCAATAGTTTGTTGGTAAGAGTTGGGCCGTTTTGAAATAAATAGTTTGTTGGTAAGAGTTGGCAGATAAATATATATTTTTTCTCATTTTTTTCAAAAAGCTTTTCTTCATGAATCTTAGCTGTTATCATTCTTATTTATTCTGACTACTACCACTTTATAAACCGGGCCTCTTATGTTGACCGAACCTTCAGTTTGGAAGTGTTCGTAAACATGTTACGAAGCCCTAGTCTGGTGGTCGACATGATGCGGGAGATACATGAGTATCGTTCGATCTTGTGATGTTTTTTTTTTTTTTTTTTTTACGAGGAACCCCCTAGCGACGAGCCATAATAGCTCCCCTCTAGTTGGTAAACCCCGGGTAAACGGCAAGCCAGGCCTCCACCGCTACCAGGCAAAGCATCCTCTAGTCAATCAGTCACTAAATGGAGCTCGCCCCAAGGTATTTGCCTTGAAGGGAATTGAACCCGTGACCTCTTGCTTCATTGGAAGTCCTGGTGACCACCCAGGCCTGGATGGTTTCTTGTGATGTGTTTCTTTGTAGAGAGTATGTCTCTTTCTTATTGATTAATCCGCAGCTCTATTAAAATTTCTTTTTCAACCCCTTACCATTTTCAATACACATACATTATCATTTTATATATACATACAAGACCAAATAAATTAATATGGGGAAATCAAGTTTTGTGGTACCCTAAACTACTTGAGGTACGTTACATATATTATGAGTGCTATTACTGCTTATCTAAGTAGAATTATTTATATTTTATGATCCTTTTAAACGCAGTTAGAGATGTCGTTAACAATATACAAAAAAAATTATTAATGTTTAGGTGACTATACGATACTAATCTATCATGCTAGCGATAGCTCGGCCTAAATTTAATTTTTTCGAACTATCAATATGCAAAATTTGTTTATACACCACACCCAATTCCCTTCTACGTAATGATTACAAATTTGATATATATACGGAATCTGGAAGGAAAAAAACTTGTAATTTTAACATGAATATAATGACATGAAGCATATTTTTAGTGAAGGTAGGTCCTTCAATGAAGAACCATCTCCATCACCTCACCAAATCCACATACACAAAATTTGCATAAAGTGCTCCTCTAAAAAAGAAAAACTATATGTATAACTTGGTACAGTTTAATCATGTAATCTATGACTTTGTTCTAGTCCCACAAACCTAAGTACGTACAAGCAAAAGAGACTGCGTACATAAGACGACGTTTCGTTTCTTGATTGGTCGAACAACATCGTGCGAACCAATCACACGTTGTAACATATGTTTACATTTACGGCATTTTCTGTTGGGGTGACCTTCACCCCTTTCCCACATCGGTTGGAGAGGCAAAAACAAAGGCCCTTATATGTGGCTTGATACCTCTTTCTCACAGGACGCGTTTTAAACCCGTGAGAGCAGTTGAGTCGCTGGTGGCTCGCTGTTCCCAAAGCGGACAATATTCTGTGGTGGTTCTGGCTTCTGTCTCCGTTGCCATCAACTGGTATCAGAGCTGGGGTTACCACACCGATGTTGGGGGGGGGATTGTTGGGGTGACCTTCACCCCTTTCCCACATCGGTTGGAGAGGCAAAAACAAAGGCCCTTATATGTGGCTTGATACCTCTTCCTCACAGGACGCGTTTTAAACCCGTGAGGGCAGTTGAGTCGCTGGTGGCTCGCTGTTCCCAAAGCGGACAATATTCTGTGGTGGTCCTGGCTTCTGTCTCCGTTGCCATCAACATTTTCTTCTTCTTGTGGTTTCTTTAGGTAATAACGATCATTGAACTTTTGCGCGACAAAGGTTGTTGACTTGTGTCGAGTTATAGATCAACAGTGCATCCCTAATGCAGTATACGGAGTATATATCTAGACAGCTACAATCCAATAACTTTTATGGTTTATGGTGCGTATAATTGTTGTATTGAACATGTACTGTAGATGTTTGAATAATGATTATTAATAGATAATATTGTCTGTTTCATGTCAACGATATTAGCAAAATAAGGTTAATATTATGCGTGTTTTATGCTAACACTGCACCTGGCATTATCAACTACATAATAATGTATCTATAATTTGAGTAAATATTCACAAATACTGGTTACACGCAATAATGTTTCTAGATCGTAAATTAAACTTGTGATTTTTCACTACAAGAAAAAGGAATTTTAGTGACGAGAGCTATGGTTAATAATAGAACTAAATTGATCACTTAATCGAGTTAATGATCAAAAAAGGTTGATCACTTCTCGTCACTATAGGTCTGTCACAAAACATTATTAAAGATCAAAATATTAAAGCTTTTTTTTTTTTTTTTTTGGTTACTCAGGAACCCCCTACGAACGAATCTTTTGACTCCCCCGCAGAGGGTAAACTGGTCATTGTAATAATCATTTGTTTGATCAATAATATCGTATAGTAACCAAAATTTAGTGACGAGCTACATAACATTATTAATGATCAAATAATAAGTCGTTACTAAAAAATTGTCACTGTTATAAGACAAATATGTGGCCGACAACTTTATGCATATGGCCAAATGTATTTAACAAATCTTGACTATGTAAAGTATGTACAGTAGATTTAAGCACTATAAATAAGCCTCATATGTATGTAAGTTTTACACACCAAAAATAATATGAATATACTCTCTCCCTCTCTTTTATCTTCTAATAATTATCAATAGCCTACAGTCAAGAACCTGACCACTAAAGGTAGTTATATACTGCTAAATTATAACACGTTATCAGCACGAAGAGCTTAGTGTAATCAAAGGATATCTCAAACGATCACGAGTCACTAATCAAGGTATGAAATTATTAATAATTTTCATACTCGAATATATCAAATTTTGGACTACTAACATTTATGGGTGATGATATTTCCAAACAGCTTTTTTTTATAAATCCACTACTTTTTTTTGTTAACTTCCTAAAATACCATCTAGAGTCATTATTATTTGATTACTCGCTTCTTTCTAAAACGTTCACAAGAGTCTTCTACCTACCTCTGCTACAATTCCTCCTTTTATCTCTTCAACTTCATTTATTAATATCAAAATAAAAATAATAGTAACACCTACATCAAATCCTTTATTTCTTTCTTGAAGTATACCCACATAATAATTGATATAAAGTTTGAGATTTTATATCTCTCAAACACAAAGTTATTTTCTTACCGGAAAGAATGGTGGATTTATAAAAAAAATGGTTTGGAAATATCAATTCCTAACATTTATATTTATGTTATTTAAGTTATATATGGTCGGTTATACCGCCTGAATTATATTTATGTAATCTAACTTTTATTAACTTCACTAACATTTATATTTATGTTATTTAAGTTATATATGGTGGGTTATACCGCCTGAATTATATTTATGTAATCTAACTTTTATTAACTTCACTAACATTTATATTTATGTTATTTAAGTTATATATGGTCGGTTATACCGCCTGAATTATATTTGTGTAATCTAACTTTTATTAACTTCACTAACATTTATATTTATGTTATTTAAGTTATATATGGTCGGTTATACCGCCTGAATTATATTTCTGTAAATCTTAACAAAAACTCGAATTTCATTTAGTAGCAATGTTTTACTAATCATCTTGATTCATATATTCCGTCGAAGCATAACAAAACAATCGTTAAAATGGGAGGTTCGGGTCTTTAAATATGTCGCCTCTTAGTATGTCGAGACTTAAAATAATTGTAGTACGACTCTATGATATATAACAAAAAATTTTGCGAAAATCATAAATTAGCGAAGGTCGGAGAATTAAATGAATGGATATGGTGGTCATGAGAAAATAATTGGAAATGGTAGTCAAGTCAGAAGTGCATGGTTTATTTTATGGTTTTACACTTCCATTCCTTTAATGTATTATTTAGGAATTAGACCACAAAATAAAAAATAATAAAAAAATGCCTTTTTCTTATATAGTAAAGATATGTAAGTGTAATATTATATTGTAATAATCTATACTGATAATTAAGGCTAAAAGAGATGGTGAGTTGTTAATAAAAATAATTGAATCTATATCTTAAAATAATCTCATGAGTTGAAATGATAGGGATGACACCATATAGACTTTAGGTGAGTGAGTGAGGAATATAATTAATTAATTGTATAGATTAAAGTACGGTAGATAAACATATAATTTATAGTAATAAGTTAGCAATAACGTATTCATCAATATATATCACTATAGTTTAAAGTTATACTGTCGGAATTTGCTTAAGAAGATTTTAACTTGCTTCATGAGATACTTTTGCTATAACTTTCGAAAAGGAATTTATTTATTGAATTTTTTAAATTAATAATAATAGTTTTGTAAAGAAGAGGATAAGTAAAATAATATGAAATTACATTAAGGGGGTGAAGATGGAAACTATTCACTTGAGGTTGGTGTATTAATGTAGGTGGTAATAATTATAATGGTTTAAAAATGATTCACTCAAACATAATTTTCCCTACTATATGGATCATTAGTATAGTATTCCCTGAATACCTCAACATCTTGTTTAGTGCTACAAATAATTCAAAAAGAAAAGAAAACGAGAGTGAATCTGTTGAAAAATCTTGATTAAATAAACCCTGAGCTACCTTGAGACTTGAATGGTTTGATTTTCTAAGATGTCTAACTTGTTATGTGTCACTCCTAAATAAATAATTTTAAACCATAACACATATGTTTATTAGGTGTTATCTTTTATGTACTGCGGATTGTAACTTGTTTGCAGGTAATAGATTTTTGATTATCTTGTTGAAATTTTAATATACTGCTAAAGTACAAAATCAATCACATGGCGGGAATATTTGTATTGCATATATTGGTACCACACACACACTATACTCAAATCTAAGAAATATTTCATTAATTTGAAATCAACTGAAGGAATTATAAATACTATATCAGGTATTGCAAACTTGATAAAATGAACGAAAAAGGATATATGATGAAAAGCGCATATGATGAAAAGCGCAACGAATACGATTAAAAGCGCATATGATGAAAAGCGCATATGATGAAAAGCGCAACGCATATGATTAAAAGTGCATACGATTAAAGCGCATATGATGAAAAGTGCATATGATGAAAAGCGCAGCGCATATGATTAAAAGCACATATGGTGAAAAGGATATATTATGAAAAGCGCATATGGTGATTAATGAAAAAGCACATATGATGATTAATGAAAAACACATATGGTGATTAATGAAAAGCACATATGGTGATTAATGAAAAGGCACATATGGTGATTAATGAAAAGGCACATATGGTGATTAATGAAAAGCACATATGGTGATTAATGAGATGAATATTGAGAAAGAATCACCAATGTTTCTTGAAAGAATTCAAGGTTATATATATGGACCAATTCATCCATCATGTGGATTATTTTTATATTTCATGGTTCTAATAGACGCATCTAGCGGATGGTCTCATGTTTGTGTGTTATCAAGCCATAATATGGCATTTGCAAAATTTCTTGCACAAATTATTAAATTGAGAACACATTATTCTGATTACACCATTAAAAGGATGAGACTTGATAATGCTGGTGAGTTAACATCTCAAGCATTTAATGATTATTATATGTCTACAAGGATTGTTGTTGAACATCCAGTTGCTCATGTGCATACACAAAATTGGTTTAGCTGAATCAATAGATAAACGTTTGCAGCTAATAACTAGACAATTAGAAATGAGTACAAAACTCTCAATATTTATATGGGGACATGTAAATTTACATGATGCGACATTAATTCGCACTAAACCAAGTGCAAGTCATAAATATTCTCCATTACCAACTTAATTTTGGTCGAGAGCCAAATATTTTCCATCTTAGAACATTTGGTTGTGCGGTTTATGTTCCTATCGTACCACCACAACACACTAAAATGGGTCCTCAAAGGAGGATGGGAATATATGTTGGATATGAAACATATTCAATTATAAGATATATTGAACCCATGACAGGTGATGTTTTTACAGCACATTTTACCGATTGTCATTATAATGAAAAATTGTTCCCTGTATTAGGGGGAGAAAAAAAAAGTAATAAAGAAAAAGATGTTGCATGATGTGAACATAAATTAATGTATCTTGATCATCGCACAAAAGAATGCGAAAAGAAAGTTAAAAAATAATACATATGCAAGAACTTGCAAATAAATTACCCGATGTATTTACAGATACAAAAAGGAGAGACTAAATCATATATACTAGCAGTAAATGCTTCAGCTACAATTGAAATTCTAAAAGCTGGAAATAATGTTACTCATGAGTCTTTGCTACGCCAGAAACGTGGGAGACCAATTGGTTCCAAAGATAAAAATCCTCGAAAAAGAAAATCAGCTGATAATGAGGTAAAAGAAAGTGTTCAAGAAGAACCACAAATCAATATTCCTTCTGCAGAGGATATTGATAAATGTAAATACATAAATTGCGATAACTTATGCAATATTATGGAACCAAAATGAAATGAAAAATCTTGATGAGATATTTTCATATAATATTACAATGACATCATGAATAAAGATGATGATCTAGAACCAAAATCTGTCATTGAATATCAAAATAGATATGATTGAGCTCAATGGAAAGGAGCATTACGAGCTGAATTAGAATCGCTCAATAAAAAAATTTCGGATCAATCGTTATCACTTTTAAAGATGTGAAACGTATGGGATACAAATGAATTTTTATCCGAAAAAGAAATGTGCAAATGAGGTTACAAGGCAAAACTAGACTTGTAACTCAAGATTTCCTACAAAGACCGAAAATGGGTTATGAGGAAAACTTATCCTCCTGTAATGGATACAATTACTTATTAGATACTTAATCAACCTAATAGTTACTTAAATGCATCTCATGGATGTTGTTACTACTTACCTGTATGGATCACTTAATAATGATATATACATGAATATACATGAAGGGTTTAAGGTATCAGAAGCATCTGATGCAAAACACAAGAAAATGTATTCCATTAAATCACAAAGAATTTTATATGGGTTGAAATAATCGGGTCGCATGTGGTATACCCGATTAAGTGATTACTTGATAAGCAAAGGGTATACAAATAATCTTATTTTCCCATGTGTTTTCATTAAGAAAACAACATCCGAATATGTGATTATAGTTGTGTATGTTGATGATCTTAACATCATAGGTACAAATAAAGAGATTCATGAAGTCATTCAACTTCTAAAGAAAGAATTTGAAATGAAAGATCTCGGAAAAACCAAGTATTGCCTTGGTTTATAAATTGAGCATATGCCTAATGATTTACTTGTACATCAAACAGCTTATACAGAAAAGATTTTAAAACGTTTTCAATATGGACAAGGCAAAACCATTAACTACTCTTATGGTTGTTAGATCACTTAATGTTGACACTGATCCATTTAATCTCTGTGAAGATCATGAAGATATTCTGGGACCAGAAATACCATATCTTAGTGCAATTGAAGCTCTTATGTATCTTACAAATTGTACAAGACCTGACGTTTATTTTGCAGTTAATTTGTTGACAAGGTTCAGCTCAGCTCCTACAAAAGACATTGGAATGGGATCAAGCATATATTTTGATACCCTTTAGGAACTGCTGATTTAAAATTATTTTATTCTAACAATTCAAAACAAGATTTGGTTGATTATGTATATGCAGGTCATATATCTAATCCTCATAAAGATAAACTCAAACTGGATATGTATTCCTAAATGGAGGTACCACAAAATCATGGCGTTCTTAAAACAAACACTTGTTGCAACATCATCAAATCATGACGAAGTGATTGCATTACATGAAACTACTCGAAAATATATTTGGCTGAGATCAATGACACAATTCATTATTGATTCTTGTGGACTAGAACGCTATAAAAGCCCAACAACTATCTATGAAGATAATTCAGCTTGCATAGTACAAATGAAATGAAAGAAGGGTATCAAAAGTGACAGAACAAAACATAAATGCTGACGAGGCGCTAAAACCATAGACGGTCTTAAAGGTCATAAGTTTGATGGAAAAGAATGGTATGTTAGTAAGGCTCAGAAAAGGACTGAAAGGGAATAGGAATTGAAATAACGGTTTGAGCAAACCATGAAGGAGACTGTAGAAAAATCACAGGGGCTAAACTTGTACATAAAAGATTTAGATGATAGAGTTTCAGATGAAAACCTCAGATTCTTTTATATACTCAAGATCTCATAAAAGACAACCAGATTAAAATGAGATACGTTCAATCAACAACTCTGCTGATCTTTATACCAAAGTACTGTCAACTGTTGTCTTCAGAACACACGTTCACAATATTGGCATGAGGCAAGTTCAAAAGATGTGATGACTCAGCGATATCTACTTGAGGGGGAGTCAACTTTATGCTGCACTCTTTTTCCCTTGACTAAAGTTTTTATCCCGCTGGGTTTTTCTTTAGCAAGGTTTTTAACGAGGCAGTAACTTGTAGTTGATCTTAATGAAATAAAATTGTCGTCCAAGGGGGAGTGTTATAAGACAAATATGTGGCCGACAACTTTATGCATATGGCCAAATGTATTTAACAAATCTTGACTATGTAAAGTATGTACAGTAGATTTAAGCACTATAAATAAGCCTCATATGTATGTAAGTTTTACACACCAAAAATAATATGAATATACTCTCTCCCTCTCTTTTATCTTCTAATAATTATCAATAGCCTACAGTCAAGAACCTGACCACTAAAGGTAGTTATATACTGCTAAATTATAACAGTCACAAATGATTATTTTTCTTTTAGTGTTTTTAGATCTAACTCTAACTTAGTAGTTTCATTTTACTTCTAAAAATTTAGTTAGTGAGTGTAATCGAATTCGTGAAGCATATTTCAGAAGTTTGAGTGCAATTGATGTGGACGTACACCTATCTATATATTTACTCTACATCATTTTTTTTTTTTTTTAGTTGTATCAAGATTAAGCTCATTAAGAGTGATAAGATCACTGAAGTCCTTAACAGAACTTCTATTCTTGACATCAATGTCATTTCAGTATAAAAAAATTTCTTTAACTAATTTTCACTCTATCTTACATTGCAACTTCAAACTTTAACCCGTTTAAATTATTATTTAAATAATAATATAAATACATAAAAATAAAATGTTACCAAATAAAAATAAAACATTACATTAATATAAATCAAACATTACATATATACTAAAACAACATGACATAAATAAATAAATAAAACATTACATTCATAATTAAAATTAAAGACAATAAATAATACTAATTGTTTCGAACAAGATAATTACCCGAGAGTATCCAAATATGCTCGATCAAATGGTTGCCAAGTGAATGATACATGGTTCGACCTCATAACTCTCATGACATATGTTCATGCATTTCAACTCTTTCCGTCCGCGTACGAGCGGGATGTTTTTTTGGCTTTTCGAGATAACCTTCTTCGAAGTCGCATATACTGCATAAGTTGTCTTCGGTTAACATGTTGTCTAGTTTAACACAAGTGTACATGATTCGTCGTATCTTATAAATTTTATAGGATCTTGCGGGGTGTTTTAGTAATGTAAAATCAGTGGATATATATATATATATATATATATATATATATATATATATATATATATATATATATATATATATATATATATATATATATATATATATATATATATATATATATATATATATATATATATATATATATATATCGTATCTAATAAAGCTCTAATTTGATAATGTCATAAACAAACAATTTTCAAGTTTAAAGATATATCAAAAATAAAAAGAAAATTTTTAAGACATCCATGATGATGTTATTAAAGTAGTTAGATATATTTAAAATAAAAAATCAAAACATGTTAAACAAATGTACAATATGCGAAGCATTATGTACAATCTTATTGTAAACGTATGTACAATATTTAAAGCATTATGTAAAACCTTATGGTAAAACACTCACATGACCATATGTACAATATTTGAAGCATTATGTACTACATTATGATTAAAAAAACTCTCATGATCATATGTACAATGCTTAAAACATATTGTACAATCTTTTACAAAACACCAAATTAACACGTATACAAACTTTTAAGTATATTGTAATAACTTCATTAAATAACTGCATTTTAATTTTTAAAGAAATTTCAAAAGACATTTGTTGTTACTAATAATTTTTATTAAAAATATAAATATTCAATTCTTAAGCAAACTTAATTATTATTATTATTATTATTATTATTATTATTATTATTATTATTATTATTATTATTATTATTATTATTATTATTATTATTATTATAATTGTAATCATTATTATTTAAATATAAGTTCTTTTTACGGGATTAACTATCTTACATATGTATGCTCAGTACATCTCTCAATAAAATATTGTAATTTAGTTTTTATGATAAAAAAAATAGTAATTGTGGTAAAAATTGAAAGATGGTGGTGGAAGAATGAAGGTAGTTCATTTATTTTTTCCAAGTTAAGTACATTAATATATTTGTAGTTTATCTTTGATTATTTCGGATGCATATGTTCCACGCAAAATATTTGTGGTGTTAGACGGGTTTAGTATTATGGCCCAAGTCCGTTTGTGGACTTAGGGTCCATTATGGTTTGGTTTAGGGTTTTATCATATCCTATGTAATATATAAATAGAGGATTAATAAAGCATAAGACCTACGGAGTTCACATTGTCTAACATGGTATCAGAGCGGTACGATCCTGGTTGAACCGCCTTAAACCACTCTATCAATGGTGATCGATGACCACCCTCCAACTGTTCTAATAAACCCTAATGGACCAAGCCCACAATCGGACTTGGGCCTATCTATCCAATCCGTCTAACAATCGGACTTGTCTAACATGTGGTACGTTTTCGTTGTAATTATTTTCTATATGCATTTTATAAACATTAGTAATTTGGTTATTTTTCCAATTGTTTGGTAAGTATTTTCCATAACACATTTCACTCCATAGGTCACACTTTGTGAAAGCTCAAAGCACACTATCACCGTGTCAACAATAGATTCAAATCTACACAAGGTTTTCTATAATAGTCGATGTATAACTTCTAGAAGCATGGAATTGACATTCTAACATGGGTCATGGAATGTTGCACGACACATGCGATTACGTACCTGTACAAAACAAACAGAATTTTTATTTAGCAAAATCCTACTAATGATTTCAAATCATGGGGACTATTATAGTCCGAAAAAAATCACTGGCATCAAACGAGCAATTTTAGACAAACCACATGAATTATCTTAGTAATTTTGTCTATTACAAATGCAACTTAGAATGTTTTTAATAAAACTGAATGATTTAGCGTTGGATTTTTTATAATCTACATGATTCGATGGTTCTGAATGACGTTAGTCCTGAATAACAGTAACCTGTTTAATAATCATTTTAAAAGGACAATGTGAATGATGCAAAATTACTTTATTAGCCTTTTACATGAGAAAAAAATGTTACACTTGTTTAATAAGTGTTTTAAAGATAATTTAAGAAAGATATTGCGCAAAAAAGATGTTTAATGGTTAAGAAATTATTCTAGATCCGAATAGTTCATCACTGAATGCTGTACTATTCAGCACCTATATCATTCGGAGGTTAGAAACATGAAACGCGTTGAATGCTTGGTTGGTTCAGTATTTAACTATAAACTATTTTATTAAGAGGTAATTAAACGTAACCTTAAGTTAATTAGATTGGAAAATTAAAAAATAAATTAAATGTCACGCGTAACACAAAATTTTCACATTAAATTACAAAACATAAAAGTAAACATAGGATTGATTTGATAAAAATAAATTATTAAGTATCGAATATGGTTTTAAATTTGAATGATCTAAATGTTACGATTATATTTGATTTTGAATGATACTAAAATATTATTTTATTAACCTTTTACATTAATAGATACTAATATTTACGGAGTATCTATTTTATAAGTGTTATGATAATATTTATTTTATGACTGTATCAAAAGAAAATGAATGGAGACCCTATGTTTCATTCAGAATGAATTGTCATTTAGAGGATAAAAAAAACACGAATGTACAACAATCCAATCAACGTGCACTATAAGAAACAGAGAATTTCCGAACGAAATATCTCATTTGTATAACCTTATCCGGACGAGATTTCGTCCATTCATCCGAAAATCCTCTTCGTAATAAAATAAAACTTTTTTTCACAATAAAGTGAACAAAAAATACGCTATCAAAGGATTTTTAATTTTTTGAGAAAAATTAAAATAAATTAAATTTACTGAAGGACATGTCATCTGGAATAATTACCCGCAAAAAATGTCCATATAGGAACAACAAAATTGTACGAGGAAAGAAATAATTAATAAAGTATATCCGAACGATATGTCATCCAGAAATGTTGGGATCAAAATTTACAGAACAAGCTGGTCAAATAAGTGAAAATTTTGTCTATGTATCAAGTGTTTTCCGGACGACAATATGTAGTTTGAATAAGGGAGGTGATATTTTTAAATTTATAATTGATAGATCCAACTCAATTTGATGCAATCTTCTCAAAAAGACCCTCAAATAAATTGTAGCATAAAACTTGTGTAAACTACTATTTATTAGTATATTAGTACACTCATGTGAATCTATCAATTATAAATTTGAAAACATCACTACCCTTTAAATAAGGACCGTCTGAAAAACATGTTTTTCTTGTAGTATCTGAATCATTTCATTAATAGAAACGAAATACAAGAGTTCAAATCCACTTTAATAAGTATAACCAGTGGGTTGTAATATGAATTTGAGCATAAAATCGAGCAATCTAAATATTTGGAACGGTGTACTGAACATTTTCAGAATCTATTCCTCACATAAAGTATGAGGGTCCCATCCTACATGTCACTACCACATTTACACCAACATCCATCTTACAAGTGTCCATCCCATCAAACAAACACGTGTCTCAATCTCTATAACACCAGATACAACTCTCATCTCTTCCATCCCAATGAATTAATCCCTCTGTCTTACAACCGTCTGCCTCCGCCGCACTCCGATTTTCACCATCGTCCACCTCCGTCGTAGTCCATCATCTGCGATTCTAACGTTCATTCGACAATTAATTGGAGCGACGTAATACGCTGCACGACTAAAACGATAACATAATTAGAGTTCTCCACTCCAGCAACCTTTTTAGGTTTACCAAAATCAATTCTCTCTTCTTCTCCGCATCAATTCTGATCGGATGTTTTTCAGATTAATCAATGCACTTCATCAATTAGGGTTCCGATTTGGTTTCATCCCCAATTCAGCAATCAATTCGGATGATCCATTCAATTCGATTTAGGTATGTAATTTTAAAAATTATTATTACTCTTAGTAACAGAAGTATTCTTAAATTGTCTGATTTAGTATTTTGATTTTTTTAAAATCGTTTTTGAAAAGTATTATTTACATTCATATTAATGTCTGTTTATTTATTTATATGTATATATTTGTTTCAAAAATTGTTGCATCAAGTAATGTTTCGTATTCGTTTTGTTATTTTGCAACAGGTCAATATTAATATCTTATAAAGATTCATGGATTGGTTTGATTTGGTTACTTCAAGAATTGCTAATTGCTTTGGAGTTGATGACGCAAAAACCTGATTGTTATGATCATGAGGAAGGCAATTACAGGTACATTTTGTCAAAAAATAATTTAGGTGATAATATTTTAAGCATTGATGGAAAAAATCAATATGAACCAAATTTGCATACTAGGTAGAGTTTGACTATTGCTTATGACCAATTAAGATATATCAAAATCTAAAGAAATTGTAATATACTATGAATCAGTGTATGAATTTAGGTTTAAAGTTGTTCTTTTTAGGATAAATCCGTTGTTTTGGTTACAAATATTGAATCTAGGGTTAAGGTAAGGTCTAGAGAATGGTTAGGTAAACATAATATGTGCAAAGTTTGAATTAATGACTAGACAACAATTATTAGAATTATGATAAATGACGTATAATTCTATGTTTAAACTACTTTATTATTTTATCTTTTATATAATGGGATGTATTACATAAAGCAAACCATATAAACAGGTAGGAAATAAGGAGATGATGACATGGGGGTTGAATTCGATTAAAAAAAAATTTGATGCACACTGTGTCACGTGTCATCGTCTCTTTCTTTCCTATTTGTACACCACACCTCATTTTCTCGTGCTAAATTGAGTGGGTTTAAAATTATTTTGAAATGGTCTATCTAATGTGTTGTGGTGTTGTGGCAGGTAGTTCCCATAGCTTTATGTTAATTACTTTTCTAATGTTTTATGCTAAGGCTATACTTTGGAAGAGTATTATTTCTAGAGTTTTAACTTCTTTTATCTAAGTTTCTTATTTAAAGTTTTGTTTGATAGTTTGATGATTTTGTTTGGACATGACCATGTATACACAACTTATTTATTTGACCCACTATTTGTGTTGTGCTGTTATATCTATTTCTAAAGTAATGAAGTTTTGATCATCAAAAAAATTTAAGATAATTAATACTCTTTGTATGTGCTTGGTGAAAGCTTAGGAAATTAAAGGCTTTGTTGATGCTTTTACTGTTTTTTTAATCTTATAATACACATGTCATGATGACTTAATTTATTTTTGATATTGTATTACTCCACCCATCTTGAACTCCTCAATCCTCATTATGATATGTTTTTTCACGATTCGACATGTGCATTATTGTATGAAGGATAGATACTTGCATGACATATGAGTATATGACTTATGGTGGGTTTTTTGCAGCTGGAAAGCAAGTTTTTATCTAGACCTGCCTTTCAATTGTATGGTTATGTACAGATTACATATTTGCAAAGTTGTACTTTTCAATTCATGTGTTTAGTTGTAACTTAAATTTCTTTAAAGCAAAATTTAGTCACTTGTCATTTTATCTGTGTTATGCGAATGGATTTTGTACCGGTATTTATGATAGAGTTAAGTTCTAACCATTCTATCTTTTTTTAGTTTTAGGCTTTGAAGATGAATCTATGGACGTTAATATGTGATGTTGTAAAACAAATTGTGGGCTGAATGATTGTAAATTGGGTCAAAATGGACGAGTCGTGACATAACATTTAGTATGTGAAGCTGGAGAAATGGGTTGCAGGTTGAATGAGTGTCACAATGGGCTAAAACGAAAGAGGGACTTGGTTCTAATATGAATAATGACTAACCATACATTGGTCAATAACATCATCTGCTCAACATACCTTGGTTAATAAGCAGTCAGACATTATTTGCTCTACATATAGTTTGCTGATAAATAAAAAGCTTTGTCAGACATAATTTGCTCTTCTATTGGAACCAAGGTAATATATGCTTAAAGTTTAATATGTTCATCTCAATTTACATGTCTGTGTGTTAGAGTTCCGTGACCATTCAATTACTAAACTGCGGCATTTATACATATATTTGCTTGAATAGCTCATAAAATACATTCTATATGTTTACATGAACAGGGTAATAATGTGCAGCTGATATGTCTTTTATAAGGAGCACATATTGGCATACAGTATGATACTTCTTTTGTTAGACTTTAACTATTATATTGTGTGCTTATAAATGATCAACATGTGTATTTTCTTTAATTCTATTGATTTGAGTCATAACTTTATGGCATGCTAATTAAGAAAATAATATATCATATTGCTTTTAAGCCATTTTTGAGCCATTTTTTTGTCCCACCAGTTTACTAAAGAACCATTATTTTATCTCACCACTTTGACATTTTGAACCCTTAGAGATAAAGTATGTTCAAATACTACATGTTAATAGCTAAATTCTGGCGGTTTAACATTATGAACCCCACATAATTTGGGTACTTTTCTTAATCAATATTTAAATGCGGGAAAACAAAGGTAATAAAATTTTTTTGTAAAAAACTATATTGTAGGAAAAAAATGTTCTAAAAAAAGGTTGAGAGAAGAGTTAAAAAAATTTAAAAGTGGGCGGGTTTAAAATGAAAAATATAATGGGTTTAGCCAATAAAAGTTCCATTCTTTTTTCCTTGACTATTGAACGAACAAAGAGAGAAACATAGTGAGCGTTTACCCAATAATAGTTCAATGCTTTCTATTTAGTAACCTTAAGGTAAGAAACAATCAATTCCAGTTTAGCCAATAAAAGTTCCATGCTTTCTTTTTACTTCACTCAAGGTATTTGATACTGTATATGTTATCCAGTCAAACAAAAAATACCTTTTTTTTTTTTAAAGCATGTCTTATGGTTAGTAACTTTGTGCATTATGTATTTACAAGTCATAATTATACAACTTTTGGTCACTTGTAAATCACTATGTTGCTTTTGATCATTCGAATGAAACTATTTTATGGATCCAAAGTATCGGGTCGTTAAGTGCAAATGACTCTGCTTCAGTTTATGATGTTAATATTAATTTGACTATTTGAATAAGTATATTTTTTTCGACTTATGACGTTGTGAGTGTTTTCATGATGGGTTGGTTGCAGTTTTGATATCTATTGGTTCATTAGATGGACACCATCACTCAATTTCGTCATCTTGCGTCGTTACGAAATTCATGTGAAGAAGTTTCAAGATTATACTGATACAAGTCAATTGAATTGTTGATTGTTATGGCTACATGGTATATATCCTAAATTTTCTAGGAAAATATATGGTTGGTTTGAAATGTTAAATTGTAGCTTTTGAAATAAAATTGTAGGTGTTGTAGATTAAAAAATGTCTTAATTGCCCATTTTGACTCCTTGACCCGTTTGGACTATATAGTGTCAAAACGGGTATTTGTTGGTTTGAACATGTGTATAATGTCGTGTCAAGCGTATTTACAGGTCTTGATATTTTAAAAATGAGTTTTGAGCTTACTTTGATTAAAGTGGAAAGTTATGATCCATTTGGGTTAAATTACCTATTCCATGTATTTCCACATGATATTTAATGCAAGGAGGTTTTTACCTATGAATTCCTACATTATTTTAATTAGATTAATTCCCAATCAATAGATTATATAACTTATGGTGACATTTAGTGGTAAATAATAACATAATGAAGGTTTTATCTTTTTTATAAGTTGAACATCATAGGATCTTCAATATTTCTTCCTAACGAGGCTTGCAAGATCAATTCCGAAAAAAGCATTCTTTTTATTTCTGGATTTAAAGCACAACATGACTTTGTTTGCTCATGTTTACTTTGCACCAGTGGTTCCCATTTGACCCAACTGACCTGACTACCATCTTTTGTCTTTGTTTTGGCCTAAACATCTTATAATTTGTACCTTAAAAGTCTATTCTTCAAAGTTGTGAGACTTACATTATAACTAATACACATTATAACTAATCATCTTTTGTTTGAAGCCATCATGACATACTTGCCAAAGTCAAGAGGAAACTAGATGACTATATTGGGTAACTCCAAATAAACCTGTGAGGAAGACTCATTGTCCGAGGTTGTTATATGGCTCTAACTGTTCTTGCCAATCAAATTAGTTTTGTATGCGGCCATGAAAATCGTCGTGCACATCTAAAGTTGATTCCTCCATGTACTGATGTTTTTCGAAACCACAACTACCATGTTTGCTTGCTATTGTTGGTGATGTGTTTTGTGTTTTGCTATTGTCGGATTTAGTAGCCTTAATCTATGTATTTTGTGTAAAACAAAAATACTTAAGCAGATTATGTTTGTTTCATCCACAACACTACTTGTGATAATGTCTTTATCATACCGTTAATTGATATAACATTTTACGTAATCCTTTTGACACCACAAAATATAATATGTTGATCAAACTTGAATCAACTTGATTGAATTGCTATCATAATATAATAGTTTGTTGGGTTTAGATTGCATTTATATTTGTATCACTCCAAATTGTATTCATAAAAATGACATTTAGTTTGTGTGTGCAGAGTCAAGGGATGATGAAGGAAGGCGAGCATGCAACTCTACTCCACAACGGAAGATCACCCATTGGGCGGTCCCAATCAAACCATAATGTGCAGGTCAGAAAGGTTGATACATGATAAAAGAGAGATGAAAACTCCATATTTGCAACCAAAGTTGATTTTTTAATCATCCTTTTAAAAAGCTTGATGCAAGTTTTTTCTTCATTTTTTTTCTTCTTTTTCTTCTACTCTCTATTGTGTTTCCTTAAAAAATTTGACCGTCAAGCTGACCCTGTCATCTTTTGATTAAATTGCAATTCAGTATTTTTGAATATGTAGGCATTATTTATCAAAGAGCAAATTCTGAAAGTTCATAAACTTCTATACCTAAGTTGCATCAAGCTTTGAGATCATTATAAACGACATAATACCGCCTGTTTATTTTATTCTTTTTCGATTGTTAGATCTGCATTGATAAAGATTGTTAGGTTTGCATTGATAAAGGCCTTACATTATTCCAATATCGATTACTACATAGGCTATTGGGTTATAGAAAAAAATTATATGAACTTGAAATGTGATTTAGAAACCATACCTTAACTGAAACTATAAGTAAATATCTGCTGTAGGTGATGCAAAGCCATACTATTGTACAACTGTGTAAATTATGTTGCTTTTATCTGCTAAAAGTGTATGTTACTATAGTGTTGGTGAAAAATGTCTCATTGGATTCTGAAGAAGCAAATGTTTATTTGTTATGTTAAAAAGCTTGATGCAACGCACCGGCTCTTAAAGACCAACAAAAGTATAGTTTGGTTGGTATTTTGAACCCTAAAAGTCAAAGGGTTAAGTGTATGGTTATGGATTTGAATGTTGAATATGGGAAGAATTGGTTGATGCCTTTCAATTATGTCAAATGAAATAGAATTATTGAGGATTGGATGTCCTACACATGTGATGCTATGCACTTAAAAGTCCATTGGTTGATTCAAACAGTTTGTTTGTTTTATTATCGAGAATTATGTATTGGTTTTATGTCGCTGGGATAATGTCAAAACTTCGTTATGCTTTAACACTTAGTTTTATTAGGGCCACCCGTGCAACGCACGAGCTCTTAAAGGCTAGTTATTTCACATATCACATGCTAGTTGTGTCGCTGTTTGTGATCCATTTCTTCCCTTTATTCTTTATGTTTTAAGAAACTAAATGTTTACTGCTACAATTTTCAAGCGTGGATCAAATGATGAACTGCACTATGAGTATTAAGAGCATAGGGTGACTTTCGTCAGTTACACCGACGCCGACTTTCCGGCATCGATCGATATTTTTGCAGCTCTACTCCGTCGTCGGCCACCCAAGTTCGAGATCTCGATGCTGAATACAAATCTCATTACTGGCCGTTAAAATTTAAATATGGATTTTCGTTTATTTCCCTTTCATTTTTTTCTTTTTTATTGTTTTATTATGTGAGGGTTTTTTTGTGATGTTTTGCAGGTTTTAGGAAGATGAAAAAAAGTAGATGTAAATAATAGGGGCGCACGTGGGGTGGAGAATGGTAGAGTTTGACATTTTTTGGTTTAAAAATATTTATTTTGGGTTTCTAAGTGAGATATATGTTTTTATTCATTTTTTAAAATGAGCCTAAGACCAAAAATCTAGGCCAAAATTATATCATATCTGTAGTGAACACTTTTAATTTAATTATTAGATTATTTTATGTTTATTTTTATTTAATTTAATGTTGTTATTTAAAAGGATATATATATATATATATATATATATATATATATATATATATATATATATATATATATATATATATATATATAAAAGGTATTGCTAAATAATAGGAAAAAAAATGGCCGTGAGTCAATTTCAACTTTCATTTTTTACACTGAAAATGAACAATGAATAATGAATTAGGGATGCCTTTTGAACATCGTGTGCTCTAAGTACACCTTATAAATATAAATTTTAATCAAGGAAAGACATGGAAATAATGGAACGAAAGTGTAACACTGATTTGACTAAACATAAATGGGACCCTGAAAGCACATTGAAAGTGGTACAAATTAAAACTAGATGTGTGTGAAAATATCGTAGGAACATATTTTTTACTCCCCCAAATAATTCAAAACCGAAAGCGATCTATTTATATACCATTTAATATTTTAATTAGTCATTATGATGTTTAAACTTCAAATTAGTTATATCACATTTCATTATACAATTTTTTTTTTTTTCTAAAGCAACAACATTATTACTACAAAATTTTTGGAACATGGACTTGGAAAGCTGCAGAAATGTGTGATGATCCGTCCAAATCCATTTGAACGAATACATCATTCATCGATTTCACAGTGAGGTACTGATCTTTACATGGTACGTTTTGTAAACATTGCATTCTTTTAAAAAGGCACACCATAATTGAATATTAAATTCTAAGGTTTTTGACGTTTGATGATTTCTACATATAGACAATCACCATAGTTAATAGTTTACAATACTACATCCGTTGATAATGCAGTCAAAATAAGATACATGGTGATGATTTTGTGAATGCAACGTTTTCTCGAATAAAGCAGATATGACTCCATGCACATAACTTGTATCACATATAAGCAAACAGCGGAAGACTTCTAGGAACCTGAGAATAAACATGCTTTCAAGTATCAACACAAAGGTTGGTGAGTTCATAGTTTTAATGTTGCGCATAATCTGTATATAAAGGTGGATCACAAGATTTCAGTTGTTTCATCCCGAAACGTTTATCAAAATATTCTATAAGATTGAGCACCCTGGTAACTAAGCTTTAACGTTATAATAAGTACTCATGTTTTAACATACATGCAACCAACATGTACAATACACGCAATTCAACGTGTACTAAACTCAAATAGCATACGTCTGTTTTATAGTTCAGGCTAGGGTTTCTATACCTGGAACAGACGGGGATGTCAAGCCCTATGGATCCATATACAACTACTTGCGCCCACCAGTTCTTATAACCGACAGTTACTAGTTACCAAAGCTAAGGAATTTTCGGTTCAAACTCGGTGTAGAATTTAGAGATAAGTCGGAAAGATTGAATTGTGAATTTTATGATAATCGGGCTAAGAGGTTTAACGAGTTCATTGACAGAAATAGTTTAGTGGACATTCCTTTGGGTGGGAGGAAATTTACTAGGGTTAGTGATGATGGGATGAAAATGAGTAAGCTAGATAGATTCTTGGTTTCAGACGACTTTCTTAAACTTTGGACCGATCTAAAAGTGGTGGCTTTAGATAGAAGTGTATCGGACCATTGTCCTATTTCGTTGTCGGATGGTGAGGTGGATTTTGGGCCTAAACCGTTCAAAATCTTTGATGATTGGTTCGTGGTTGAGGGTATTGACAAGGTTATTGCCGATTCTTGGTCTGGTCCAATGGGGGGTAACCGGAAAGATTGCGTTTTCCGTAACAAGTTAAAAAGATTAAAAGGTGACCTTAAAGAATGGAGTAAAGTTCACTTTGGTAAGCTTGATAGTGAGATTGAGTCGGTTAAAAAGGTAGTAACGGATCTTGAATTGAAAGCTGAAGTAGGTTGTTTGAATGATGAAGAGCGAGCTAAATGGCTAACCTCGAGAAAAACATGGATGGAAAAGGAAAAAATTAAGACAGGGATGCTAAAGCAGAAAGCTCGTGTTCGATGGATGACTGATGGAGACGAAAACTCAAAATATTTCCATAATTCCTTAAAGAGAAAATATAATAAAAACAACATCCGGGGGATTAATGTTAACGGGTCTTGGTGTGAAAATCCTAATACAATCAAAGAAGTTGCTTTCAACCATTTTAAGAGCATTTTCGAGGTGCATAATTCGGATGGACCAAGCCTTGAAGGGCTGTTTTCTGAATCGATTTCATCAGCGGATAATGAGCTCTTAGAAGCTCACTTCACGGAAGAGGAAATTTGGGAATCGGTCAAATGTTGTGGTAGTTCGAAGGCCCCGGGACCGGATGGGTTCAACTTTGGTTTTTTCAAAAAGTTTTGGTCCATAATCAAAGATGATTTGATAGGTGCAATCAACTGGTTTTGGGTTTTTGGTGAGTTTTCAAAGGGTTGCAATGCTTCTTTTGTTTCCCTTATTCCGAAGAAATCGGATCCGCTGAGTTTTAGTGATTATCGTCCGATTAGTCTTATATGCAGTTATTATAAAATTATCGCGAAAATGTTGTCCTTGAGAATTCGTAAAGTGGTACCTCGTCTTATAGGGATGGAACAAAGTGCGTTTCTTGGGGGTAGATATATTCTTGATGGTGCGTTAGTTGCTAATGAAGTAGTCGAAGATCTTAAAAGAAACAAAAAGCACGGCCTAATTTTTAAGGTAGACTTCGAGAAAGCCTTTGATTCGCTTAATTGGGATTATCTTCTTGAAGTGATGAAATGTATGGGGTTCGGTACCAAATGGTGCAAGTGGATTTCCTCGTGTCTTAAATCGGCTACAATCTCCATTCTCATAAACGGGTCTCCGACAAGTGAGTTTAATCTTAAAAGGGGAGTTCGCCAAGGTGATCCTTTATCGCCTTTTCTTTTTATTATTGCAGCGGAGGGACTTAATATCCTAACAAAAGTGGCGGTTGAGAGAGGGATGTATAAAGGGGTGGAGGTGGGTAAAGATAAAGTCGTCATCTCCCATTTGCAATATGCGGATGATACGATTTTTTTTGGTGAATGGAGTAGACGTAATGCGCGAAATTTAATGTATTTGTTGGAATGTTTTGAACGGGCTTCGGGGTTGAAGGTTATTTATAATAAAAGTCAATTATTTGCGATAGGCATTAGTAATGATAATGTGGAGGCTCTTGCGTCTTGTTGTTCGTGTCTCGGCGGTCGATTGCCTTTCATGTATTTGGGTATTCCCGTGGGTAATAGGATGAAAAAATTGAATGATTGGTCCCCGGTGATCGAGAAATTTAACAAGAGGTTAGCAGATTGGAGAGCAAAAATGATTTCTTTCGGTGGACGGTTAACTTTAGTTAAGTCGGTTCTCTCTAGCCTACCTCTCTATTACTTCTCGCTCTTTCGTGCCCCTACTTGTGTGCTTAATTCTCTCGAGAGTGTGAGACGGAATTTTTTTTGGGGCGGGACGGGTTCTAATTCTAAAATGTCATGGGTTAAGTGGGAAAAAATCCTTCTTCCTCACGAAGAAGGAGGTTTAAATATCATGTCCTTAAAAAGTAAAAATTTGGCTCTTCTTTGTAAGTGGTGGTGGAGGTTTAAGACCGAAACTAACACTTTGTGGGTCACCGTTATTCGTAGCATTTATGGTTCTAATGGAGGTCTTGTACTTGGTAACGGACATGCCCGGAATCCAAACGCTAGACTTTGGAATTCTATTTGTGATGCAGGAAAACATGTGGACGGGTTAGGGATTTCTTTCTCTAATTCTTTCATACGCTCAATCGGGGATGGGAAAAGCACTTCTTTTTGGGATGACATTTGGGTGGGGAACGCAAGCTTTAAGGACAGATTCAAAAGACTACACAGGCTAGAGATCGACAAAGATATCAAAATCAGTAGCAAAATCGAAGAATTTAAGGGTGATGGGCTCGGCAATTGGGCCTATCCACCGATGGGCCGAACGAATAGTGAACTAAATGAGTTACGTGATACTGTTCGGAACTTGCAGGTGACCGAAGGTAAAAAAGACTGTTGGAGCTGGAATCTTAATTCGAAGGGCATTTATACGGTCAAGGAATGTTCGGTTATTGTTGACAAAATCATTCTACCACGTGCGGTTAATTCTATTGAGTCGTTGCGAAATGGTTTGGTTCCAAAAAAAGTGGAGGTGTTTATTTGGCGGGCGAGATTAGGACGTATACCGGTAAGATTCGAGTTAGATAAACGGGGCATCGACTTGAATAGTGTGAGATGCCCGATTTGTGATGGTGACATTGAGACGGTGGAGCATATACTTTTTTCTTGTCAAGTGGCAAAAGACATTTGGGCTAAAGTTCTTAAATGGTGGGGGTATAATTCGGCTATATTCGGGTTTGAGGATATTTTTAATGGTACTTTCGGTTGTGTAGCATAGGATCATAAAAAGAATCAATGGCAAGCGGTATGTTGGGTGGTTTGTTACATTCTATGGAAGAATAGAAATGCAAAGGTGTTCAAGAATAAGCTCGAGACGGTCCCATCTTTATTTAGCGAGGTTCAAGTTCTTTCATATGATTGGATTTCACGACGTTGCAAGGGTCATATTATGGATTGGCTACAATGGTTCTCACACCCTTAGTTTTAACCCCTTTTGTTAGTTGCAATCTTTGCAATTAGCTTAAGGCGATGTAATTTGTTTTCCTTATTTCTTTCGTGATGTATCGTGCTGTTAAGGTTGACCAGTCAACCATGTACTATTCGTGTTTGTTTAATATAAGTCTTTCTTGCTTTTCAAAAAAAAAAAAAAGAATTTAGTATGTACTTGTATCCATTGCGTTTAAAATAAAGTGCATGTATTCTCAGCCCAAAAATATATATTGCAAAAGCAATTAAAATGGGAGAAAATGAAACTCACCTTAGCAGTACATAAGGTCATTCACCGAAATTTGACCGAAACTCGGAATGCAAAATAACCGTAGATCTCAACCTAGAGAACATATGTTGGTCATTACAGGCCTTACAAGCTAGGTCTGGTCATAATGTATCACAATCCTAATACTCGAGACCAACATGCAAAAGTTAACAAAAGTCATCTCAAAAAGTCAACTTTGACAATTGTTTAACAAAACGAGACGTGTTTTATATAAGAATTCATTTACTCGACTAGTAGTATTCATAAATCCAATTTATTAATCTTATAAACAAGTTGTTTAAATATAAATTGTAGATTTCAAAACAATTTCAATTGACGTGAATCATAATTCAGTTGACCATATCTTTTAATTCGTTCATCGAAACCACACGATTTCTAAATGAAAAGTTATTAATTTTTCGCCAGCTTTCCAACGACATGCATATCATATACCTTATCTCAGTAGCATAAGTATTAAATTTGTGATTTTTCATAAACTATTTAACGACGAAATTAAACATACAAGCATGCATGATTATATATATACTCGAGCACTAGTCAGAGATATACTATTAATATATAAAAGATAAGATATGAATGCTCACGTATCAATATTGTGATTCAATATTGTAGGAAAGTACGTAGACGCAACAGAGATGATAAAC